>NW_021703781.1:81730330-81749538 GCF_005190385.1 Monodon monoceros
CCGAGGGAGGGCGTCGGCTCCGGCGCGGGGTGGGCGGCGGCGGGGGTACTCCGCGCTGCGGCGGTGGCGGCTCCGGGGCCGGTCGGAGCGGCGCCGCGCCGCGCGGGCTGGACGCGCTGATAACCGCGGGGCCCCCAGGCGGCGCGCGTGCTGATTGGCTGCCGGCGACCGCGGCCCGGCCATTGGCCAGCGCCCCCGCCGTCTGCGCGCGCCCCCGCTGGCCGCGCACTCCATGAAGGGCCCATTAGCCCGGCAGGTGCCTCCCGGGCTGTAAATTTGCCCCCTGATTTATCTCCCCGGGGACGAAATAAATCCCGTTGGATGGGAGTTTAGTTAGGCAAAGGTTTTAGTGGGAAATCAGGAAAAAATACGAGAACATATTTTATCACCGAAAGAATGCAGATTTGAGGATCCACTTGGCACACTCCGTGCGCCCCATTCGGTGAAGAGGCACAGGCGGGAGGGCGCGGGGATTCAGCAGGCACCTTCGGGGTCACAGTCCGCGCCCCGCCTTGCGGCTTCCCGGCCGCCCCGGTCTCAGGTTTGAGGGAGGAACGAAAACATTTCCGGGAACATTCTCCTCTGGGATGCAGAAGGGCGGAAGAAGCGGGACGTCAGAGTCCACGGGCCGAATGCTAGACTTGGCCCGCGAGAATCTGCTCTGGTTTCGCCAACCAATGGCTGGCGCCGTGGCGAGGCCTGTCCCGGGGCCACACGCGAGGCTACCGAGTTGCGCGCGCTGCCGGAGGGGCGGTTCCCGGTCCCCTCCCTGCCCGCGGGACTGTACAGTGTCGGGTCAGGGCGCGGGGACCGCCCGGGCCTCCCGGTCAGTCGTTTCCCGGCCGCGAAGTCGCAGCTTGTTCCCGGGGGGGCAACCTGAGTCCGGAGCTTGGACCTGGGCGCCCCGACCTAGGGCACAGCCGTTCCCTTGTGAAGCGCGGCCCGAGCCGGCGGTCGGGGACCCTGGCAGGCTCAGAGTCCGGGTCCCAAGGCGTGCGGGGCCACGCTCAGGGCCTTAACGTGGGTGTGCGCCCGAAGTGCAGCCAGCGGGCAGAAGCGTGGCCTTTTGACGGGCACGCAGGGCCCATGGTGTCCTCCTCTGGGTGGAAAAGCCTCCCACCCCGTGGAATTGCTGTGCGGGTTCAAATAAGATCGCAGGGGACAGCGGGCGCCGGCGGAGAGCCAGTGCTGAGTACGGTTCTGGACGTCGCCTCCTTGCTTCTCTTGGCTGGTGTCACAGCAATTACTACGTGGCGGCTATTATTATTATTGGCTGCCTGCAGGGAACGCGACGGGAACGTGTGCAAACCGACGGCTGCAGTTTCGTGGCTGGGCGGCGGTGTGCGCCCGGCCGGCCTCTCTCGGGCCTGGTGTGGTCGGTTAGCAACGACGTTCCCGTTTCACCCCGGCCGCCAAGGTTTCTGTGGCGCGGACGAAGGCGACCCTCTCGGCTCTGTGCGGGGACCCAGCGCCCGCTGGCACTGAGACCTTTGGGGGGATCCATTTTCGTTTTGTGCAGTTAGCTTTCGGGTCTTGGCGCTGCGAGTCCTTACGCCAGATCGCCGCTCAGAAAGCCATTGGCCGCCGGGGCTGGGCGGACGTTCGGTGGCCGCCCCTGCCCACGTGTGCGCGCACTGTGCTTGTCCCGGGAGGCGCGCCGTGGCGCGTGGTGGCCCCGGCTTCAGGCGCGGTGCAGTCCGCGCGCATGGGAATTTCTCTCTTCCCGCCTCCTCGGTCGGGGCCGCACTCGCGGGATCCGGGTGTGGCTGCCCCGCAGGCGATCGGCACCTGCGGAGCCAGGCCCGGGATACCTAACGAGCGCTCACCTCTCGCATTCCCGCGCTACCTACAGGCGGCCAGGCCCCGAGACCCGCCCCGGGCCTCACTTGAGCCCCACTGCCTCGGGCGCAGCGTAGGTGCTCCCCGAGAGCCCAGCCGCAGGGAGGATCCTTCCCAGCAGGGTTTGGGGCCCTCTGGGCTCCTCGGAGGCGGCTAACGGGGGGGCCAAGGTTCGGGCTCTGAGGGCGTGGCAGTTACTGGCTTGGGGGCGGGGCCAGAGGAGGCGGGGCGGGGCCAAGTGGGAGGGGCGGGGCCGGGTCCCTACTCCCGGCACCGAGGAGCCGACTCTGGGCAGCTGTGGCCCGACAGTTCTCTGGGGCGGGCCGGGAGCGGCGCGCCCGGACGGGACGACAGGGCACACTATCCTCCCTGCGACTCTGGCTCGGTGGCTGGAGGAACACCGCAGCTCTGGGTGCCGCGCTGTGGCTCCTCGAGCACCCGGGCTGGGGCCTCCGCAGCCCTTTTGACCGCTGAGGAAACAGACACCCCGAGTCGCTGCCCTGAGTCCCGGGTCTGTCTACGCAGCCGGGCCCTCCCTGGACTGCGGCCGGAATGCTTGGGGTCGCGAGTGGGGCTGCTTCTCCCCTGGCCGCAGAGTGCTCGGCTCTCCAAGGAGCCAGTGGCCCTGGGTGCCGGATGGGGGACCGGAGTGCGGTTTGGAAGGCCCAGAGAGCATTGGGGGCGCCCGGGGTGCGGGGTGAGGGCGGCCTCTTCTCCATGCTCTCTGGCGGTGGGTGTCTCGGTGCCCTCCCCATGCGTCCTGTCCTGCCCGGCGCGCGGGGGTTCCCAAGCCCCGGACGCAGCCCCGCAACCCCCCAGGACGCCACGGCACGGGACACCCTCCCCCAGTGCCCCAGTCCCGGGTGTGTAGGCTTGATAACTTGCTCAACTTGCCTGCCCGCCGTCTCTGCGCGCTCCGAGGCTGCGCCCCTCCACCTTCTACGCGGCTCCCACGCCACGCCCTCCTCCTGCGCTCCAGGGAGCCGCCCCCTGGGTAGGATCAAGGGAAACGCCCCTCCTCCGGGGAAAGTGCCGTGGCCGCCTGCGGGGAAGGAGCGCCTCTCGGCCTCCGCCGCTCGTGCTGATTGCCGCCGGGGTGGAGAGGTTCGCGAATGCCACCTCCTGGTGCTGAAGGAAAAGTCCTGCCTGGGAAGGCGGCGGGCACTTCGGCGCTCACACTTAGACGCTGTGGGAACACGCAGAGCGCGCGTTTGACAGAGACCTTTACTTAGTCAACGCTTATTTATTGGGCACCTACTAGGTGCCAGGCGTGCTCTGGGAGAGCCACGTGAAGGCAACGAACTCCACCTCTGCACCCCGCCCTGCCCCCAGGGGAGGACTGGGTAATAAACAATGAACCAAAAAACTTCCGGAAGTCCCTGCAGGAGGGGAACAGGACCGATGATCGCTGGGAAGGGGGAGGTCAGGGAAGGTGGTCCTCCTGGAGGGCCAGCCAGGGCCAACAGGTGTCCAAGCCCAGGGTGGGTCAGAGCCCGGCCGGCAAGCGGGGGGAGGGAGGGGGGGCGGAGAGGGAGGTGGGTAAGGGCGCTTGCACCTAGAAGGAGCTTGGATTCTATCTCCAACCACACAGGTACCCCTGGAGTTGGCAAAAAACCTTGTCAAAGGAAAGATTTGTCATTTTGCGGGGCTGGTAAGTCTTGGAGCTACCTGCCTGGTGGCTGCTCGGTGGCTTCCTGCAAAGGGCAAAGGGCCCTGGCTTTGTCCTCCCATGTGTGAGCAGTTCTCAGCCTCTGGGAGCTTGAGGAGGTGACCACACCTGGGGGCGGATTCAGGGGGCTGCTGACCCAGGGTTGGTAGGTCAAGAGAACCAAGTGCCGCCCGCAGCTCTGGGATGAAGGGGCAGAGGCGCGGTCACCTGGGCCCTGGAGCTGCAGGAACTCCCAGGTTCTGGAGATGCTGAAGGAGCCCTGCTGGCGCAAATCCCACCCGCCCCCAGCAAACGCCCGGGCCACAGGAAAAGACCAGACCCCTGCCCATCCCGCTGGGCGCCCTCCACTGGCTGGCCCCCGGAAAGGCGGCTAGCGGACACCCGTCACTGCGCAGGGGCGCCAGTGGAGGCTGCCCTGCTCACTCCCAGTGCCACCAGGGCAGTGACTCTCGCTGTCTGAAGGCAGCGAGAGCACTGAGTGCTGAGGGTGTGCGGGGCCTGGGGTGAGGGGCACAGGTGGCTGGTAGGGGAGACCCAGCTGGTCACCGGGCCCCGCCTCACCCCTCTCCCACCTGCATTAGGGCCGAGTGCCGCGCACCACGCTCCAACTCGGTCTAATCCCCACGTAGTGACCCGTGTGCCTCAGACTGAGGCCCCCTGTGGCCTCGCATCCCTCTGACCCCCACACTGGTCCGTTTGCTGCCGCCCTGCCTTCCGCCGGCCCCCGGACCACTGTCCCCCCGTCTTCCTGTGGCTCACTTCCTGCTCCCTCGGCTCTGGGCTGGACCCTCACCCCCAGCCTCCGCCAGGCTGGCCTGCCCGTCTGCACGGCAGCACCTTCCAGAGAGTGAGCACCTGGGTGCAGGGTCCCCGTGCTCTGGCCACCTGGAGGGCTGAGTAAGAGCTGCCGAGCCAAGGAACGAACACGCACCCAGGCCCAGGCTTCTGAGGCTTTCCCGGAGCCCGTGCTCCGCCAGGGAGATGGCGCCGCTAAGAGGCTCCAGACACCCTGAGCCAAAGGGCACCATGGGCACGTGGGCCCCAGAGGGACGCCCGTGGGAAGATGCCGGCGAGACCCTGGGAGGCGGGGACTGTTGGTGGGTGGGAGGGGCCTGGGAGCCGGCCGGCCGAGGGGCCCCAGCTGATCCCCCTCCCCGATCTCTGGGGGCCTCCTATCCCTCCCCCATCCTCTGTGATGCTCTGGCTTCACTGGACTTGAAGCTCCTCCCCCAGCCTGGGCCGGGTGGGCGTCTCCCACCTTGCAGAGCCCCTCCCCACACCCCCAGCTCCTTCACTTCTTTAAAGGTTATGTATTTTGATAAATGTAATAGCCCTAGAGGAGTGTACAGAGCTATACTACGCGTTCTTGTCACAAACCCGAGTCTCTTTTACCATTTAGCTGTGCTGGCCTCACCTTTCTCCTCCTGAAGGAAGAGCCCGTCCGCCAGGTTGAGATCTGACACAGAGGCTGGGCGTCCACCAACACGCTGGTCTCCCAGGACCTGTGGCTGTGCAAGCCACCGGTACTGGGTGACTTGACCTCACGACTCTCTTTGGGGCACGTGGCCACAGGCCTCTCGTGGCTGCTGGGAGGTGCCCACATATGAACGAACCCCTCTGTTGATTTAGGTCCAATTATTTTCATTCTCTTCTCAGGCAGCTTCTTAAGAGGGTGGCACACTCCACCCTCCCTGGCCAGTGCATCTGGGCTCAGCGGGGCTGCCCTGTCTGATGGGCAGCCTCGGGGTTCAGGCGCCTGGCCTCTGCACTGGGGGCGGCACTGGCCATACTCCCACGACTGCCGGAGTCCTGCGTGCCTGGTCCTCCTCCCTCCTCCTTCTTCTCCTTCCAGGGTCCCTCCCCCAGGTCTGCTACCCTCCACTCATCTCACATTCCCCACGTGAATGTCCGACAGGCATCAAGGCTGTGTGCCTCTTCCCTTCCAGGTGTCCTGCAGGGTCCTTGGTGCAGGACAGGCTCCAACCCACCAGGGGCCCAGGCTGCTAAGAGCTTGAGTGAAGGAATGACTGGATGAATAACTCCCTGGCAGAGAGGATTTGGGGCTGAAGAGGGAAACGTCCGTGTGGGTCTGGTCCAGGCCAAAGGCGCGGGTGAACCCGCCCCCAGTCCCCCCTCGCCCCGCCCCCAGGCCCGCTTGGCCCCAGCTCTCGGGCACCTTTCCTGGGGTCGCCGTTTTGCTCTGCTTTCCTGCTTCTGGGTGGCGCCTGGCTCTGGGTTGGAGAGTGTGGCCACCTTTCCCCTCAGCCACATCCAAGCTGGGCCTGGCGAGGGCTCTGGCCCCCTCTCCACACCCGGGAGCGGGGCCACCACTCCCTCCGGCTGCGGAGGGCCGGGCTGGGGCGTGCGCCCCCAGATGTTCTCACGCGAGCTGGAAAGCGTTCCCCAGCCCATGGCTGTGGAAACGGGAGCCAGGCGAGGGGCCCCGGGAGGAGGTGGCCTCTGCCCTGACGGCAGGTCGCAGGCACCTGGCGCCTCTGAAGCACTCTTCTGGGGTCCCAGGACTGTTGTCTCCCTCAGGAAAGGACAAAAAGCGGCAGCCGTGAATCCGCCCCCGAGCTCAGCCCTGGGGCCTCGCGGCACCAGATGCGCTGTCGTGGGTAATGAGCTCTCTCCCGAGGCTGCTCTCCCGGGGGTCTGACCGCGTGCCAAACGCGCTAATTGGGCGCCAAGTACAAGATTTGTGTTAGGGCGTCTGCTCCAGCGCCTTTGCTGTGCTCCCAGGATGGGCTCAGACAGCACTGGCCAAGGAGACGCTTCCGGAAGGGCTCCCGGCTACACTCCAGGCCGCTCCGGCCCCAGGGTGGGGCTTCCTGGTGGGTGAGGGATCCAGCTGTGCCGTGGCCAGTGCCCTCCCATCACCCTCCCCCACCCCGCCGAGCGGGGCCTGGGCTTGGGCCTCAGCGTCTTTGTCCTCGTACCCCCAGGTCTTTATTAAGTGCCTTTCATGGCGGAGAGGGGCAGCCGGCAGGCAGATTAACAACCGAGCCTGACACACGCAGGGCAGCATTATCGACACGGTGACCCCTGCACTGCTGCTGAGGGCGCTTGCGGCTACCTGGGGGAGGGGCAGCTTCCCTGGAGCCCCGCCCAGGAAGTGGGGTTCAATCTTCAGGGGAGGAGCTGCGTATGATGGGAACCAATTTGCACTTTTAAAGGGCCACTGGGCGGCGGATGGAGGGCTGGACCCGGCGGGGTTTCAGGTAAGAGTGAGGGGGTCCCCTCCCCGTTCCCGGGGAGGGGCCGGCACTCAGAGGGCCTTGGTCTACGGAAAGCCTTACAGCCGGTGCACAGGTCAGGGCTACTGTTTGCCATAGACTGGGCAGCCTGTCCTGTAGGCTCCTATACACGAGGAACAGCCAGGCTGTGAATAATGCCCCTGACTTTGAGGCAAAGGACACCCCACACCCCTGGCAACACACGAGGGGCTTCCGGCTCCCAGCCCAGGCTGCCCGCTGCCCAGGCAGTGCATCCGGCAGGGCTGGGGAGGGGAGTGAACTGGGCCCGGGGGTTGGTCTGGCACATGACCCCCAAAGGCTCAGAGGCTGTGTGCGGCTGCCCGGCCACTAAACCCCTCTGCCACGGGGATAGGGGGTATGGGCACCCCCAGGCGCTGGTGGCCTGTGGCATCAGTATGTGGCTTGGTCTGCAGCGGCCCGGTGAGCTGCCTCTTCCTACAAAGGGCCCAGGAGAGGTTGTTCAGCTAAGGAGGTTAATCCATCCTGCCCGGCCCAGGGGACTGGCTTTGCTTCTCCTGGGAAGACCCCACTCTCTCTCCTGATGACCAGCTGATGACCAGCTTGGCCATGTGATCGCTGTGGCCGGGGAAAGGTGGGCAGGACAGACGCCAGCCCAAGTGGAATCTTAGGATCCCTCGTGTCCACCAATTTCCTCGCTCTTTGTCTCAGCATGAGAATGGCGTGTCCCAGACCTGCCCCAGGTGGGAAGACCGAGATCCGGTGGTGCGGGTGTTTCTTATACAGCGCTACTGAGCAGAAGCTGGCTAATATATGAGCAGAGGGTAACAAGGGGCTCTTTCCAGACCCCCAAGTGAGGAGGACAATTTATGCTTTGAAGTCTCTAGCTGGGACAAGCGTTTATTTGGGTGACACTGGAGGGATCCTTGTGGTTTCCTCACTGTCACTTTTCCTGGTTTATGGGGCAGACAAGGAGTGTGTCCCAGTGCCCGTCTCCAGGTCGTGCACGGAGACTTGAGGGGCAGAGACTGAATGCAAGCCCCTGCCCTCCAGTGGCAGGGACAAGCTGGCGGGAAAGGCCTCTGGACACTTACTCAGGGTCCTGGGACAAGGAGGGGCCTAGGGACTCCCGGAGGCTCCCTGAGGAAGGGACGGAGAGCTGAGCCTCCGGGAGGGTAGGAATTGAGGCTGGTTTCTCCTGGTCTCAAGGGAAGACTTACAAACCCAGGAGAGAGGCCCGCACGGGCAGGCCGGACCCCAGCCACCACACGGCTGTCCTCACAGGTCTCTGGGAGCCCACGTGGCGGCCTCACCTGACACCCTGGGATTTCCACCCCTGGAAAGACCCCAGGAAGCCCCCAAGGGAGCAATAGGCGGGGGCTGGAAACATCCAGCTGCCTAAAGAGACGGAGGCCAGGGCAGAGGGCAGATGTCACCGAAGGGCACTTGGGCCAGACCACGGAGGCCAAGCACTGCATCCCTGCCCGGCCCAAAGGCAGAAGGCAGGCGGCTGCTGGGTCCCCGACTCAGTCTGTGTGCGGTGTCCCTGCGGCTTCCCCTAGAGGCACAAATGTGAGGATGGACATGGAGAAGAGACGCAAGGCCCCGTCCCTCCCCAAGGCCCCGTCCCTCCCCAAGGCCCCGTCCCTCCCCACGGCCCCACCCCAGAGGGTCGCCAAGATTTCCCCTGCAGCCCCTGCCTTGCCACCTGAGGGCCAAGGGAGAGCCTCAACCCAGACTGGGCCTGGACATTCAGGGGCCTCTGGGCACACGGGGTGGGGGGGTCTTGGGCACATAGAGGGGAGTCCCGGGCACACAGGGATGCAGACTGGGACTCCATGTGCTTTGTGGGCTCCAGCCATGGTGCAGACCGACTGACTGCAGAGTTTGGATTGTGGTTCCACCAGCGGGAGCCCTTGCTGGCCGCAGGCCAGGGCCGCATTCTTGACATCTCTGGAGAGATGACCGCTGTCAGAGATTTGGGTGGAGAGAAATTGCATTTTCAAACAAAACTTTTTTTCTGGTTATGGTGACAGACACCAGGTGTGAAACATTGAACACGATGAAGAAAGTAACTGCCGCGTCTCAGCCCTCAGCCCCAGGCGGCGGTGTGGCCAGCGTCCTTCCCACCTCTGTCCACTCACCCTCCTTCACTCGTTCATACGACTGCTGAGTGAGCACCTGCCGGGGGGAAGACACTGCCCCAGGCCCCGGGGACAGCGACCCCCAAGGACAGAACGCACAAAAGACCCCGCATGTGGGAGGTCTCACTCTCTATAAGATCCGCCCCCCACAGAACTAACACACACACTCACACACACACACTCCTGTCTGTGCGCCTTTTCCCACAGGGCCTGTGTCACGGCATCTTCACAGAACCGCTGTTCAGGGCCCGGAATTGCTCGGTCCTGCAGACCAGGTTTGTGGGTGTCCCGTAACGGGTGTCATCTTTAGCAGTTACACTGGGAAGACCACGGGGTACACATGCAAAACCTCTGATAGCCTTGTTAGGGCAAATTACTGCAGGCCCCTGACCGGACCTGAAGGTTTCTGTGTTAATCCTGCTGGTGTGTGGAGCTGCAGCAGGTGTCTTCGGCCTTCGTGATCTTACTTTGTCTTGCTTTCCTTCTCGCCTGCGGCTCCCCCGTTTCTCATCCTTTGTCACCCGGTCTGCTTTTTAGTCTCTTTTGGCTTGGGCACAACGTGGGGACCCAGGAGCTCCCCCAGGAGTCCTGGGCGGTCCAGGCGGGGAAGGTAGGGCTGTCCCTGCCGGACAAACACAGTTTGTGGCTGACGCACAGACACCTGTGAGCAGAAACCGTGGGCCAGACAGTAAAACCTCTGTCATCTCGAGACAAAGCTACAGTTGACAACAGTGGAAGCTACAAGCTGTTCTGAAGACAAACCTGGCACCAAAATCCTTAAGAGTTAAAAAAAAATGACAGAAATGCACAAAGAAGCAAAAAGAGACGCAGTTGTGGTCATGAACTTTAACTCACCTTCCCCATCCAGAAGGCCCAAGTCAGCTGCGGGATGGGAAGGATAAATGATCAATGCTGGGGTCTAATAAATGTATCGAATTCTCCGTCCTGAACACAGAGGCATGACAGAGTTCCATGAGTTGACCATACATTATTCACAAAGAAGATATCAATAGTTTCACCAAAATAAACAGACTGCTTGTATCCTGGGAGCACAGTAACCCGGGGTGCGGCCATGTATGAAGTGTGAGACGCCCACGAAGACATGCAAAGTGGGGGGACCCCGCTATGACAGCACTTATAATATACTAGCACTTTGGGAAAATCTGCGTGTCATTTCATCATTAAATATATGGACACTTACCCAAAGAAAAGTCCTGGAAGTACCCGTGGCACCAACCCCTGCCCTGGGGAGGAGCCTGGGGAGGAGGGGCGGGGCTTGGAGTGGAAGGGGCGGGCAGATCTTGCCTGCCTTCCTGCAGCGTCCGCGGCGCTCTTCGGTTTTTCTCTATGAGCAGGGATTACTTTTACTAATAAGAACGACAAAGGCCCGCATCCTGGGAACTGAGTGGCCATCGGTCATGACTGACGAGGCCAGGCTGGGGTCCGGGAAGACCTGCGTTTGTTTGAGCTCGAGGACCGTTTTCTCCGGCCGAAGTGAGTTCGGAACAGCCTCTGCCCTGCTGGCTGCGGGTCTGTCGGCAAAACCAGCAACGCAGCAGGATGGCCGAGCCCGCGGGGCCGGGCGGCAGCGGGGTCAGCGGGCCGAGGGTTGGGGCCGGTCAGGCACTGCCCGAAGCAGGCCGTGGGGCGAGGTGGTCCTGGCCACGGGGTGGCCGTGACGCCCCCGTCCCCTGAGCACGTCCCCCCTGACTGGTTCCTAAGTGCACCACGAGCTTGCTGGGCCGCAGCCTCGGGCATATCCGCGAGCCGACCTCGCCCGCTCGTGGCCCTGGCTTTCACGAGCCTCCACCGCAGACTGCACCCCGTGGGACCTTCACCGCGAGGCCATCCCCGTGCCTGCGTGGGAGCTGTCGTGAGTGCGAGGACTTTGGGGCTGGTCCCCGCAGCAGCGCGGCCTCCTCGGGGCCGCCCTGCGCTGGGAGAGGCCTGTGCCGGCGAGGACCCCGCTCCTTGCCGGGAGTGCACCGACGTGCGCGTGCTTGCAAGCTGCCTCACCCCGGACTGCAGAGTCGGCTAGAGGGGCCGGCTGCAGGCGGAGCCCGGCGGGGCGACGGACACGCAGTGGTGGTCAGCGAGGGCAGGAGGACTGCGCGGGGGTGGAGGGGGGCTGGAGAGCAGGGCAGGGGCCACACAGGAGGCGGACGGCCCCTGTCAGGATGCGACCCCTCCCGGCCCTGCCTGGAACAAGCTCCCTTCAGGACCAGGCGGCTCTCCTCCAACTGATCTGAGCTCTGCGTCTGGGCAAAATCGTTTGTTTTTATCTTAATTTCTCATTAAACCGGTTCCAGAGCCAGCAGATCAGGTGGTGATTCTGTAGCTTTATAATACTGGCACTGCAGCTGGGCAGATGGAATCAGCCAGGATGCCTGAGTGGTCAGGATGCGTGGATGCTTGGAGCCTTGAGCGCTCGGATGCTTGGACGTTGGCCACAGGACAGCAGAGCCTGCAAATAAATCTTCTTTCCACTTTCTACTCAAATGCTAAGATTTAGGCTCTAAGGGTGATGTCTCTACTCAGTTTTCAGGGAAATCCAAAATCATCTCTTGTGAGCAGTGGATCGGAGGAAAGGGCTCGGGGGGCAACAGGCAGCCCGGGGTGAGAGCCTTGTGGACGGCGGCCTGGGCCAGGATTCCGGCTCCTCAGCGGATGGCTGCACCTGTGGCCACAACTGGCTCTCTGTCCACACTTGTCCTGGCTCCTGAAACCTGTCCCCATCACCTGTCACTGCCCTGTCGTTCCTCAGGGGTCAGGTGTGATGCGTTACATCACAACCAGAGGAGGCTGTCCGTGTCAGTGATGTCCACGCAGACAGTGTCATGACACGGTCCCCAGAGGCAGCGGCAGAGGCCAAACACTGTCCTTCTCGCTCGGCTTTCCCTGCCTCCGCGCCGCATCTCCCCGCCTGCCTGGGACTCTGTCCTCACTGTCCTGGCCCCCGTATCCAGTATTCCCAGCCTCCCCCCGCAGCCTCTGCTCAGAGCCTGGGCCCGTCCAGGCACAGCTGCGCCTCCTGCAGAGGCCAGAGTCTCCCCCGTGGGGGGTGCTGCACAGGCCCAGCAGACCCCTGATCTCGGGGCACCGGGGCAGAGGAGGCCTCTACCTTATTATCCTGTTGCCATCTCTCACCTCGTGTCACAAAGAATTGAAATCTATAATAAAATTTAAGAGCTCCCATCAGCTCCTTCCCGGCCATTAGCCAACCGCACGGGGGTATTAATCTCCTCATCTCCCTTTGGTCTCAATGAATTGTGATAAAAATGTCAAACAATTAGATTATATTGGCCGAGAGAGCCGTGTGATTGATTGGCAAGGCAGGGCGCATCCCTTGAATCACCCTGACCAAGGGGGCGGGCTGCACACTGCAGTACATCCCCCGGGACCCCATCCGAGTCTGCGTGGGCACCCGGTCCATCTGAGGTCAGCGTTGGTGCAGTGAGCAGGGCTATCCCCAGGGAAACCTGCTGCTGGGCGTGGGGGCCTTGGGGACCAGAGTGATGCTGGGGGGAGGGGAGGGGCAGGCAGCACCCGCACAGGACAGACCCCTGGAGGCGGGGGTCACAGGCCCCTCCCAGAGTCAGCCCCACGGAAACGCTCTACACAGAAGGGCTGGCCCGTGGAGAAGCCCCGGGGTCTGCAGTCAGGCCCGAGCCGGGAGGGAGCTTGCGGGCACCACTTCCCAGGAACCACGCCGCCTTCTTCTTTATAAGAGTGGAGACGTATTGAAAATTGATTTCTCTGCTGGAAACGGGATAATTAAACTGGTTGTTTCTATCTCCATCGTCGTCATAATAAAATGAGAGGACAGTGGGTTGTGCACGGCATGAACACTGTACGTCTTAATGCAAGGGAACATTAATTGAATACAGATGGCCTTTCTTGAAGCGGCTGGGTTATATTTCAGAGATATGGGATAATGATGCCAGTTAATCATTTTTACAAGATATAAAATTACTGGCTCCTCCAGGACGATCATTAAGGAAAACAATTGTTCACAGTAATTGAAAATAGAGTTTTAATTATTTAATATAGAAATTAAACTATTAGAGACCAGCGTTGAATGAGGGAACTTAATAGAAATTTATATACAAGCGTCTATGAACATTTTAGCTTTATTAACCTGCCAATTTCTTAATCCAGATCAACCTGGAAGGGCTGCTTTAGCTGTGATTGTGAGTTAACCGCTTGCAGAGGAGGGTGGGCCCGGGCTCCCCAGGCCCCAGGTGGATGGGGGAGCTGGCCGGAACCACAGGAACCACAGGTTCCTGGGAAGCGTGGTGAGGGGCAGCCGTGCCCTCAGGTGGGCACCAGAACACCCCACTGGGAATCCCGGGGTGGGGGGCGGGCGGTCCAGGAGCTCAGAGAGCCCGTGCTTGGAGGTGTGAGCCCAGGGCCATGGCATACCAAGGCCAGGGTCTCCCACGCGGCGAAAGCGGTGGCCACGTCATGGAAGGTGGACCTCGGTCTGTGCTTGGTGATGCTGTTCCTCGGGATTCGATGAGGATGGAGGTGCAGACCCGGCCGGGAGCTGGGACCACCCACGAGGCAGGTCCTACGAGCATGAGTCCCCCACAGCCCGGCTGGCCCAGCTCCAGAGCCCACCGTCCCCGGGCCCCCAGCCCAGTCTGCTAATGCTCCCACTCACCCTCCGGTCCCCGCACTTCCCCTCCAAGCCCGAAGGACCCTCGTCCCGGTGCATCAGATCTGTCGTGTTTGCAAGCAGCCTGTTTGAGGGTAGGAATGCTTTGAACAAGGTTTCTGATTAATATCTTGAAATGGGAAGTCCTTTACCATGTTGTGTGAAACCACCCAGGAGCTCACTGTGCAAAAACACAGAGAAAAATCCAGAAACCATCAAAACATGGGTTTCTGCCTTTGTGTGGCTGTGAGGGCCTTTCTCCCTTTAATCCCCCCCCCCAATTTCCTACAATATAACATACTGTTAAAAGAAACTCCATATTTTAAAAATATGAAAATCACTATTTCCAAGACATAAATTCGGAAAACAAACTGAACTTTTAAGCAGGTGACTGACGAACAGGAACCAACCGGTCCGATTCGCCGGCTGCCGCGGGTGAGGGACCGACGCTGCCGCCGGGGACCCGGGGGGGCTCGGAGCCTGGACGCAGGCAGAGCGGCTGCGAGGACGATGCTGGGCCCCTCTCCTCCCCATCCAGCCTGCCCTGGGTGCTGCACTTTCCGGGGGAGGGGCTGGGGCTCCTGGGCGACCAGCTCAAGGCCGTGGAGCCCATCCGGATCCTGGAGCTCAGCTTGGACCAGAGCCGACTGCTGATGGGGAAGTCGTAGGCTGGGCGAGGGCAGTGGCGGGATCTCCCGGGGCCCCCGGACCCCCGTGCCAGGGCGCCCCGTCATCCACCTGCGTCCTTTCTGGAACGTTTAGAACTTGCAGATCTGGTCGTCCTTTCCCAAAGGGCTGAAGGGCTGTCCACCATTCAAATTACATTCTGTCTCCTATTATTACCAATAAATTCCAAGTGATCTTTCTTCTCCTTATAGTTTTTAGGGTTACATAAATTTCCCCTACGCAGCTCTTTCGTGCTTGAATATATTGCGGAACGCCGCTTCTGTCACAGGAGCTAATTGACACTGTGATTTGTTATGTTGCTGGGACATAATTCAGAAAGTTACTGTAGCGGCTTTGATACACGGAACGGCACTCACTGTTGAACATTTCTCACGGGAGCAGATGCAGCATCAGGTGAAAAATGTGACGCTGCACAGATGAAATATTTCCAGAAGCTTTTATTCTTGTTGTTTGGGTGGCTGCCAACATCTTTCTAGAAGAAAGCTCGCATTTCCAACGCTGCTTGATTTGAATTTATTCCCTGGTCATTAGTTAGTGCTTTAAAAAAAAAAAAAAACTGGAACAAGCATGTGTATATATTTGAAAAAAGGAAAAAATCAAACACAAAAGAGGGGAATCACCACCTCTCAATCTAATCAAAGATGAGCTTTAAAAAAAATTTTATGGTGGATTAGTTATAGATTCACAGGAAGTTGCAGAAATAGCAAAGGCAGTGCAGCGCGTCCTACACAGCACACACTCCCCTGGGGAGTTGCCCCAGATAGCGGCAAACCAGGGGCCCAGGTTGGTGCTGCAATCCGGGCTGTGGACCCGGTTCTGTTTCCACCACTTCAACAGGCATTTGTGTGTGTGTGTGTGTGTGTGTGTCTGTATTCTGTGTGTCTGTCTCTGTGTGTCAGTGTGTGGGAGGGGCACTGTGAAATGTTATCCCATGTATAGATTTGTGTCACTGTCACAACCGAGGTACAGAACCTGGCTTTGCCCCAAGGCTTCAGTGGGCCTGTTCTCCATCTCCGCTGTTCTGTCCTTTGAGGATGTTGTATAAACGATACCACAGGGCGTGATCTCATTGATGCTGGCTTCTCCACTCAGCATGACGCCCTTGAGGTCCAGCCAGCCCCTCGTGGGCATTCTAGCAAGTAAATGTGCTGTTTGCTTAACTGTTAGAAGTGAAGGCATTTGGGTTGTTTCTAGTTTTTGCTCTAAGGGGATGGAGCTGCTATAAACATTCATGCACGTGTTTGTGTGAACCTAAGTTCCCATTTCTCTGGGATAAATGCAGAGGCTGGGCCATATGCTAACTGCACACACAGTTTATGAGAACCTGCCGAACTCTTTTCCAGAAGGTCTGCACCATTTTAGATTCCCAGGAGTAATGTATGGGAGACCCAGTTTCTTTGCGTCTTCCCCAGCATTTGGTGTTTGTCACTATCTTTCATTTTAGCTGTTTTAGTAGATATGGTAATGATATTTTATCTCGGTCTTAATTTGGGCCTTTTTTTGTTTTTACTATTTGGGCTGTTGTGTGTCTCGGCCCAGGAATCTCAGCACTGCTCACTCTGCACCTAAGAGCAGGGAGGCCACGCCGCAGGGATGCAGTCTTGCCAGCTGGTGTCCAGGGCACGAGGTCAGGACGGAGCTCCATGCCTGCTCACGTACCAGGGGAACCTTCCCCTGCTGTGCCACCTCCCACGTGCTCAGCTCCTGGGCCTCCCAGCCCAGACGGGACGGTGACCAGGGTCAGTCAGCCTGGGACTTGGCATCCTCTGGCCATTGAGTGGCTTCTTCCATCTGCCACGTGGCCCCAGAGGTAGGCGAGGCAGGCAGGGGACTTGAGGCCTGGTTGGGGACGTGACTTCTGTGCGGACACCGCACCTGTGCTCGGAGCCTGGCAGGACGGGCCCGGGAGCCCCAGGAACACCTGGGCGCCCTGGAGATGGCACCCGAGCAGCCCCGGGGCCAGCGGCCCAGACCGTGCACTCTGCGGCCTGGCCTCAGCGGATCTGGGGGGCTGCCTGCCAGGACCCATGCCAGAAGGAGCTCTGACCCTCCCCGGCCCCAGCCTGTGCGCCCTCTAATGGGCTGGCTCCACCCCAGAGAGGCCAGGAGTGGGCTCACCCTCGACCCTCAGCCACAGACCTGGGGGGCTCTCGGGACGCAGGGTCCTGGCCAGTCTGCTGCCCACACGTGGGCCAGGCTGGCCTGGGCACGGTGTGAGGAGCTCTCCCGGTGACTGTGGCATCTGTCCTCCTATGGCCACCTTCAACTCCAGCTGAGTGTCCACCTCTGGGGACAGTGGCCTCTCCCAGGGCTCACTTTGACCAGAGCGGTGACCACAGGTGGTGGCTGGACGTCCAGCTCTGGAGGAGGCTCTGCTGCACGTCCCATAGTAGTGGGGGCTCTGAGATCAGGGGTGGGGCCCCTCCCTACTCCCATCTCTGGAAGCTGCAGTCACCCTGCAGCCCGTGACGCCCTCAGCCTCCTGGGCTCAGCCTCCTAGGCAAGCCCGTTCATCCCTTCGCTCTGCAAGCACCTGCTGGCCCCGCCACGGCCTGGCGCTGGACAGTGCCCCTCTCCAGGGATTCCCAGCCCGGTGGTTGGAGGTGACCACAGACTGTGACGCACCAGGAGTGGTCAGCGAGGAACAGGACAAACAGGGCGTCGCAGGCCCGCCCCCGCCTCCCCGAGGATCCCTGGCGTGTTCACACGGCCATTTCTGGTCCCGTGATTCAGGGGAAATGAGGTCCTGGACCCAGTCTGCCCACTGGCTCTTCCCGCCTGCCCTCTGCCCGGGACGTGAGTCCCCACCCCGTGGAAAGCTCTGGGCAGGGAGGGGAGGCCTGGGGGCTTATTTCACACAGCCACTTCCTCTCTTTGAGTTTTGAGGTGCTGGGCAGTGCTGGCGTCTGTGTCGGCCGGGGGTGCAGAACCAGAGCTGGTCCCTGCTTCCAGGGGCACAGAAACACAGCTCGGAGGTGACGCAGCTGTTTACTAAAGCACTTCAACAGACTCTGCCTCCCAGCGATTCTGGTCTAGCAGCCAGGGCATGAGGGGCCCGGGGGCCCAGGCCGCTGTGGGGTGGGCCTGGACGCGTTCCTCCCCCAACCCGTGCTGCCGAGCCCCCCGAGATGCTCTCCTCCCGCCGACAGGGCCCTGGCTTCACCGTGGAGGGAGAAGCAGGCTGCTGCCCCGTGCAGAACGGGGGCCGGGCGGGGTGGGGGTGGGCTCTGACAGCGCAGCCTGGGAGGAGGTCATGGGCGGAGGGGCCGGGGACACCAGGGAGGGGGATGGCGGATGGTGGGGACGGGCTGTGGGGAGGCGCGGCCCCATCACACGATGGCCTGGTGCGGCAGCCCGTAGAGGACCAGGTTGAGGGTGAAGGGGAGCCGCTCCGAGCCCGGCGGCTGCGGCCGGAAGAGCACCAGCCTGTCCTTCCAGGTCTGCAGAGCCTCATCTGTGGGGAGAGCAGGCGGGCTTGTGAAACGCGGGGCTCACGGGGACAGGATGCCTGCGGCCCAACCAAGGCTCACGGCGCATGCGGGGAGCACAGCAGAGGTGAGGGTGCTGCTGGCTCTGCCGCTGGTCGCAGCCCGGACGGGGACGCCGGGTGCGGAGGCAGCAGCCACAGGCCAGCGCTCGCCCACCCCTCACACCTTCACTCGCTCATCGGCTCGCTCGCTCCACAAGCATTTGTTGTTCGGCAACTACCTCCCGGGCACCCGTGGACCATGTGAGTTTTGAATTTGAAGCCCCTTTCGCCTTGTATATTTGAAAATTTCATGATTTAAATGACCCTGGGATAAACCTTTCTTAGTTACGGTAGATTCTCCAATCAACGTATTGCTAAAGCTCAGACTCCCTCGCACTGCATTTAAGGTTTTTACACCAGAATCCGTGTGTAAGGCCGCTGCTACACATGGACTTCAGGGTTCCATTTGCCTTGAAGGAGGAGTGGGTGGGCTCCCCGCCTCCCAGAGAACACACCAGGGCTTTTGGAGTTTATGGGACTTGAGCTGTTTTGAAGATGAAGACGTTCCAGTGACCCATGTGTGTTTCCGTAAAGACATTCGATGCCAGATCTCACTGTAGGCAGTGGTCTGTAGGAGGCTGAAGGTCTTTGTCAGGCAGGCTGACCTTCGGAGGCTGTGCAGAAACGGGAGAAGTGGGGGACCCCTGACCCTGTAGCCTGAGGGACGAGCAAGGAGGTAGGGCCGTTTCTAGTTACCGTGGTGGACAGTTTCACCGGTTCCCCTCTTCTGAAGGAGGCGGGTCGTTCTCCCGATCGGCTTGCCAGCTGTCAACAGATCTGGAGAAGAAGCAGCCCTTCAGAGGGACCGTTAACAGCCCACAGGCTTCCGGGAGCCCCGCGGGGCTGCAGGATGGGCGGCTGCCGGCACGACTCACTTTCCCACAGGATGCTGGCCCGCGTCGCGTTGTCCCGCAGGACCGTCGGCCACTGGTTCGCCACGATGCTCCTGACCCCCACCAGACTCAGGAGGACGGCCGTCTCGACGGGCCCCTCCAAGGACAGTCGGGGTGCACTGCAGGGGACCGAGCTCCCGTGGGCCGGGCCAGCACCAAAGGGCCCGGTCCGAGCCCTCCTCCACCCACAGCCCGAAGAGCGCCAAGTGTTGGACCGGGTATTTGGACTGACAGCTCTTAGGGTTCTCGAAAGAACCGAGAATTCCTCCCCCGCCCCACACACAATTAAATACCATTTAACAAGAAAAGTCATTTCAGAGCCCTGCCAAGTCCCTCTGGGTGCTCCCAGTCATGGGGTGTGGGGCCAGGAGGGGAACCCTGCCAGAAGGTGTCCTCTGCTCCGCCCGCCTGCAGCCCACAGAGGCCCTGGTTGGGGGGGTGACAGGTGACACGGGGAGCCCTGAAGCCAGGGTGTCCTCCCAGGTGCCAGCCGTCTGCTTCCTGGCCCAAACCCAGCTTCCTGAAGTTCCAGGCAGGGTCACCGTCCATCCATCCCCCCGCCCTGGGACTCTGCC
>NW_021703781.1:81749548-81849430 GCF_005190385.1 Monodon monoceros
TCACCGTCCATCCATCCCCCCGCCCTGGGACTCTGCCAGGCAGGGTCTGGGGGCCGGATCACGGCATCCCAGCTGCCCAGGGGGTGCAAGGACAGTGCCCCAGGCGGACAGCCGTGGCTCAGATGCCCCCCCAGGTTCCTCGTCAGCTGCCGGAGGCCAGGCTGCAGGCTTGAGCCCGAGCGGAGGGGACCCCGGGCACCTCTTGTTCTGCGAGGACTCCACGTGGCGCCGCATGCTCTCGCAGGACCGCGCCAGGTCCAGCAGCACCACCATCTGGCACTCTGTGGTCACAGGAGGGGCGGCTCAGTGGCAGGGCACCCAGGGTGAGGGCGCCGTGCAGGCGGGGGTGTTGCCCAGGGCGAGGAGGATAGCGGGAACTCGGCCTGACCCGACCGAGGCTCCGATGCCACTCGTCCCCGTCCTGGGTCGCGTGGGCTGCACTGGCAAGCCGGCCGTTATTTGCCTTGGCCGACCCTCACCCTTCACGTCCTCCTTGGGTGACCGGGCCGGGCGAGGGAGGGAAGCCCACCCCGGGGCCTGCCACAGCTCTCCCTGCCTCGCAGAGGGGTCTTGGCTCCCAGAGGCCACCCATGAGGCACTCCGGCTTGCCAGGGGCTGGGCGTCGGTGGCCCTGGCCCCGTGTGCCCACTGAAACGGGGCCAGTGTCCAAAATGCAGCTCTTGGATGTGGGTGTGCGGAAAGCCCCACAGATGCTGAGGCCAAGCGTCAGGGGCCGTCCCCAGAGCGGGCAGAGCCTCCAGCTGTGTGAGGACAGGCCTGGCTGGGAACGGCGGGGGCACCCAGCGATGCTGTCACCCCTACAGGCGCCTGGGAGCCTATGATTTCTTCAGTGTCACTCACTGCTCGTCTGAGAAGGTCTAGAATTCAAGTTTCAGAGAAGCCTGTTTCTACCTTCTCCTGGGGTAAGAACGTGCGGACCCCACCCATATCGGCAGGGCCTGGGGAGGAGACAGGGTGACGGGCTGGGTTCAGGTATCCCGACCACGGACAGTGTCCACCTGTGCCACACACCCCAAGGGTAGGGGCCTCTCTGAGGGGTCCCTGAAAAGGCCCCCACTCAACCGTGCACAGTGGCCAGCTACCCAGCAATCCCCTCAGGAGAAGGTCACCTGAGGGCAGGCCAGACGACACTCACGGGCACCCTGGGGGTGGGCTGGGTGACGCAGGGGCCAGTGGACAGTGGGAGGGAAAACAGGGCCAGAGTGCCTGCATCTCAAGTAGAACAACTGGTGGGAAGGGGCTGTGACCAGCACTTTCCAGAAACACCCACCCAGCCTTCCTGCACTCTGCAGGCCCAGCCCTAGAGGGGTGACCCCTCCAACGCCTGACCCTGGCCAGGCCTCTCAGAGGAACGGAGGAGGGGTCCCCCAACCCAGGCCCCGCTGTGCCTTCCTAAAGCGCCCCCCCAGCCCTCCATCAGAGCACAGGGGAGACACCTGATAAGACACAGGGGCGCCCTGCTCTGTCCCCGGGTGGATTCGACTTGTGCCGGCGGGTCTGGCAGAGAGGCGGGCTTTTGGGGGGTCTCACCTTCCAAGTTCATGGCGGCCAACCTTTCTACCAATATGTGGGACAGGAAGCTCTCCATCCCGTAGAAGAAAAAGCCTCCGCAGCTGCCCAGCAGCTGCTCCCACTCGGCCTGGCTGCCAAGGGAAGGAGAGAGACCCGGGGTGGATGCCTGCTGGAGCCGCGGGCTAAGGGCGCGATCCGGAGCAGACTGTTCCCGCGTTCCGCTCCACACCCTGCCCCCGGGGCGGTTACTCTGAAAAGCCGCAGAGGGTCTTCCGTCCGGCCAAGGAGCCCAGGTCCCTGCCCCAGATGGCCCCGCCCCTCCTGGGCCCCGCCCCGACAGAGCCCCTCCCCTCCATCGCGCCCCGCCCCCTCCGCGAGGCCCCGCCTGGAGGGGCCCGGCCCTTGTGCAGGGGCGCACACACGGCGGGGGCCCAGGTCCGCATCCAGGATCTGGGGATCTAGGCGCCTCCGTGCACCAGAGGGAAGGGTCTGACAGGACAGAAGTGGGGGTCAGGGCAGGAGGGAACCTCGGCGGGACGGGGAGGGGGGAAGGGGCCGCATGCGGAGCACCCCTCGGGCTGGCGCACCGCAGCCACCGCAGGACGGCGTCCCAGGAACCCAGATGCCAACCTGGGAAACTGCTTCTTCCCCAGATGCCCCGCCCATCTCGCAGTGAACATGTCTCGGAATCTTTCCAAAATTTCCCGGGTCACGGAGACAGGAGTCAGCATTTCTGCAGCCAGAATCGGATGGTGAGAAAACTTAGGAGCACCGCGCGTGTAGGCACGGGCGGTCCCGGTGCCCTTGGCGGCCCTTGGCGTGGCAGGGCGGCCTGGGCCTTGGGCCCTCACAGACGGGGGCCCCGGGGGAGTGGAAATCTTAGTACTCCTTCCCTCCTTTGTGGAGAGATGAAAACACCAGCTCAGCAAAAGAGGAGCTGAGGAATCCTGTCCCGGAGCCGCAGAGGCAGCCCTCAGCCGCAGCCGCAGGCCCGGAGTGGGGCACAGCGCCGCCTCGGGCCCAGGTCACACAGCTGTCGCCCTGACTGGCTGCAGACGGTGAGGGCGGGGTCTCGGAGCACACCAGGGTCCCCCTCCCGCCCACCGTCAGTGTAGCAGGAGGTGACGGAGGGCCGGGTGGCAGCAGAGGCCGAGGCACCCGGTCCACGATGCTCCGAGTGCTGTGGGCGGTGTATGGCTTGTGCGTGGGCGGGAGGGCTCACCTGGGCCTCGGGCCTCCTCGTAGGGGTCCACAACGACTGGGCCTTGGTTAAGGAGAAACAGGACCACACGCTCGCTGTCTGGGGCAGAAGCAGCAGCAAAGGATACATCTGAAGTTGTCCGCGTCGACCGCGATGCAGTGTGGGGGGGTGATCCGGGACACGACGCGCTGCAAAGACAGGCAGGGGCCCTTGGGGATGCGTCCTGGGGGCACGGCCGGACCTCGGGCCCCGCCCGGCTCTCCGCCTCAGCGGGGCCTCGACCACCTACCTTTGCTCCCTTCTTTGCTATGCCTCTCTTTCTGTGATCTCTACCTCTGCTCTCCTTTTTCACATTGCCTTCTGTTGAGACAATAACAAGAAGTGGTGATGTCCTGGAACCAGACAGGGGCCGTGGTACACGGCGTTCGAATGCTTTAAATGCCACTGAATTGTTCACTTGAAAATGGTTAATTTTGTATCACGTGAATCTCACCTCAATGAAAAACACAAGAAGTGGTGTGAACAGTTGATTTCCATTTTTGTAAAGTTGAAATGGCAGTAATCTCTCAAAGGTAAAGGCTCACAGGGTTGGGAAAGGCCCGGGCCAGGAGACCTCAAGAAAGGAACGGCCGCCAGAGGTTCCCGGGCCCACGCGGCTGTCCAATCACACACCACGCTGGGCACCTACCGGTGCCCCTGCTGAGCTGGGCCAGTCGCAGACGGCTGGGCCCTGCTGGCCCCTCTCCCTCTTGCCGGAGGGTTTACACCTGCCCCCGCTGCGCTCCCGTTCTGGTGAAGGTAACCGAAAATAATGCCAGTTTCCTTCATTCCCGTCCGGCCGCCTCGGAGATGTAAGCGCTGATGTGGGCCTCTCTGCCGTGTCCCAGCCTTACGGGGGCACCGCTGGGAAGCAGCTTGCCCTAGATTTGGATGGCTTTCTCCACCAGGATGAGAAGAACTCCTGGTTTGCTAAGAATTTCTATTACGGATGCATGCTTTTTATTTTTTATTTTTTTTGCGGTATGCGGACCTCTCACTGTTGTGGCCTCTCCCGTTGCGGAGCACAGGCTCCGGACGCGCAGGCTCAGCGGCCATGGCTCACGGGCCCAGCCGCTCTGCGGCATGTGGGATCTTCCCGGACCGGGGCACGAACCCGTGTCCCCTGCATCGGCAGGCGGACTCTCAACCACTGCGCCACCAGGGAAGACCCGAATGCATGCATTTTATCAAATGCTTTTTTTCCTGCATCATCTTGGATGTTTATAAGTTCAATTTCCCTTTAATCTGTTCCTCTGTGATACCTGTAAGCTTTTAAGGTCAGACTGGGTGATGAAATGTTACATGTTTCTTTCTTTCTTTGCTACTCTTGAGAAGTTTGGGTGTCAGGGTCTGGACTGGCCGGCAGAAGGATGGCTTTTTTTTTCTTCTACTTGGGGAGACATGTATAGACTGACATGAACGGTTTCTTGAAATTTTGGTAGAATTCAACAGAAAAATGGTAAAAGCAATATTTTTTGTGGGGAAATGTAAATGTATCGATTGTCCTTTCTTCGCTATGAGGCCGCTGGGTTTTCTTTCCGAGTCTCCGAGTATTTTTGAATATATTGTCAAAAAGTTGTTCCTAATATTCTCTTAAATCTCTGATGCGCTTTAGAGTTGGTGTCTCTTGTATTTCTCATATTGTTTATTTGTGCCTTGTCTGTTTATTTCTGGATCATTCTCACCCAAATGTGTCTATTTTATGAGGTTATTTTTTCCCAAATAAATAATTTTTGTCTTTGCTTCCTATTTTGTTTTGGGGTCTGTTCATGATCCTTTAAGCATTTAAAGCTAAAGGATCCTTCTAGATTCTGCTGTGGTAACATCCAGCCAGTCTTTGGCATTTCTATCATTGCTTCTTCTGAGTCCCGTGAGTTTTTAGAAGTCAGTGTTTTAAAATTTCCAGATGTGTGGGAATTTAAAACCCCGTCTTTTGGGCGTTGGTTTCTAACCTAATCAAATGTGACCTCAGCCAGTTTCTGTGATTGTTTCACGTGCACCTGAAAAGAACGTGAGTCTCTAATTTTTAGACACAGGGCGCACGTGTCCATTAAGCCAAGTCTGTTAAGTGTGTTGCCCCAATTCTCTCTGTTTGCGCTCTTTCTGCTTGTCTGACCTTTCAGTCGTGGAGGCGTGCGGGAATCTCCCATCGCGGGAGTGGCCACCAGCCTCGCCCCCGGTGCTTGTTACTTGCTGCTTCCCGTATGGAGGCTCTTTGATCCTCCCACGAACTTCATCGCTATCGCTGTGTGATGACCCTGCACTACGGACGCCCACAGCTGTAAAGTCGGCTCCGGCGGACAGTGCGATGGAGGCCCTTTTGGGGGCTCGCCCGCCCGGCTCCTCTTTCCACTCTTCTGCTTTCTGGCTTTTGTGCCTCCTTTCTGTTCAGGAGAGTCTCACGTGGCCGGCATCCTATCTACGCGCTCTTGTTTACTGTGTCTTTAGTCGGCAGGTGTGGTGCACTCACTTGTTCGGTTCCTGATCTAATGGATGGGCCACAGCACCTTTTTGCCCGTGGGTTCTCCGTCCTCCCTGCTCCGTGTGTGCGTCTCCACCACTGGCTCTTTGTAACTCGACTGAGGGGTTGGTTCACTTGTTTTTCTTATTCATTTTCTCTCTTTATTGGTTTGGAATTTATACACCAGTTATGCTCTTTCGTGATTATCCTTAAAGGTTTGCCGTGAATATTTAACACTCAAAGGGCATTCCTCCAGCCTGAAGGGTTCAAGGCTCTGAGAACACTTCACTCTGGGACCTGCAGAATCCTTTTTATCCCCACTCCGTAGGGCATTGAAAAGGCTCCACTCACATTTACGCGGTATTTTTGTTTCTTTGCGGTGAGAGCTTGTATTAGGGTCTAGTTGCTGCTGTAACAAATTTCACCACAAATGTTGGGGCTTAAAACAACACCAAGTTACTACCTTACAGCTCTGGAGGCAGGAGTCGAAAGGGGTCCCGCTGGATTAAAATCCAGGTGTGAGGGAGGCTGTTTCCCTTGGGAGGCTCCAGAGGAGAATAGGCTCCCTTGCCTTTTCCAGCCTCCAGAGGCGCCACGAGCCCCTTCCGCTACCTCCGCACCCTCCTGCCTCCCTCTTTTCAGGACGCTGGTGATGACACTGGGCCACCCATACAATCAGGACAGTCTCCCCATCTCAGGACCCTTCACTGAATCACATCTGCAAAGGCCCTTTTGTCACATCAGGGCACCTTCTCTTGGGCCCGGGGTCAGGGCGTGGGCGCCTTTAGGGCCGCTATTCTGCTAACCCCACCAGGGGGTGGTCTGCTCTTCCAGACAACGCTGACGGCGCAGAGCGGGGGGACAGGAAGGCCCTTTCAGTAAATGCGGCGCGCACAGCGGGGGACTCACGTGGGAAAGAGAGACCTGCCCCTTATCTCACACTGTGTGCAAAACCGATTTCGGATGGAAGGTATGTAAAGACGTGAAGGACAAAAAGAGAGACACATTTAGAAGACATCATAGAACCTTCATGATCTTCAGGTAAGAAAATATTCTTTATAAAAAGACCCCAAAAGCACCAGCTGTTAAGAGAAGATGGATACATTGGACTATATTCAAATATTTTGTTCACCAAGAGGTACCACGTAAAGGAGTGAAAAGACCAGCTGCAGACTGGGAGGACATCTGTAGTTCATAAAATGATCAGAAAATTTATACAAACCTAAAGAACAAAAGGCAGATAACCCAAGAGAAAAACTGGCCAAAAACTAGAACGGATTTTCACAAGTGAGGACATCAAACGGCCCATAAAATGTGGAAGGGCTGGGCTCGCCAGCAGCAGGGGCTGCAGATCGGCGGGGCTTGAGCCCCGAGGCCCCACCCGCAGCTCCTGGTGAGCCCAGCACCGTGGCCTCTTGGGGGCGCAAGACCTGTTCTTTCTCCCGTCCTTTGTATCTGGCCCATTAGCGTCCTTTTATTTACCCTGATTTCCTTAAAGGAGCATGTTTGGGACCTTGCGTTTCCATTCCCAAAGGTGATCTTTACCTTTTAACTGGGATGTTTTGACCTTGTACGGAGACTGTGATTACTGATGTGGTTGGGTGGAAACACACCATCTTGCTATTTGTTTTCTATTTGTCCTGTCTCTTCTTTGTTCCATGTCCCTTCTTTTTTCTGCCTTTTTCTGATTAACCATATATTTTTTTATGATTCCATTTCGACTTCCTTGTTGTGTACTAGCTGTACCTCTCTGTTTCTGTTTTCAGTGGCTGTGCTGGTCCAGTACCCCGAGCCTCCATTCTCCACCCCCCACCAGCCTTTGCTGCCCCACAAGTTACATTTATATAATGCTGTAGAACCCCATGAAACGTTGCTATTATTTTTCACTCCAAGCTGTCAAAATCTTTTTTTTTTAATTAATTTATTTATTTTTGGCTGTGTCGGGTCTTCATTTCTGTGCGAGGGCTTTCTCCAGTTGCGGCGAGCGGGGGCCACTCTTCATTGCGGTGCGCGGGCCTCTCACTGTCGCGGCCTCTCGTTGTGGAGCACAGGCTCCAGACGCACAGGCTCAGTAGTTGTGGCTCATGGGCCCCGTTGCTCCACAGCATGTGGGATCCTCCCAGACCGGGGCTCGAACCCGTGTCCCCTGATCGGCAGGCGGACTCTCAACCACTGTGCCAACAGGGAAGCCCCTGTCAAAATCTTTTAAAGAGATTTTAAATTAAGAAAAAAGCTTTAAATATTGACCCACCTAATTCCAGTTTCTGGTGTTTATTTCTCTGTGCAGATGCAGGTTCCCATCCTTTTTTCTCCTGCCTGGAGGACGCTCTGCAGCATTTCTTGTGGGGTAGGCAGGCCTGCTGGGGAAGAATTCCTTCAGCTCCCCTATTTCTGAAAAAGTATTTCACCATTGTTTTTGAGAGTTATTTTCAAAAATATCTGCATTGATAGACATTTTCTTTAATAATTTAAAGACGTTCTTCACTGCTTGCATTGTTTCAGCCGAGAAGTCTGCTAACTCTCTTGTATTTGTTTCTGGATATATAATGTGTCTTTTTTCTTTGGCTGCTTGTAGAATACTCTTTCACTGGTTTTAATCACCCTGACTACAATGGTCCCTGGTATCGTTTTATTTCTTGTTTGGGATTCATTGAACTTCTTGGGTCTGCAGGATTACAGTTTTCATCAAAATTGGGAAACATTGGCCATTATTAACTCAAATGTTCCCCCTGCAAAGACTCCAGTTACAGGCAGGTTCAGCCACTTCACTTTGTCCAACAGCTCACTGGTGCTCTGTTTCTGTTTTTGTTTTTTTTCAGTTTTTTCCTGCTGACACTTCTTCAGCCTCACTAGTTTCTTCTGTCATGTCGAGTTGCATTAATGCTGCCCAGGGCATGTCCCTCCTCAGCAGAAGTTCAGTTCTGGTCCGTTTTACATCTTCCGTGTCTTTGCTTACCACCTCCTGGAACACGTGGATTATAGTTACAGGAACTGTCACCTGTGTCACCTCTGGGTCTGCTTTCGATTGGCTTTTCTCTTAACCACGGGTCTTTGCATGCCAGGTGGTTTTTGATTGGACGTCAGACCTTTTGAATTTTTCCTTGTTGGGTCCTGGATTTTTAAAAAACTCTATCCATCTTGAGCTTTATTTCAAGATGCAGTTAAGTTACCTGGAAATAGTTTCATCCCTTGAGGCCTGTTTTTAAGTTCTGTTGGTGGGACTAAAGCCAGTCTCCCTAGTGCAGACAGGCAATGCCCTCTGGTTCCTGTACCTGATAGCTGTGAATTATAAGATGTTCCATTCTGGCTGTAGTCTCCACACACGCTTGCACTGACTGGCTCTCAGCAGAAGACTGATGGGGACCCTCTGCAGGTCTCTACTCCCAGGACCGCCTTGGGTGCCCAGTCCCTCGTCTCCTCACCTCGGGGAGACCGCCAGGCTCTGCCTGGTCCCCCTGCCCCCCGCCACCATGTGCTACAGCCTGTAGACTCTCTCCAGGCAGAAAGCTGGGGCTCACCTGCTTGTTTCTCTCTCTTGGGGATTGCTGTCCCCCACTGCCTGTTCTCCAATATCTGAAAACCGCTGTTTCATATATTTTTCAAATTATTTATTTATTTTTTGATGTGGACCATTTTTAAAGTATTTATTGAATTTGTTACAATTCAATATTAGCTCCCCGACCAGGGATCGAACCTGCACTCCCTGCATTGGAAGGTGCAGCCTTAACCACTGGACCGCCAAGGAAGTCCCTGTTTCAGGTATTTTTGTCTGAGTTTTTGTTGTTCCAGCTGGAAGGGCAAATTTGGTCCCTGTCACCTCATCTTGGATGAAAACAAAAGTCCAATCTATCTACTTTTAATGTAATTTGGTATCTATCGTAGTGCAACATACATGCAGAAAACTGCACACAGCACCAGTGTACATCCTGGAGAATTTTCACACCCCAGGCACATCCACGTCACAGAACATGATCATGCCTGAGTCCCCAGCCACCCCCAGGCCAGGCCAGGTCCCCCTTGTCCTCTCCCTCATTGCCTCTCATCACCTGATTGACGGTTAACTGTGTAGTTGGTTGGTTACCACCAGTCCCCTCCTTTGAAACAGAAGTATGTGAGGCAAGAGCAAAGTTAAATTTCCTGTTCAGGGCACGTTTGGCACCTAACAGAGCACCGGCACATAGTAGGTGTTCTCTGAATGAACCAGGGCCTCGAGAAGTATGGTAACATCTGGTAACTATTTTTTGACAAGAGTTACATTCTCTTATCGTGAAAGTCACTTAAATATTTGCATTTTAAAGTCAAGTATCAGTGTAGCTCTTACCTGTCTCCTTTCTATGCAGGCGGTTCCACAGCATCTGGAGAGAAAACTCTCGTGACACGGAGGAGACCATCCCTTCATCGAACACAGAGAGACCTTCTAACGGCAGCTCCAGAAGGTGCCTGTCAGCGATCAGTATGACGTTGTCTGCGACCTCGGGCTGCACTGTGGGCGGGAACGCCAGCGGCTACCAAGGCAGCGGCAGACACCTGAGGGCCAAGCTCTGCCCCTCGCCACTGAGGCCGTCTGGCCGCTGCACAGCCCCCGCCCGGCGGGAGATGCGGAAAGGAGTCTGAGCCGGGCACAGCTCGCAGGCACGCCAGCGCCGTCTTGCGGGTACACGCTGGTTTTGACGGTGTGGCCGGGTCACAGCCAGGACCTGGACAGAGCCTAGGCCATGGGGACGTCGAGTCCCCTGAGGTTCTGAGGGCCGCCCAGGCTCCGCGGCCTCACCAGGGAGCCCCTTCAAGGGACGAACATCTGCACGAACCCCCCTCCCCAAGGGCTGTCCAGGCAGGGGCCACGGCCTCTGGGGACAGCTCCGTTCGAGGAAGGGTAGTGGTGCTCCCGTGACACCATGGCTTCTCCAGCCGTCGGGAAACCGGTGCAAAGGCTGAGGCCACCAGACATGCCAATGGAATTGATGTGTTTGCAAAGTCAAGTTACTTAAAGTCCAGCAGGTTTTCATCTGGGAACGTTTAGGGCAGAAGCTCCGGTCACACAAGTGGTCACTGGGCTCCCGGCAGCTGTGCACACTCGGCGCGGCCTGGGACCACGGGCACCGGGGTGGCTCAGCCACGGGGCAGGTGGCAGGGAGCAAAACAAGAGCATTTCATCTTCCACGTAGGAAAGCAGCAGACTGCTGACCCGGGAGACCCATCTGCCCTCCTGCCGTCTGACGTGCTCAGGAGGGTGACGGCGACGTCACCGTGGTTTGTGCCCGGGCATCTGGCAGGGCTGGGGCATCTGCGGTCGCGTGGGCAGTGGCGGGGTGGCGCGAACCTTCCGGAAAAGCTGCCCCCGGCGGCCCCGCTGCAGCCACAGTGAGCACGGCTCTGCCGGCCTCCAACCCACAGACGCGGACCTGGGGCCCCACTCACCCTGCGGCAGGGACTCTTCCCTCTCCTTGTCTTTGCCCTTGTATTTTCCCAAATCCGCAACAACTGTGGGAATCGGTGCTCTGAAAGGCAAAGGCAGAGATTCAGGTTTTAAAAACTCCATGAAAATCACTGAGAACAGGGACAGCATCTCCTCAGGCTGTTCCCACCAGGGCAGTGAGGGCCACAAGACTCTCCCGACCTGCTGTTGGGGACCGGTCTCCTGAGATGGGGGCAGGGGCAACAGGCAGGATGTGAACACACAGGATTCAGGATGCTCTGACCTGCTGGCCAATCAGGGAAGTTCACCTGCCCGACCCCTCTACCTTCCCTCCCACCAAACACAGACCCAAGGGGCCAGGCACTTCACCGTGCTCTCCCCTCCTTCTCACACCCAGGCCAGCGGCTCAGAGGGCGGCAGGGGCCGGTACCGCGGGGACGCCCCCAGAAAAGGTTTCAAGCAGGGCCAGACTTCCTCCCGATGGCAGGTGGACAGAGCCCGGGCTTCTGTTCTCAAAGAGCCTGTGCACGTCTCCCATTTAATCGAACGGTCCGATTCAGCGCAGAGAGAAGCCCACCAAGCCTACGGCGCTGTGGCCTCAGAGATGTTTCCACAAAGGAAACAGCTCTGACTTTCACATGCCCACAGCCAGTTGCTCAGCTGGCCCTGGGACTCAGGGAGTGCTTGCAGGCCGCACCCCCCAGCCCTGGGTGTCCCTGTGCCTGTGCACACCTGGGTGCACCTGTGGGCAGAGAGACAACACGACCCTGCACCTCGAGGGCTCGGGCGCCCAGACAGCGCGCGCCCTGCGCTCTCAGTCCCTGAGCCCCTCGGGAAGTGGCCCTCGATGGGCACCTGGCTTCCGGGGGGCAGCTGAGCAGCGAGAACAGTGGCCTCAGATACTCCTCCATGGGCTTCACGACCTCCGCGAGCCTCTGCACAGCGTGTTCTTCCCCTCTCAGGGGCGCGCCCTCTGACTCCTTCTCACCTCAAAGACAGCCGCAGTCAGAGGCGTCAAAGGGGAAGAGGGGTGAGACCCTGCAGGCGGCCCCCCAGGACAGGCCCAGCTCAGCAGCCAGCAGCCCCCCACCCCCGACTCCTCTGCCAGCATCACGGAGGCGTCTGCAACAGACTTGGCTCAAGGATTGGCCCCGTGCCTGGTCGGGGAGCCTGACCCGGGGTCCAGCAGCGCCTGGGGGGTGGTCCTCGCCCAGGCCTCCCCACCCTGCCCTGCGGGGTGGGAGCAGCCCTGGCACCGGGCTCGGGGCCTCACCAAGCCTGGGCTCAGGGCCATGTCCTCACTGTGCGCCTCAGCCTGGGCGTGCTCCCGGAACTGCTGGGCACTGGCCAACAGGGAGGAGAAGGCGGCCGGGCTCACGGCCATCCGAGCCACCTTGCAGGAGCCTGCAGAGACAGACGCCGCCGCTGTCCCCCCACGCGGCTTCACAGAACGCCCCCCGGGGCTGAGGGGACTGTGGGTGGGAACAGGTGCGCACGCTCGGCCTTGGTGCCGGTGGGCGCACCCTGCACGCACCCCCAGGGTGGTGCGCCGGCAGAACTTACCCCCGACCTGGAGCAGTTTGCCTTTGGCTGCAGGGATGAACTTGGGTTTCTCGTAGGCAGCGCCGTAGAGATGGGTCCTGTTGGCAGGATGCAGGGTGGGGTCAAAGCCCAGCTCCGGGGGTCCCAGAGGAGCCCTGACGAGGCCGACTCTGTGCCACATACCCACCCTGCTGGGAACAGGAGCCTCCTCCCTGCGGTGCCCCAGCCAAGTCAGACACAGGGTTAAAACATGCCCCTGGGGGGGTCTGTGTGCGGTGCTGCCAGAGGCTGGGACACCAGCTTCTCCCCAGACCAGTGGGTTCTGCGCCACTTGAGCAGTGAACTTCAGTCCAGGGCCACGTGCTGGCGGGAGGTGGCACCGTGCCCTCTCCCCTCCCCGGGTCGTACGGGCCAGCCTGGTCATCGTGGCAGAGGGACGGTCGCCCCTCAGCTCCCCTCAGCGGGCAGCCCCCGCCGGCCTGTCTGTCCCTCGGCTTGGCAGCCCCGTGCTGTGTCCACAGGAACCTTAGCGGGCAGAAGTCTGGGTAGCAAGCCCGAGAACAGGAGAGAGAAGGCCTCACCTGTCCCGTGAGTGATGCAGAAAGAGGATCCGAAAAGTGGGAGGGATTTCACTCAAGAAGTTAAAGTGCTGTTCGGTGACCCAGAGATTCTGCCAAGCCTGCGGGGGGCAGTCAGGAGTCAGCGCCGGGCGGCGGCTGCGGGGCCGGGCGCCGCCACAAGGGGGCAGCAGACGCACGCGGACTTCCCCGCTGCCCTGGACACTGGCTCCGCCGGTACCGCCAGAGCCCGACCCGCCGCCGCACACCCGCAAAGGCACCGAGCCCAAAGGCGCACGGAAAAGCCCCGGCACGTCCTGCAGCACAGCCGCCGCCCTCTCCCCTCCCCGCGGTCCCGGCGCCCCCCGCGCAGACACCGGCAGGGCACGCGCAGGACCCGCGCTCCCGGCCCGCAGGCCGCGGGGTGCGGGGGCGGCCGGCGGTTCAGCCTGCCCGGGCCCGGGTCCCGCTTCTCTGCGGGGAAGGGTCCGCAGCGGGGGCCACACAGCACCCCGCGGGCCGCCTCCCCAAAGAGCAGCGGTTGCTCAGAAGCCCATTCCCCACTTTCGGATGAAATGAGCTTCAGCTTTGCCCAAGCCGGCCAGCGTCGGCACTCGAGCCCTCGGAGGTGCGGAGGGGCTTCTGGGACGCTTGCCCCGGCGGCGAGCGGACACACGGAAGCCGTGGGAACGGCGCTCGGGAGGCTGCGGGCTGCTCACAGGGGCCACGGCCTCGCTCCAGGGGAGGCGCCGGCAGGCTTCCGCAGCTCGGGCGGCCCGCTGTGCGAGGCCCGGGGCCCCTCCGCGCTGGCGCACGTGGCGGCTGACCCTGCTGCCCTTTGCTGCCTGCAGAGTGTCCCATCGGTGAGGGCACCACTTCTCATCCCTTCTGTGGACCCTGGGCACCTGGGTGGGCTCCCTTTTTGGGCCAGGAATGCTGCTGTGACGTCTGTTCTTTGGGGACCACCGACCGCAGGGGAGTTGCTGGGGGACGGCGCTTCCAAAGGGGCCACCGGGCACCACCCCCGCCGGGGCCCCGCCTCCTCTCCTGCCCTTGGGGCTTTGCACCTGTTCCCCTTCAGCCCTTCTGGTGGAGGTCTAGCAGTACCTGAATGGGGTTTTAATTTTTCCATCTTCCTGATGACCAGTGAACTTGTGCGTCATTTACAAAGTTTACTGGCCACTTGGGTATCTTTTGTGAAATTCCAGTCTTGTGACTGTTTTCTGTGGGACAGTCAGTCTTTCTCCTGCCGAGAGGGGACACCTCCTGTCTACACACAGGACATCAGCCCCTGGCCCCTCGCGTGTGTTGTATCTCCTCTGGGGCTTGCCTTTTGACTCCTGGGCTATGGTTTTGATGAACACAAGTTCTTACTGTCAGTGCAGTACAACTGATCATTCCCCCTTTGATGGTTAGCACCTCTGTCTCCTGCGTAGTAAGTCTTCCCTACTCCGAAGGCATGAAGAGGTCCCCTTAAAGCTTCTTCTGAAAGCTCTGCTGTGTTACCTTCTCAGGTAGAGCTGCCCTTTGTGCAGGGCTGCACCATCTGCTCTTCTGCCCTAAGTGTCACGCTTTTCATCTGTCAGGTGTGGGTGGTGGGTCTGTTTCTGGGCGTTTTCTTGTCCCGTCGGTCATTTTCTCCATTTGTGTGCCAATGCCACGCTGTCTTCCCTTCTATAGTTTTAAATACGTCTTGGTATCTTGTATAGTAAGCTGGCATTTCCTTACAAACATCTTAGTATGGAGCCTTTCCCCACAAATACAGCTGCCTCTGGGCTTACCTAGTTCTTCTTGAATTTTCCTTAGGAAGGTTTGCAGTTTTCAGGGTAGAAGTCATGTGTATCTTTTGTTAGATTTTCCTTAGGTATTTGATTGTTTTTGATGTTACTGAAAACGGTATTATTCGGACATTGTCATTGCTTGTTTGTAACTGGCAGGTAGAGATACAAGTCATGTTTACAGCCTTCAGCAGTGACCTGCCAAATCTGCATGTTAAATCTGTTATCGAGAGACTATGACTTTCAAGGCCCACAATCATGCTGGTTGTGAATAATGTTTTACTTCTTCCTTTTCAGCGCTTCTGCCCTTTATTCGTTTTTCGAGTCTAATTGTTCCATTGAATAGAAGCAGTGATAGCTTTCTTGTGTCATTCTGACTCAAGGAGAAAATTTTTCAAAATTTTAGTATATAGTATGATGTGGGGTTTTTTTTTGTGGTACGCGGGCCTCTCACTGTTGTGGCCTCTCCCGTTGCAGAGCACAGGCTCCGGACACGCAGGCTCAGTGGCCATGGCTCACGGGCCCAGCCGCTCCACGGCATGTGGGATCTTCCCGGACCGGGGCACGAACCTGCATCCCCTGCATCGGCAGGCTGACTCTCAACCACTGCGCCACCAGGGAAGCCCTATAGTATGATGTTTGATATGGACTTTTAAAGACATTATCAAATTAAGAAAATTATCTTCTATCTTGAGTTTTTGAAATCACAGACTGGTGCTGAATTTTGACAAATGTTTTTTTTTGCATCTATCAAGATGATCTTATGATTTTTCTCTTTTTCCTTCTGTTAATACGGTGAATTATGTTGAATGATTTAAAAGTATTAAACCACATGGAACACAGCCATTTGATCCTCATGTATTATCCCTTTTATAATCGCTGGATTTTACTTGCTAATACTTTGTGTCCACGTTGATGAGAGAGATTTTCCTTCCATGTAACGTCCTTGCTAGGTTTCTAGTATCGAGGCTCACTGGGCCTCTTTAAAGACAGTTAGGAAGTATTCCTTTTATTCCTATCCTCTGGAAGTGTTTTGAAGGATTACTTCTTCCTTCAATGTCTGGAAGAATTTATTGGCGAAGCCAGTTGGGTCTGGGATTTTCTTTGTGGGAATGTTTTTAATAAAAGGTTCCATTTCTTGAAGTGATATTATTCAGATTTTCCATTCTGTCCCCTTTGGTAGGTAATATTTTTGGAGGAATTTGTCCATTTCATCCAAATTGTTAAATTTATTAGAGTAAGGTTATAAAAAGTAGTCTCTTATTAGCTTCTTGATGTCTGAAGGATCTCGTGATGTCTTTTTATTACCAATACCGAAATTTTTGTTTTCTTTCTCTTTTTTCTTTATCGGGTCTTTCTAAGTGTTTATCAATTTTATTAGTCTTCTCTTTGGAACCAACACTTGTCACGACAGATTTCCTCTGCCGTAAGTGTGTTTTAATTTCATGGCTTCTGCTGTTCTCGTTCTTTGTTTTCCATTTTTCTTAGGTGTTTTTACTCCAGCTTCTTGAAATCACAGCTTAAATCACTGTTTTTAAGACTCTCTTTTGCATTCAAGGTATTTTTCCTCCACGCCCTGTTCCAGACAAGTCTCCTAGGTTTCGATATGCAGTATTTTATTCTCTAAGTCAATTTCAACTGTTTTCTAAACTCCATCGTGACTCCTCTTTGACGGACCGCTGATGATAGACGCGGTTAATTTCAAGGCAGGTGTGTGTTTTGCAGCTATCTCTTAGTTACTGATTCCTGTTTTAATTTCCTTGTGGTTAGAAAACAAACTGAATGACTTCAGTGCTTTGGAACTTGTTGAGGCCTCTCGTGGCCCAGGGCTGGTCACGCTGGTGCAGCGTTCCAGGCCGGGTCTGTCCAGACCTCCGGCACTCGCAGACGCCCCACGTGCTTCTGCAGGCCACTGCCTCTTCATCTGTTCATCGTGCCAGCAGCCAAGAGGGCGGCCGCAGCCTCCCCGCAGAGCCGGGGGTCTGTCTGTCTGCGGCTGCTCTGTCTCTGGCAGTTCTCTTTTGAAGCTGCATCACTGGTGCTCACGGATTCAGGACGGTGGTCCGCGCTGCCTGGCTCCTGGGCCGTTTCCCTCCAGTAAGGCATCTTAGCAGAACGCTCACTGCTTCTCACCTGGTAGTGTTTTCACGGTTCATGTACTGCTTCTCACCTCCTCCAGGCTGGCCTGGCCCAGAGCAGCCTGCACCCCGTCTTGCCTCCGCCCCGCAGGAGGGAGGATTCCCGTCCCTGGGTCACGGCACTGGCTCTCGGCCTGGTGACTTTTTTGGTTGTCACACCTGGGGAGGTGCTGGAGGCCAGGCTGCCGCTAAACACCCACGGCGCACAGGACGGCCCCACCACAGAGGGTCATCCTGTCCTCAGAGGTCAAAAGGAGGAAAGCAGCCTGGGTAAAGGGATATGAGGTCGGCCCATGCAAGTAACCGTGGAAGCCCCATGAAGGAGGAGGGCATCCGGGCCTGTTTTCTCTGTTGAGTTGCATCAAGTTTAATTTCTTTAAATCTCCAATTCACATTTGCTAGTCCAAATAAAAGCAGAGGTGCTATTAGCTACCATGCTCTGCAAATTTCTTTCAAAATTAAACTCTGAGACTTGACTGAGTATAAAACTTTCCTTCAAACACAGCAAGGGCTGCTGCAGCCCCGGGGCATTTGTACTTGCGAGCTCGCTGACTCTCGCTGTCACCGAGGAGGTGGGCTGCTATCCCCCCACCGGGCCCACGAGGAAGCTGCAGCTCAGAGAAGTTGAGTGACCCTCCCAGAACCACACAGCAAGCCAGGATTTGGACTCGGTCCGAGTGTGTCTGCAGAGCCGCGGGACCAGGGGCAGGGGCAGGGGCGTCCCTAGCTTGGTCACCTTGGATATGGCGGCCAGTCTCTGCTCCACGCTGGCAAACAGGTTGGTGGACGTCCTCTCCTGGCACCTCAGCCTGTGCTGCGGGTGCAGCAGCGCGGCCAGCTGTGAGCTGCTGGTGTTGGCCGTGGCCGTGAGCAGGACGTCTCGCATGCCCTCCGAGGCTGAGCAGCTCTGAAACAGACCACGGAGGCTGCCGAGGGGCCCGGGCGCCGTCCAGCGCGGGTGGGCGCCCAGGTGCTCCTCCTGGCGGCCGGCACAGCCGCAGGGCGAGGCCAGGCCGGACCTTCACTGCTGTGCCCGCAGGCCTGCAGCTCAGGACACAGGGAGGAGGGCTCGACGCTCTTGCCCTACATCGCAGGAACACGAGCTTGGAGGGCTTCCACTGCTCGTGCACCCGTGAGCCTCCGGGCAACCTCGGGGGGCCGGCCCCCGTCTCCTGGTGCCCACAGTGCTTCCTCCAATGAGCGCCACCCTTGAGGCAGAGCCCAATTGCAGCCTGGCTGGCAGGGCCACCAATGGAGGGAGCACCGGGGTCTCAGGGACCCTCCTTCTCCCCAGTGGCTAAGAGGGACCTTGTGGAAGGCGCCCAGAGCAAAACGCACCTGAGACAGCGCCAGGAACTGGCAGGTGGCCGCGGGGTCCAGGGTGCCGACACACTCCACCATCTCCAGGCTGGCGGCTGCGGCGATGTCCAGGAGGTTGCTTCCCAGGGCTACCTGCAGGCACTGCAGCAGCACCTCGGACGCCTGGGCCAGGTACCGCTGGGCCAGCGCCATCCTCCTCTGCGGGGAGAGGCTCAGGCTCAGGCCAGCTCCGCAGGCAGGGCGCGCCCGGGGCGGGGCTGGGGGCTGGGGCTGGGGTACCTTCAGATCCCAGCCTTTCCTGCTGTGCCCCTCAGGGGTGGCCCTGAGGGCCAGCAGGCCGCCGTAGGGCCCCTTGCGGTCCTCGTCCTCCTGGATGATCTCCAGACATTCGCGGCTGCTCAGCTCAGCGCCCCCCTACGGAACACACACCTCCAGTCGGCCCGCACGTCAGCACGGACGGCAGTGCCCGCCGTGGCCAGGCGTCTCTGTAGGACCCCTGGGTGAGGGCGCTGTGGGCGCTGGGCCGGCATCTCGCTGATTTAGGTGACCAGCAGGACCCTGGCCCAAGAGCCTGGTGTTTGGCAGGTGAAGCCAGGGTGGGGCCTCGGCGTGCTCAGGTCAATGGCCTTCTGTGCTCACTCCCCTTCAGTCCTTCAGAATCACCTCCCCCGGAATCAGGACGGCCAGGACCCGGGGAGCCAGCTGCCAGTCTGCCCCAGGGGCCCGGGGGGCAAAGGCACAAACAAGGCCCTCCTGTCTGCAAGAAAAGCCCCCCTGACGGGGTCCTCAGGGTGCCAAGGGAAACTGCCTAGGGGGCAGCAGGCCCAGGAGGACTCGGGTTGAAGGGGAGCCCTGGGTTTGAGGGGACATGACACGAAGTGAGGCCTGGGGGGCACGTTTCCCCAGCGGCCCCTGCGAGTTGGGGTGTGGTGAGGGCCGCTTCATAGACGGGACGCCCGCTCAGAAAGGAGCTGTGTATCTGGTCCACGTCTGCCTGACTCAGAGCCTCCTGCTCTGGTGCTCAGTAAATACTGGTTGGACAAGGGGCCAAACGCCATCAATTCACTCAAATGTGAGTCACGTCCTGCGGCCTGGAGACCCAGGACAGACAGTCACGGGCTGACCCCGGGGCCTGCACACCCAGCTGGGTCAGGGAAGTGGAGGCACCAGCCCCAAATCACACAGGGGTGCGGCGCCTGGCTGCTCGGGGCTGGGGGGGTCTCCTAAAAGAGCAGGGTCTACGGGGATGAGCCTGGCTGCACTGCCAAGCAGGTGCCTTCCAGTTGGAGGAGGTGGCATCTGCAGAGGTGGTTAGGACGGTGACCTGGAGCTTCCACGGCCAGCGGTGGCAGTGGCTGTCACCAGAGCTCCTTCTGAGGGGTGCCAGGCCTGCTGGGCAGCCTTGTGGGGGGTGGCGAGTGCTGGAGAGAAGGGTGTGGGCTTCTGTGCACTGATGCAGCTGCTGGGGTCAGGACTTCACCTGACTGTATGGGTGGGGGAGGGGAATGAGGGGGCGGGGCTGGAGGGGAATGAGGGGGCGGGGTGGAGGGGAGTGAGGGGGCGGGGGAGGGAGTGAGGTGGGCGGGGCCCCCCCACTGTGCTATAGGATGCAGGCCCAGTGCTCAGGTGCAGGCCAGACGCCCAGGTGCAGAGCTGCCAGGGTGAGGGAGACACCAGGGACACCCACATTTGGGGTGGGGTGGGATGCCCCACTTAGGATGGGTCCGTCCTGCCCTCTGACCAGGACCAGCCGTGTGCCTGCCCTTCCTCTCCCACCCGTTCTTTGCAAAGGGTGGCCGCCCCTCCTTGGGCCTGTCCCCAAAGTCCCTGTCTCCGTCCTTCCCTGCTGCTGCCGCCCTTTCCTTCCTTCCATAGCCCACATCGCCCTTCTTGACGGGGATGATTCGAGACCTGTTTGCTACCTCAGTTCTTACTGAGGTCAGGTGAGCTCTAAATATCTTGTTTCTGTTTTTTAAGCACAGGTGGTAGGTTTGTGAACCAGCCAGAAGCAGAAGCACGTACCAAGAGGCTCTCCTCCCAGTAGAAGGCGGGGTGCAGGGGGTCTGCGTGCACGGCCGACAGGTGCAGGGCCTTCCCGGCCAGGCCCAGGAGCTGGGCACGGAGCTCCACGCAGCCGGTGCACAGTGGCTGCAGGCTCCCCAGCTGGGCCAGCACGGTGTGCGCCAGGGTCCGCTTCAGGGTGAACCACTTCTTCAGGGACACAGACCGCCTCAGTTACTCCGCCCCGCCGCGGAAACGCAATAGGCCCACCGCTGCTGCCGCTCCCCAGGGGGACCCACCCTCTAACACCCCATGCATTGTGGCGAGGGTCTCCAAGGCTCAGGTGTTGGGAGGGTCTGAAGTCTGCTGATGGAACCTTAATTTGGGGCTGACTGACAAGGACGTGAGTTTGTATGCAGCTCCATTTCAGGACTAATTTGATCCATTTAGAGTTACATCAAATTAATTTGATTCATACTTCATGAAATCTAAGACAACGTCTAAAATGCCAGGACATGTTTCCCTAAAACAAATATTTTGCAAATGTAACTTATTTTCTTAACAGACTGCAGCTGACCTTTATGGACTCCTTACTGTGAAGACATGACCGTCAGAGCAAACTCGCGCCTTGGGAAGGGAAGCCGTCTGTGCACAGGGGGTCTCCCCCTAAGTACGACCCCGCTTTCATTAGCCAGTTAGACGGGGCCTTTCTGAGGCCCACCGAGCTGCTGGGGGCTGCTGGGACCTGCCGGGAGCTGTGGGGGCAGGGAACCCACTCTGAGGGTTCAGAGACCTCAGGGGGAGGCCCGTAAAACCTGGCCTCCTGGACTCCCACTGGCTGGTCTGCACTTCAGGCACACGGAGGTGGAGGCCCCACTGCAGCATGACAGCCCCCGTTGGTGGGGGCCCCGGGGGACCCGTGAGTGTCCATTGACGGTTACCAGGCCGACAGAAGTGTAGTCACTGGGGCTCTGCAGGTAGTCGGCCAGCAGCTTGTCCACGGAGCCCTGCTCCAGCTGCCGCTCCAGGGTCTCCTCCCACATGAGCTGGAGCATGTCCAGACACACCTCCACGAGGCTGAGCTTGAGGTGCGCCAGCCTCCTCACCAGAGGGGTGCTGACGTGCTGCAACTGAGACGCGCGCGCGGGCAGTCACGGCACGGGCGCTCCCACCAAGGCTCAGCCTCCACCCAGTCAGCCCCGACGGGCGTGCGCGTTCTGACGTACTGATACCCACGAAGATGATGGCTGCACCCTCTCCCCCAACCCCCCTGCCCCCTCCTCCTCAACCTCCTCCTTCTTAGGCAAACATGTGGCTACTTTCTGAGTCTACAAGTTAGCTTGCACTTTCTCGGATTTTACATGAATGGAATCGTATAGCATGTACTCTGCCTGGCGTGCTTCACTCAGCGTGATTACGTTAGGGTCCATCCACGTTGTTGCCTGTACGTTAATCCCTTCGTACAGCTGAGCAGTGTTCTGTCGTGTCGATGCGCTAGTGTGTTCACCCACTCGCAGTCTGGGGCTCTTACAGATACCACTGCTGCGAGCATTCATGCACACGTGTGTGTGTGAACACGTGCTTTCACGTCTCTTGCGTAAACAGCTAGGAGCGGGATGGCTGGGGCATACGGCGGGCCTGTGCTTAACTCTTCAGGAAGCTGCCAAACCACCTCCCAAGGTGGCTGCACACGTTGTGTCCCCACGGGGAGCGCAGGAGAGTCCCAGTTCCTCAGGTTGTTCTAATATTCAGTGTGGTCGGTCCTTCAAGTTGTAACCATGTTAACAGGTGTGCGGCGGTTTTTCACTGTGGTTATAATCGGCGTTTCCCTGACTCACTAATATCGTTGGCCATCTTTTCAACCTGATTATCTACCATCCACATATTTTCTTTGGAGAAATGTCTGTTCAAATGTTTGGTCTGTTTTTATTGGGTTGTTTATGTCTTACTAAGTTTTGAAAGTCCTTTGTATACTCTGGAGACAAGACATTTGTCAGATAAATGATTTGCAAACATTTTCTCCCAGTCATCGACTTGTCTATTCATTCTCTTAATAGTGTCTTTTGAAGAGCAGAGTCCAATTTATAAATTTATTGTTTGATGGATCATGCTTTTGGTGTCACACATAAGAAATCTTTGCTAAACCTAAGGCCGCAAAGGTATTTTCCTGTTTTCTTCTAGAAGTTTGACAGTTTTAGCTCTTACATTTAGGCCTATGATCCATTTTTGAGTTAATTTTTACATATGGTGTGAGGTAAGAATTGAAGTTTATTTTTTGGATGCAGACGTCCAGTTGCTCCAGCACCACTGTTCTAAAGATGGGACTTTGTTCACTGCACTCTCTGCACCTTTGCTGAAAGTCAGTTTTCTGTCTCTGTGCGTGTATCTATTTCTGGATTCTCTATTACATTCCACTGATTTCTGTGTATTTTTAACCCTAAAACCACACTGTCTCAGTTCCTGTAGCTTTTATAGTGAGTCAAAATCAGGTGGTGTCAGTCCTCCGACTTTGTTCTTCTTTTTCAAAGTTGTGTTGGCTATGTTAGGTCTTTTGAAATTCCATATAAATTTAAAAATCACTTTGTCAACTTCTAAAAAACAAACAAACCCTGCAGTATCTTGATCAGGATTGCAGATAATTTAGGGGGGAACTGACATCTTAATAACGTCAAGTTTTCTGAGCCATGCACTTGATATATCTTTTCATTTATCTAGGTATTGTTTAATTTTTCTCAGCAATGTTTTGTAGTTCTCGGGGTACGAGTTTTCACTTTTTTGTCAAATTTCATATTTATGCTGTCATAAATGGTGTTGTTTTAAAATTTTTAATATCCAATTGATCATTCCTAGTATATGGAAATATACAATTAATATTTGTATATTGTTCTTGTATCCTGCAACCTTACTAAGCTCATTCCTTAGTACTAACAGCTTTATTATTTTGTAGATTACACAGGATTTTCTATACAGACGGCCATGTTAGCTGTGAACAAAGACAGCTTTACTGTCTGGACGCCTTTAATTTCTTTTTCTTGCTTTGTTGAATTGGCTAGAACTCTAATAAAATTCTGCATCAAAGTGGTGTAGGATGCTTTGCTGTCTTATTCCTCACCTAAGGGGAAAGCATTCAATCTTTCAAAATGTGAGCTCTAGTTCTTTTCATAGATGCCCTTTATCAGATTGAGGAAGATCCCTTCTATTAATAGTTTGCTAAGAGTTTTTTTTTTTAATCAGAAATGGATGTTGGATCTTGCCAAATGCTTTTCCTGCATCTATTAAGATGATCATTTATTTTTAATTTTTAAAAATATATGGTGAGGGCTTCCCTGGTGGCGCAGTGGTTGACAGTCTGCCTGCCAGTGCAGGGGACATGGGTTCGGGCCCTGGTCTGGGAAGATCCCACATGCCGCGGAGCAACTAGGCCCGTGCGCCACAGTTACTGAGCCCGTGAGCCACAACTACTGAGCTTGCACGTCTGGAGCTTGTGCTCTGCAACAAGAGAGGCCGCGACAGTGAGAGGCCCGCGCACCACGATGCAGAGGGGCCCCCACTTGCCGCAACTAGAGAAAGCCCTCGCACAGAAACAAAGACCCAACACAGCAAAAATAAATTAATTAATTAAAAAAAAAAAGAAAATTCTAAAAAAATACACGGTGAACCAAATTGATTGATTTTTGAATGTTAAACAAGTCCTGGGATAACCTCAACTTGGCATATAATCCTTTTTATACATTGTTGGACTTAATTTTCTAAATTCTGTTTAAAATTTTTCCATCTATATTCATGAAGAATAATGGCCTGTAGGTTGTTTTCTTTTTTTTTAATATCTTTACCTTGTTTTGGTATCAGCCTCATAGAAGAGTTGGGATGTATTCCCTCCTTTTCAATTTTCTCAAAGAGTTTGTGCAGAATTGGTATTAACTTTCCTTAAATGTTTGGTGGGATTCACCAGTAAAGCCATATGAGTCTGACATTTTCTTTGTGGAAAATCTTTGAACTACAAATTCAGTTTATTTAGTAGACAGAGGGCTATTCGGTTTCTGTTTCTTTTCGAGGGAGCGTTGGTAGCTTGTGTCTTCCAAGCCATTTTCCATCCATTTCATCTAACTGTCAAATATTTGGGCATAGAGTTCCTCATGATACGCCCTTATTATCTTTTTAATGTGTGTAGAGTCTGTGGTGATGTCACAGCTCTTATTTCTGGTATTGCTTATTTATGTCCTCTCTCTCTCTCTCTCTCTCTTTTTTTTTTTTGATCAGTCTGGCTACAAGTTTATCACTTTACAGATCTTCTTAAAGAGACAGCTTTTGGCTTTATTGATTTTCTTTTTAATTTTTGTGTTTTCTATTTCATTGATTTGTACTGTGATCTTCAATTTCCTTTCTTCTACTTATTTTGAGTTTGATTTGCTCTTTTTCTCCTTTCACATTGCAGAGGGTGGTGAGATCATTGATTTGGGATCTTTTTCTCTTCTCATACAGGTGTTTAGTGCCACAAAGTTTCCCCTAAGTATTGCATTAGAGATATCTTAAACATTTTGATATGTGCCCCCTGCAGCACTACAGTTCAAAATAATTTCCCTTTTGATTTCTTCTCTGGCCCATAGCTATTTTGATGTATGCTACTTACTTTCCAAACATTTGGGCATTTCCTCCATAGCTTTCTAGGTTTTTAAAAATTGAGGTAGAAATCACATAACACACTTACACCCTGAAGGGACAGTAAGCCCTGAATACGGTGAAATAGCTCTTCCTCTTCGGCAGCAGCTCTCTGGACCAGGTCGTATGCCTCCAAGTAACATGCAGTTTTCTGTTCTGCATCTTTCTCATTTTGGGCAGATAACCTTTATTGGACGGAAGAGTGGAATTTAGAACAAAAATGTCAAAGCATTACGTCGTCAGTACTAACAAAATGTGTAGCGTGTAATTTTCTTGTAATTATGATGTACATTTTATTAGTACTTTAAATTTTATAATTAGATGTTTTACCTGGAAAGATATTCTCAATATATCTCAGAGAAAAAAAAAAAAAGGAGCGATCTGGAGTGATGCAGTCAGCACAGTGTGACACTATGTTCATAACTAAGCTGGTGCTGATACATCAGGTGAAGCAATGCCACAATATTAGCTGTGCTGGTTTAAACACCTAATTTTCCTGTCTGTGTTTTTTTGCATTTTTTAAAGTTCTACATATACTGCTTCTATGATAATACTGTGTTAGGTTGGGTTTCACAGGTGTCAGGTTTCTTTTCCCGCATAAAGGCTGTTTGTAATACGCTGCTCTTGGTTTGCTTGTTGTGTCTTGGACGCTTGCGTGGCCCCGACCGCGGGGGGGCCCTGGGCGGGGTGCGGGGACAGGGGAGGGTCACGTGGAAGGGTTGTCGGCCCGCTGGAGCGGGGGCAGCGCCCGGGCCTCCCGAGGTGACGTGCGTGTGGCCGCGTGTGCACACGCGTGTCCGCACCCGTATGGTCGTGGGAAGACGCACACGCCTGGGGCCAGGGCTGGGCCGGGACGACGTGGGCGGACGCCCCCCAGAGGCTGCGGACCCCAGTACGTGTCTCTGGGGGAGGGTCGTGGAACCCCACGGCAAAGCCAAGGCAAGCCGTGGGGAGGCCCTGCTGGCGGCCGGGTGAGGGTGGCCCGGGAGGAAAGCTGGGCGCGTGGGGGAAGCAGGGAAGCGCAGCGGAAGGCCAGGAGGGGGGCGTGGGCCCACCCACCTCTTCATCTTGGCGCGCTCCAGCTTGATGTCCACACACTTCTCATTGTGGCCAATGTTGGTAAACTTCTCCTCAATTTCCAGCAAGCGATCATCCATTTCCATCAGCAGAAGCGAGTTCTGGAAGGGCTCAGAGGCCTCCGGCTCCTGGGCGGCTTTGATCTGGAGGCTCACACACCTGATGGGGGGTGCGGGGTGGGGAGGCGCTTCCCTGAGACTCGTGGTCAAGGCCACCGCCCACCTCTAGCTTCCATCTGGGCACAGGGAGAAACACTTTCCCCAGCGTTTCTTGACACCAGAAATCCTACAAGACGCGCACGTTCTTTGGTCACAATGCCATAAAATTAGAAAGTAACAACTCCCCACCCCGCCCCTCTCTTAAAACACTCAGGGGCAGAAAAGAAAACCCACTGGAAATGGAATCCGTTCACAGGTCACACCTGCAGGCTGCTGCAGGGGGCGTCAGAGGTGCCTCCGCTAGGGGGAGAGACAGAGCACAGGGGCCAAGGAACCCATCCCAGAGGGGGAGACAGAACAGCCATGACAGAACAAGCCCTCTCCCAGCACAGGAAGAACTCAGCAAAGACCAAGAGAGAATACAGAAAACCAAAATCAGGCAAAATCCACAATTCTTTGGTCAGTAAAGCAGAAGCTGCTCTGAGAAGGTGGATTCAGTTGGAATCTGCAAATCCAACTTAGGAGACAGACCTCGAGGCTTTGCAAAGTTACGAGGAAGGCACCCATGAACGTCCGTGCTGAAACCGCGAGGAAACCACTTTCTGGGAGAAGATAAACGACCAGGAGGATGGCTCGAAGATAAGCTGCTGATCTGAAAGCTAGCGATCCTACTTGGGGTCTGTCTCCTGCGGCCTCCCGCCTCCCAGGCAGCTGCAGAGACCCTGGTGCTGCCTCTGTGGACCTGACACGCGGCCCAGAAAACTGGCGAGCAGAGGAGCAGACAGACCAACAGACCCCAGGAGGACATCTGACCACCTGGCAACGTGGGGAGAGGAGAGGCCGGGCCTGCCCCAGCCTTAGAGGCTGCCCGGAGACGGAGCCACTTCCGGGGGAGCTGAGAATCCACGGGACAAACAAGGCCACTCGCCCCATCCTGAGAGAAATGCTTGCTGCCAGGAAGGGATGCGGGCGGAGGCTGTGGGCACAGGGCCCTGTCCTGTGAGCCTCTGAACTTCGTAGGCTTAAAAATTAATAGATGGAAAAAAGTAAACCACTATTTTCATGTTGATTAACATTTTTTCTTACAAAAAATTACCTGGCTTCTAGGTCTGTGGTCATGAATTCCAGTATGGGCATTCGGTTCGGTCTCTCCTTCTTAAGAACGTTGAAGGTATCTATGAGCTTCTGGAACAGCTGGCAGACCTGAGGCAGGCCCAGCAGGGTCATGGCGGCCCCCGCTGTCCCGCCCCCTCCCCCCCCGCAGGCTGCACCGCCGGGTGGGCACGTGGCCGGCCCCTCACCACTGCCTCTCTCCTCTTGTTCTCGGTGGACAGGAGTGTGTCCGCCAGGGTCAGGGTGGAATCGTACCAGAACTGCTCACTGCCCCCCAGGTGCTGGGCCCTCTCGGCCATCTTCCTAGCTTGCCCATACTTCTTTTCCTTGTTTGCCAACCGTGCCAACAGGTGCAGGCATTTCGATTCTGCACAAGGATCGTCGAGCTCCTAAAAAAGAGGTGCGTGTTGAGACAGGACGGGGAGTGGCGGAGGGGGGGAGTGAGCGAGAGAGAGACAGAGACAAAGAGATAGAGAGACAGAGAGGCAGAGAGACAGAGAAACTGAGACAGAGAGAGACAGAGACTGAGAGACGGCAGCCGTGGCACCAGGCCTCTGCACACACTGTCTGAGCTCTTGTCTGGCGACATGCCTGCAGTGTGAGGGCACAGGGGCTGAGCTTGATGCCTGTGTATGTGTTAAAACCTATTCCCCTGACTCTGGAAAGCACTGACAGCCCTGGAAAGCCCGCTCCTGGCAGCAGGAGGGTCGGGTGGTGGCCAGGTGGAGGTGAGGGCAGCGTGTGGATGACTCTTTCGTGGGTCTGGGGGAGACTGACAGGGAGGGTCACGGATGCACGGCCACAGGCCAGGAGACGGGACTGCGGCGCCTGTGGCATGTGGGTGTCGGCTCACAGCCCCCCACCTCCTTCAGCCACCTGTCCACCCTCTGGTCCCCATTCCTGGCCCCTGGGAGCCCCTCCATGCCTGTGCTCCTCTGCATCCCCCCAGGGCCCACCCTGGCCGCTTCCCTTCAGCAGCCGCACGGCCTTCTCCGTCCCTTCCCAGGCCACGCTCCCTCTTGAGTCTGGTCTGCACACACCTGTCCCCCTGCCTAAGACAGAGAGCTGAACCTCCCCAGGCTGTGAAGTTTTTGTACCTTTATTAGGGATGCTTCTCTTTCTGGAGTTCTTCTACAAAGGAAGTGCCAGCCTGTCTGGTTCTGTAGCTTTGCCCCACCCTCCCAGGGAACAATTCTGAACCCGCCCGGAGACAGAAGCACCCGTCTGAGGCCCTGGGAGCCGCTGACGCTGCAGCTGAGCTACCACCTCTGGGGAGGGAGGGACGCACACACGGGTGGCTCCGCTCTGTCCTGGGTTTTTCCCGAGGGCGTCCGTCCTCACGGGGGACAGAGCCCAGGAAGAAAGCCACAGCTGAGCTGGGGGAGGAGGCAGGAGCCTGGGGCTTCCAGAAATTGGCACTGGAGGGGGCGGGGCCTGGGGGAGGGTCCAAAGACCTGTGCTCAGGGTCAGAGCAGGCTCAAGAAACCCAGCAGACAGTAGCGGGGGCCTGAGGGGCTGAGCTGAGATCTGAGCATCCAGGCTGGAGTCAAGCCTTTCTGAGGGGGCCGGTGAACCCCAGGCTTCCAGTGAGACCCCAGAGATGTCACAGACACCTGCAGGGCCCACACCGAGGAGCGGCAACAAAACAGCCAAGCGGGTCGGGGCCCTGGGGCCCCATCTGTCTGCCTCTTAGAACAAAACCGAAGCCCTCGGCCTCGCCAGGGGCACCTGTCCACACGCACATCAAGAGGCCGGCTCAGAAACAGAAGGGGCCCCCCAGTCCAGGAGGAGAAAGAGGCTCTAACACATTCTGATGAAGGAGCTCGAGAAACCAGAGGAGCCGACAGACAAAGGACGTGAAGGACAGACCTCCGGCAGAGCTGGATCTGCACATGGGAGTTGGACGGGTGCTCTAGAACAGGCTTCAGCACAGACAGTTCCCTGCCTCCCAGAGAGAAGGGTCTCAGCGGGGGCACAGAGTTGGGGGGCTGCTTCTTGGGGGAAGAGGCCCCACAGGTGCAGTGGGCCGGGCAGGTGTGGCCTCACCTGGAAGGCCAGGTACGCCTCTGACAGGAGCAGCCGGGCAGGCTGGTACAGGTCCATCTCCAGCAGGACTTCAGCCTTGAGGGTCCACAACTGTGGGAAGGACATTCCATCCAGGCCCCTGCCGGTCTCTCCGTTTATCTTCAAAGTCTGTAAGACATGCAGGCCCGCCGGTGCTGCGTGGGTGCAGGGCCCGTGCTGTCGAGCGAGGTTCCCCACCGGCCCCGCACCCGCCAAGCCCAGCCCCCACTCCGGTGCCCGTGGCCGGGCTGTCCCCCGGGAAGTCTGTCTCTCCTCACCCACCAGGCCCACCAAACAGTCCCGGGTGCAGGTGGCTCGCCTGGCCTGTCCTGCAGGAGGGCTCTGCGCACTCCGGGCCCCAGCCATCCCCCACCACGAAGGGAGTCCCAGGTGTGGCACTCCCAGGGTAACAAGTGCTCATGACCTCGGAGCATGGTGGTGGGGATGGTTATTTCCTTTACGGGCAAGCCCATACGAGGCGAGCCCACCACCAGACGGGGTCGGGGGCAGGCCGGTGGGCGCTCAGACCTCCTGGCCGCTCTGGCTGCGAGGGCCTCGCCCTTTCCCCCTTCTGGTTGGTGCGGTAGCTCTCCCGGGGGGGCACCCGCTACTCCCAGCCCGGCCTCTCTGAACTGCAGCTCAGGCCCTGCAGTCCCGTCTTCTCTGGGGACTTCCAGGGCCTGCAGGGAGGGGACACATCCCATCAGTCCCTGGATTTCCCAGGAAACCCCGCACCAGGATTTGGAGGCAGCAGGCAGTTAAGACAAGTCTGAGCTTACTGGCTGGAGCGGGGCCTGTCACTACCCCCGCTGGGCTAGGAACCAAGGTGCTTCTGCAGAGAGAGGCTACCTTATCCTTTGCTACGAGGGGCTTCATCTCTGCTTGCTGGGCTGGAGTGGGGGGCTCCCTCAGTGTTGGCAGACTTTCTTCTAATAGAGGTTCCTTATTTTTCTCCTTTTTCAAGGCAATTTCTTTTCTGCAGCTAATATAAGTAAAACAGGTATTATGCCAAAGAAGAAATACAATGGCCAGAGACACCTGAAAATGTTCAGTTTCAGTAGGAATCAAAGAAATACAAATGAAAATAGCTACAAGAAGCCGCTATCCACTCACGTGTTTACAAAGATTTTTTTTTAATTCCCATGGTTTAGCAGCATATATGACTCCCAAATTTCCACTCCTAGCCCATTCTCTCTTCCAGACTCCAGGCTCATGCATCCAGCTACTCGTCTGACATCCCGACCTGGATGTTTAACATGCATCTCAAACTTACATCCAGGCCAGAACTCCACCCCATCTGGAAAGGCAGCCCGCAGAGGCCCCTGCCCGGCCCCTGCTTCTTGTGGGACCCTCCTTCCCCGTGTGCCCTCAGGACGCCGCCTCCTTCACCCATCCCGCTCCCCCATCCCCCTGCACACGCCTGGTGCTGTGTCCCTCCGCCACGCGGCCCCAGCCCGGGAGACGCCCACACACGGGAGGGCAAGTGAGGAATGAACTGCCCCTGCTGCCCAGCCGTGGTGGGAGACGGGGCCTGGGGCTCGAGGAGACGCGGCCGACAGCAGGGCCGGTGCCTGAGCGGCACGGCAGCAGGCGGAGCTCCGCGGCTCGGCTGACTTACCTCACCTGCTCCACGTCGCAGATGTAGGCATGCCCAACCACCTCCTCGTGGAAAGTGGCTGCTTCCCTCAACTTCAAATCAGAACAAACTAGGGCAAGTCTGGGGGGGTGAGAGGAGCGTCAGCCCTGAGTCGGGCTGCCCTGGGCTCAGCCAACTTGATACAAGTTGGTAAACGGGAAAAGGAATGGATAATCTGAGGCTATTTTCTATAATTTGTAAAGCTAAGCCAGATTACTAGGGAAAAATAACAGATGGCTCCATCAAATTTCAGGTAGAGCACATTTCTACACTCATTCATGAATTTTACTCCATACGCATTTATAGTCTCAGGGTCATCTTTCGAGGTCAAGACAAGGTGCAGTGGGTGGGGCTCTGGCCCGTTACAACTTTAAGCAAACAAGCTCTGCTTTGATTCTTGTGTAAAACAGTTGTATTGTGAAATGATTTCAAGTTTCCAGAAAAGTTACACAAACAATACAAAGAATTACTACATCCTTCACCACCCAGGTTCTCTCTCTCTCTCTCTCAATTTTATATATGTAAAGATCTATTAAAATTTTATATAAAACTTTATATAAAAATAGTATATATAAAAATTATTTCCTGAACTATATATAAACTTTCATATATAGTTCAGGAAATAATTAAAATTTATTTACGCATAAATTTTATATAAAATTTATATATATCAAATGTTTTCCTGAACTATCTGAGAGTGAGCTGGAGACACAAAAATGCTCCTTTCTTCCACTTATTCTGCTTCAGTGTGTGTTTCCTTGGAACAATCATATTCTCTTAAGAACCAGGCAGAAATTTTAAAACTAAAAATACTATTTTTATGTTTGAGCATTCTGATTTATTTGGCTTGACAAATCTTAGGGACTTTATTATTTATATAAAGCGTCAACTACAGAATTAATATTTTAAAATCTTATTTGGTTTTATATTGCTTTGGGAAATATTCACCTTAGCCACTTAAATGTCTCCCAGCTCCCCCAAAAATAAAGCAGGTGGTACCAACCGGAGGTGGTAGAGGTCCTTGAGGCTCTTGCTGTCGACCACGGAGGCTGCAATGAGTACCTCCAACTGCAGGACCGGGATGGTGAGCTCATGAAGGAACACCTTCTGCAGGGCCTCGACCAAGTGGTCCAGATAATATAAACTGTACGTCTACATCAATACACAGCAAACATGTAAGGTCAAAGACAGGGGAAGGGTGGGCCCCCAGCTCACAGGGTCTTCCCTCCAGAAACTCTGTCCACACAGTGCCATGCGCACAGGGGTGCTGAACTAGTGTCTGTTGAGGGAAGGAGTGATGTGCTCTCTGCCTCCTGTCCTTCAGTTAATGGCTTTCAGCTTGTCGTGTGCAATTTCCTGGAATCTTCAGCACCCAAGTATAAAGATGCTCACAAGAAAAATCCATCTGCTTTCATTCAAATTAATGTCTGTTTCATTTCTTTATATACACGTACAATTGCTTTCAAATTCAATACAGACAGAGACGAACTAATACTTCTTATAATGTCACACTAGGTTTGATATTCTCAGTAGAAAATTAGAGAAGTTGGATGAGCTATTTTAAAAATCTGCTTAAAAGCACTAAAGAGTGAACAATGCAGGCAAAAATGACTGGGCCGAGACATGGAAGAAGATGTGAATCGAGAGATGTGAACCTGGCACCTTGGGATACACATGTCCTGGGATGTCTGCTGACAGAAGAGGCAGCTGAGAGCCTGAACAGCACCTGTGACTCTTCCTTTGCAGGTGGAGTTGAGGGCCCACTGAAGGCTAGTGCCCCGACTGGGTCCCCAAAGTCCGCACCTGAGGCTCAAGGGCAATGAAATAAAACAGCCCTGTCAGGGGTTACATCCCAGCCCAGTGGCATTTGGGTGGCCTGGAAAGCGTGTGTTATTTTGAGCAACTAATAATTGATCATTCCTGGTGAGGCCGACACTAAAAGATGATAATAGGATATTAAGGGGCTTCCCTGGTGGCACAGTGGTTGAGAGTCCACCTGCCGATGCAGGGGACACGGGTTCGTGCCCCAGTCCGGGGGGATCCCACATGCCACGGAGCGGCTGCGCCCGTGAGCCATGGCCGCTGAGCCTGTGCGTCCGGAGCCTGTGCTCCGCGGCGGGAGAGGCCACAGCAGTGAGAGAACCGCGTACCACAAAAAAAAAAAAAAAAAAAAAAAAGGATAGTAAGAACCACATTATGCCAATAAATTTAAAATTTTATATTAACTGGAAACATCCTAGAAAAACACAACCCACCAACATTACAAAAAATCTATAAAATCTGAAGCGTTCTGTAACTATTAAGTAAATTGGATCCATATTTTAAAATCTTCTCAAATAGATCTAGGCCCGGAAGTCTTCACCAGGGAATTCTTCCAAACATTTAAGGAAGAAATAACAGCTAATCTTATACAAATTCTTCCCAAGAAGAGTTAAAAAAGGGAACACTCTCTAATTGACTAAAAGGTCAGTGTGATATTGTGATATAATAAGACACATACCTCTGGTCTTTGTTCTTGGCTCCTGGCACTGAGCTCCTACAACCCTTGGGATTTTTGTGGTTCACAAGCCCCTTTCACCCACACCTGAGTTTACACTCACAAGGTGACTCCTGGCCATCCCTACAGAGCTTCAGGACGGGGGCTGGCGGCCGGAGGAACCAACCACGTGATGGGAGAGTGAAACCCTCAGCCCCGTCCCGACATCTGGGGGGGGGCGGGGGCTGGAGGCTGAGTTAATTCCCAACGGCCCGAGAGCCGATCACCCGCGCCCTGTCCCGGAACCTGCAGGGAAACCCTGCGGGAAGGGGTTTGGAGAGCTTCTGGGCTGGTGAACGTGTCCACCTGCCAGGAGGGTGGTGCCCGGCACACCCCAGCTCCACGGGGACAGGCTCCCCCGTGCTCGGGACCCTTCCACACCTGCCCCATGGACCCCCTCAGCGAGCGGCTCATCTGCGTCCTTTACGACATCCTCTGTGACAGACCAGCGATCTAGTTGAGTCAAGCGTTTTCCTGAGTCTGGGAGCTGTCATGGCAAACATCGAACCTGAGGAGGGGGTCGTGGGGACCCGATTCATGGCCACACTGCATGGAGTGCAGTGGCCTGGGGACCCGACACTTGTGACCGGCGCCTGGTGGGGGCGGCCTCGAGGGACGGAGCCCTGACCCTGTGGGGCCTGCACTGACCGTGGCACGTAGTGCCAGAACTGAGTTAAATGGGGGGGGGGGTCACCCAGCTGGTGTGCAAGGGGAGCGGAGAACTGGCTGTTGTGCAGAAACCCGCACACCTGCGGTCAGAAGCGCTGGGAGCAGAAAACAGTTCAGAGTCAGTGCAGCTTCTTACCGCTTCCTGACAAGCGTGTAGTATGAAAGGAAAATTAAACACCAATTTCCTCATGAACATAGAGGCAAACACCCCGAACAAAATACTAGCCAGTTGAATCTGATGATAAATGAAACGAATAGTATGTCTCAACCAAGTTGACAATATTCTGATAAGCATTAGGGAAAAAAATCAATGTAATTAAAATAAGGAAAGAGAAAAAAGCCATTATGTGATAGATGGAGAAGAATACTTGATAAACAGCTGTAGCCATTTGTGATTAAAACTCTTAGCAAATAGAAACAAAGGAACTTCCTTAATCAATGAAGAATACCTGTAAGCACCTACAACAAACATCGACGACACTGAGTGAAATGCTGAAGCCCCCTTGCTAAGCCGGGGAGCAGGATAAGGAGGCATCACCATCTCTGTTCAGCGCTGTGCTGGTGGCAGCCAGTGGAATAAGGAGATAAAAAGTGTAATGATCGGAAATGAGGAAAAACATTTGCGGACGAAATGCAGACTCTGTGTATACACATAAGATCCAAAGAATCTACAGATCGATTACCAAACTTATCTAGAAGTTAACTAAACTGATGGCTGCAGGGTCAAGATGAAAACAATTATATTTCTAGATTTCGTCTGGAGTTTAAAAAACTGAAACAAAAGAGGTATATTTATAACAGCAGCACAAACATCAAATACATAGAAATAAATCTAATGTGTGTAACCTCCACACATAAAACTCAAATCCATTATCAAGAGAAGTTACAGAAGACCTACGTCAATAGAGAACTAGAACATGCTCATCGATTGGAATATTCAATGTGGCAAAGACGTCAGTTCTCCCCCAAACCAAAAACTGATCTCGAGATTCAATGGAATCACAGCCAAAACTCCACCAGGGTTTCCAATGGAAGCCAACAAGCTGACTCTAAGAGACACATGGAAACACATGGACAATGGAAAGGACATCCAAGACCTTCCTGAATAACAAGGTCAGGAAATGTTCTCTCCCAAGCAGTCAAGGTGACAAACCTCAGTAGCTCAGACAGTGAGGTGTTGGTGCAGGTGTGGACGCCTGATTCATGACAAGCGTGGCAAAGAAGCCAGGCCAGCGATTTTTCAGTAAGTGTTAGAACATTCAGATTATCCAGATCGGAGAGCTCAGAACCGGATCCTTCACCTCACAGCACACACATGAACCAACTTCAAGTGGATCTAAATCTGACATGTAGAAGTATAAAGCTTTTGGGAAAATATCATAAGAGGACATTTTCATGACCTTTGGGAAGGAAAACATTTTTTTAAACAGGACACAACAAGGCACTAGTCATAAAGGGAAAGATTAATACTTTTTCGTACACTAAGACTTGGAATCCATATTCACAAGAAGACCTCAAGACAGTCAAGGCCCAGAGTGGAGGGTGACCTGCTGTCATAAACTGTCAAAGTGTTTTCTCCAAGACAGATAAGGAACTCCTTCAATTCAACAAGGTAAAAACAGAGGCTTAATAAAATATGGGTGACCGATTGCACACGCAGGCCACGAAAGAGGACATTCAAGTGGCCAAAAGGCGCTGAGAGGCGTCCGGCCTCACCGTAGTCAGGGAGTGTCCAGCTGAGCCCAGTGAGAGGCCCACGTCCCCCAGACGGCCAGGTAAGAAGGCGGGCCTCACGGCACGACCACTGCGGAAGGCAGTTTGTCAACATGCTGTAGTTGGAGATACACGTGCTCCGTGACCCAGAAACGCCGCTGCTGGGTGTGCCCTCCAGGCACGTGGGCACGTGGGCCCTGAGACATCTGTAACAGGCACGCTGGAGACAGCCCCGTGCCTTCCGTGGCTGAAGGACAGACAGGCCGTGGTCGAGTCACCAGACGGAGTACTCGACACCGACGATGTGAACACAACCAGACACACGAAGCAGCGCGGAGGATTCCCGCGGACGCCGCGCTCCAGAGAGAAGCCAGCCATGGGCGGTTAGAGGCTGAGAGTCTCTATTTCCACAAGCACAGAAACCAGGCAGGTGCGGGGCTGAAAAACAGCCCCCGAAGTAGCCCGGCGCTACCCCTGGAACCTGCGCGCAGGTGTGATCAAGGTAAGGGTGCCGAGCTGGGGAGGTTGCCCTGGATGATACAGGCGGGCCCCACGTGTCATCGTATGGGCCCCTGTACGTGGGAGATGAGACACAGACACAGCGGAGAAGCCACGTGACGACGGAGGCGGGGGGTGGGGGAGGTGACGCGGCCACAAGCCCAGGAGCCCCCAGGAGCTGGAAGAGGCAGGAAGGACCCTCCCCTAGGGCCTCCAGAGGGAATGTGGCCCCGCCGACATCTTGACTTCAGCCCAGTGATACTGACTTTGAACCTGTGGCCTCCAGAACTGTGAGGAAAAACCTTTGTGCTGCTTTAAGCACCCGGTTTGCGGTGGCCTGTCGCAGCAGCCGTGGGGCACTCCCAGGCACGGCTGAATTTCACGTTCAGGAGTGTGACCTGTGCAGGGAATGCGTGAGGAAAAGTCCCCCGGGTGCTCGGGGAGGGGGAGGTGGCCGGGGACAGGCCTGTGGGAGGGTCTGGGGGCTTATGCCCAGGAGGCCCTTCTTCACAATTCCCTGAGCTGAGCCCTGCTTCTGTGCATCCCTCTCTGGTCTCACTTCACACCAGAAAGCGTCAGCTGTGACAACAAGCCAGGAGGCAGGACACGGACACAGGCCTGGGACGGCATCTTCAGGTCCACTCACCGGCTTCTGGAGAGTTGACCGGTTGACGGCAAAGTTGCTCTGATCCTGTTTAAATACTGATATAGCTTCTTCGGGGCAAGCGTAGGAAGCCCACTCTTCTATGCTTGCTGGTACGTCTTCAAGGCGTTTGCCAGGAGTGGGGCTTTGAAACTGCAAAGCAGGAAGCCAGGCTCTGCTTTAGGAGGTGGAGCTCAAAGCAGACACCCAGGTGGCCCTGCGGGAAAGGATGGGTCGGCAGCGCCTCTGGGGACGTGCATGGTGCCCTCCCTGGGCTGCCAGCCTGACGGCAAGCCACGCCGGACCCACACGTGTCTCCACTTCCTGGAGAGCAGTGATGGGGGAGGGAGGCAGGGGCATCCGCAGTGGGGACAGTGAGGCGGGACAGCTGGGAGGGGCGCTGCCGCGAGCGCAGCCCCAGAGACAGGCAATTCCTCCGGTGACAAGGTGACGTGCAGCACGGGCCCCCAGTGGATGGAGACAAGGTGCTGTCCCGCCCCGCATGGCCAGGGCCCAGATGCACCTGGGCAGAGGGAGGGACCCGCTCTGGGAACGCAGACGACAAACCACAGGGGAGAAGCCAGACCCTCCCCGTGTCACCTCCTAACACCCGGGACAGGGGGACCAGAACCACTGGCTCCACTTCCCGGGGGGGAAACCGGACAGAGCAGCCAGGACAGCCCTGCTCTCTGCGGCCCAGCCTCTGGGACGAGGAGCCTCAAGGGCGGCTGGGGCAGAGCCTGGCCACTGGGAGGGCACGGTCACCTGCTTCGAGGCCCTGCCCTTGTCCTTGTCTTTTTCTCTGTCTTTGCTTTTCTCCTTCTCCTTTTGAAGCAACAACGAATGTGAACTCACTGCTGCTGGAATTCTACTTTCTGAAATTGATTTTCCTGCTGTTAATAAAGAAACCTGGCAAAAGAAAATCCGAATTTGCAACACTGATAACAGAAGCGGGTGCCCCTCCTCCCACGCACTCAGGTATGAGGGCAGGTTGGGAGGGAGTGGCCAGGCCATGAGCCGCCCAGCGCAGAGGTGGCGGCAGTGCCCCTCGGTGGGTGGACACGCGGCCGCCCTCCTCTGCCCTCAGGGGGCTTCCTCCAGGACTCTGGGCCTGCGAGGACACACAGCTGACCCTTAAGAAGAGCTTGTCAGCCCCATAAAATGAATTAACGTCTCTAATGAAGAACACACTCAAGTGACTTTTAGCGGTTCTCAAAGTATCGCAGAGTCGCTGCGTGGTGGGTGGTGGGTGGTGGGTGGTAGTGGCCTGGGGCACCTTTAAGACCCAGGACGGCCTTCCCAGTCCTTCCTGCTGCCAAAGAGCGATGGCCCTGTTGTCCCTAGCACATGGCCGAGGGCAGGGTGCAAACCTGCCCCCAGAAGAAAGGCCTGTCCTGCCGACACTGTCCCACTGGGCGGGCACCGATGGCGGGAGGTCCTTGAGAACAAGAGTCGACCAGGAGCTGCCCCGGGGGCCCCGTAAAGAGGTGGTGGGAAGGAGGGCAGCTCGGAGGCCGTGCAGAGGGGGCATAGAGAAGGTTCTGGAAGCCCAGTGGCAGGGCGGTGGAAAGACAGGATTCTGCGGGTGGTTGGGCAAAGGCGCTGGGGTGAGTCTTGGGGAGGAGGGGCCACTTCGTAGGGAGCAGCGAGGCCCTCCCTCCTCCCCTGAGTCCCCAAAGCAGGGAGGGCGCTGCTGGGAAGGAGGGGAGAGGGACGCTGTCCCGGGAGAGACACAGGACCTGTGCAAGTGCAGGTTCCCGGGGCCTCACCTGCCAGATGCGGCGGAGAAAGGTGTAGGCCATGAGGCAGTAGTCCTGGTGGCTGGCGGCGCTCGGGGTCACCACCAGGGCCAGCAGCGTGTAGGCGCGGGCCAGCGTCTCAAGCTGCCGTACATTCCGAAGCTTCTCCAGGGAGGGGGGCCCCGAGCCCTCAACCCCTGGGCCCTCCGGGGCCGCCGGAGTGGACACCTGCTCTTCTGGAAGACGGGGGCCACTGGGTGTCCTCCCTGCCCGCCCCCTGTGCCCGCCTGGTCCCCAGGGGCCCCTGCCACCCGGCCTGGGGTTGAGACTCTTCCAGGGGGGCGTGCCACCTTCACAGGGGCCACCCTCAGGGACGGGCCTCCCAGGGCTCCCCCAGTGGAGACAACAGGCCCACCTGCAGGGACGCTGCAGCCACCGTCGGGGCAGTGAGGGGATGCCACCCCTCCCTCCGTCCATCTGGCTGGGCTCCCACCACCTCCCTATCACGCCTGGGCTGGGCCTTCCTGGTGGATGAGGTCTGCTGGAGCGGGAGGGACCAGCAGCCGGGGAGGCAGGGCCCTGACCTCGCCAAGCCCACAGGGCGCTGGCCTGCGGGGGCGTCGCAGGGACAGCGGAGCCCAGGAGCCCCTCACGGCGGGCGGCCCCTCGCCCCGCCCCCGCGCCGCTCACCTGCGGCGCCCGCGCCCGCCGGCTCCGGGGAGCCCCCGTCGGGCTGCATTCTCAGCAGGACGTCGACCGCCCGCTCCAGGTGGAAGACGACGTCTTCGAGGGGAAACTGGCTGTGGTACAGCCACTCGCTGAATTCCATGATGTAGTCAACCTTCTGCCACTCACTCTCTGGCTTCTTTGGGATCAAACAGAAAAGGATGGTAAAGACACACACCTGCCACTCAGCAGCCCGAGGACCACACGGCAGGTGTTGTGTTCCCCCACCTCGTAGAAACACAGGGGCTGCTTCTCACCCGTCTCTACCGCCACGAGACCACCAGGCTCGGCAAGACCTCCCACGTGCAGCAGGCAGCAAGACCAGAGCCAGGCGAGTGACCCCGGCCTCTGCTCCCTGCGGACGCCCCGCCGCCTGCCCGCCAGACCCCTCGCGGGCCCCGCGTGTCCCTCCCGCCTCCGGCGCAATGCCGGCCTGAGGGGCTCTCTGCGGGCGCTGCACCACCAGCCCCGGGTCTCCTCCGGCACTTGGAGGTATGGACGCTTCTGTGGCTCACGGGGCTCGGAGGGCACTGAAGATGCCGCACCGCACAGTGTGCAGCCCGAGTCAGACCCAGTGTCGCTCATCAGTCATCACTGCACGGAGGGAGGAAGCTGCCCCCCCGCCCCCCCGAGAGCGGAGCCAGCCTGCCTTCCGCTTGCCGGGCCCCAGGCCCCACACCCCACACCTCACATGCCAGGAGGATGCGCGGCCGGAGGTGAGGGAAGGGGCCGGTCGGTGGGACACGCAAGGTCAGGGTGGACTCTCCCCAGGACACTGCCTGACGTCACCAGGGAGCGGGGGCATCCCAGCCCTGAGTGGGGTCCTCCCCCCTCATTAGCAGGTGGGCAGAAGGGAAGGAGGAGTGGCCCTGAGCGGCGGGGCCTGGAAGCCAGGTGACAGATGACCACGAGTGCCGAGGAGGGGTCAGATGGGGCCTCAGAATGACCGTGACCATGTGGTCACGGGTGGCTTTGACAAGAGCTGTGCGAGAGAGACGACGGGGACAAGGGCGGTGGAAGAGGGAATGGTCATCGTTTCAACAACGGTGCTGGGAAAGCAGGCAGCCACACACTGAGGAAAGGAGCAGGACCCCTAATTTGCACCAAACACACGACTGAGCTCAAGACGGATCAAAGACTCAAATGTGACAGCTGAAACTATGAAACCCCTGGAAGGAAACGTAGAAATCTTCATGACCTTGGATTACACGCTGGTTTCTCAGCTACGATGCCATACGCGTAAGCAGCAGAAGAAATAGATAAGTTGGACTTCATCAAGATTATAAACTTTTGTGCTACAAATGACATCATCAAGAATACGAGAAAGCGGTTGAAAAGACAAGCCACAGAATGAGAGAAAATATGTACAAATCTTATATCCGATAAGGGACTTGTATCCAAAACACATAAAGAATTCCTACAGCGCAGCAATAAACAGACAAGAAACCAAATTTTTTTTAAAAGGGCAAAGGATTTGAACAGACATTTCTCCAGAGAAGATGCACAAACGGCCGATTAGCACAGGAAAAACATGCCGCCAGTTACTACGTTAGTTACCAGGGACACGCAAGTCAAACCACGACTCAGGTAGTTAAAAACAGTCATCACGTGACCTGGGAGTTCACTCCCAGCTATGTGCCCAAGGGAACAGCTGTAACGTGTCCGTGCAAACACTCGCGCACGGATGTCTACAGCAGCCCAGTCACAAGAGCTCATAAGTGGAAGCAACACCGAGGCCCATCGGCGCAACATCCATCCACACGATGGAGGATTATTCAGCCACCAGCAGTGAAGCCCGGACATGCGCTTCAACAGATGGAGCTTGGACGAGACGTCCAGGGAGGGCAGCCGGACACAGAGGACCCACCTCGTCTGGTTCCATCCGTGTAACGCTGGCTCACTGGGGCCGGCGGGGGTGGGGGGAGGGACACAGTGCCCACGGACCTGGGTTTTGGGGGGCTGGTGAAATGTTCTAAAATTGATTGTGATGATGGCTGCATAACCCCGTGAATTTACTATAAAGCACCTTGTACCCCTAAGAAAAAGGAAGCAAAGGAAGGAAGGGGCAGAGGGCCTTTCCACGGAGTCTGTGCAGAGGGTTCCGGCAGCTCGGCTCGGCCAGCAGCCGCCCCGTCCATAGCACCGCCTGCTCCCCCGGCACAGCTGCCTGGCCCCAGGAACCCTGGCCTGGGCTCCAGGCGCGAGACGCAAGGGCACCCACGGCCGCTTGTAGTGGGCCCAGGCCTCTGCTTGACCAATGGGTCATGACCGCACGGCCATCGATGGAGCCTGTGTTCGGACCCCTTCCCGGGGACACCCCCGACCCTGGAGCGCTCTGAAAACCTTGGTGGGATCTGCTCCGTGAAGGGGAAACATTCTGCTCAACAGAAAAGCCTGTCAGGCGCCTGCCGCAGGGCACGTCTTTGGGGCGGCTTCAGTCCCACCATCAAGGGGCCTTCTTTGTCCCGAGGCAAGTCCCACAAGCTCTGCATCAAATCAAAGTGCCCGCCCTCTCCCAAATCTCCAAGCGCGTCGAGAGGAACACGTGTCTTGGCTTCTCGGGGGCGGGGGCCATCCCCAAGACCCCGAAACCCCAGAGGCTGCAGAGCCCCGCGGCCCACCCCCTGCCCTCCCCACACGGCCTCACAAGGACTGCATCCCTCACGTGGGAGGACAGGCTCCGTCTGCTGCCCCAGCTCGTGTCCCGCTGCCCCCCTCTTCCTTCCGGGCCTCCCGAGGGGCTGGGCTTCGCTCCGCACCGCCCCCGCCCCCCCCCCACCGCGCCTTCCCGCCCCCGGGGGCTTCATCCGCAGACACACAGTGAGTCAGAGCCAGACCTGCAGGGCCTGGATGGCGTGGAGGTAGCAGGTCAGCTCCCCGGGGACACTCGTGGAGTTGAGGGCCAGGCGCCGCCACATGTGCGCCAGATACTCCTCACTCTGGTCTTTGAATCTCTGAATTTCCATCACGAAGTTCTGGCCGAGTCTAGCCTTCACCATGACCATATGTTTGAAAATCAAGCTGAAGAAAAGTAAAAGAGAGAAATTAGCGCTTGAATGGTAAAAGTCGTCACTATATAGAAGGCACACAAACTGGAATATCTGTGCACGTTCCTACTTACAGAGAGAAACCAAAGGAAACCTGAGTGCCTTGGGGGTCTTGTGTCGTGCTGTGTTTTGCTTTTTCCGTTTATCATTTGTGTGTGTTGGGCTTAAATCCCCTCCCTTCGTGTGTTGACTTCTTGGTAGGGAAATAAAGTCACCAGGGGAAAGAGGAGAGTGGGGGGCTGAGGAGGGAGCCACCCTGTTGGGGGGCTGCCGGGGAAGGCACCCCGGGGGGGCGGCGCGGGGAGGGGAGGCGCCCTGGGGGGCCTCAGGGACTCACAGGCGGTCCGCCGTCCGCGGCAGCACCTGCAGGGCCTCGTCCAGCACCTTGAGGCAGCCCTCCCAGTCATGCTGGTCGGCGTGGCTGTGGAACAGCAGGCCATAGAGCGCGGCCCTCAGCGTCAGGTCATCCTCGGCCCCTGCGGTGGGAGAGGGGGCTCAGGAGGGGCGCCGGTCAGGGGGTCTGGGGATGGGAGTGCTAGCAGCTGGGGGTCCACAGGACCGGGAGGCCCCCAGGGAGCACTCGGGACACGGCCGCCTGTCTGGGACACCCCGGGCCTCATGCCGCAGAGCCAGACAGCAGGTGGGACCGCGTGGAGATCCAGCCACAGGACCTCGTCATCTGCGTCCCTTAGACACACGCAGAGCTGCCCTTCCAGGGCTGGGCCTCGTGCAGCGGGAGTGACCCCTGATCGTGGGAAACACATCAGTCCTTTTGGGACTGAAGGCTCAGGGGCTCCTCCCGGGCGACATCTGAGCTGCTGTCCTCCCTCCCCCACCTGCCTCACCTGCACCAGGTGCCCCCGGCTGCCCCTCACCCCCACCCCGCCAGGCTTTCTCGGGCCCCGCAGTCCTCCAAGCCCTTTCCCTTTTGGAAACTCCCGTTACTCTTCCGTAATTTTAAAAATAAACAATGGGAGCGTCAGGAAAGAAGAAGCCTCTCCCCACCAGCCTCGCCCAGGCCGCTCGAGGGGCCGCCTCAGCCCCGCCATCCAGCAAAGCAGAGTCCCTGCCCCTGGTGCCAGACACTCAGGTTGTCCTCTTTTACCTCGTTGGCTGTGTAGCTCTCTTTCCCGTTTTTGAATCGTTATAGCAAAGGGGTGAACACGCCCATGGATCCTGCCGGCATGTTGTCCGGCTGCTGGCTAAAAGGAGAGCACCAACTCACACCACTCTGGGCCTGAGGGCTCACCGTGGCCCCCCACTGCCAGCGCTGGGACGGAATACAGGTGCCCAGGAGCAGGGGGATTGAGGCACGTGACCAGATAAACTGGTCAACGTCTTGACACTTGGGAACGTGGATTCCATAGCGTGCTTTCCTCCTCTCATCTCGGCCGGGCCAACTCGGAACCACACGCCGTGGTGGTGAGGGCTCTTACAGTCAGGGCTCTGCACCCCCTGGTTGGCAGCAAAGCCACATGCCCCTGGACGTGGCAACCCCGCTTGCCAGAAATTCCAGACGGTGCCTCGGACGAGCAGGGAGAGACTGCCCGTGCGAGTTCACCTGCTGAGCCGTCGGGGCCATTTGTTACTGCAGTGCAGCATCTCATAGCCTGACTAATGCAACTGCTCGTGCATTACAGAAATGGAGCATTTAGCTGCTGAACTTGATGCCAGTACTTTTCCAGTGTTTACTTTTTAATTTTCTCATTTCTCATTGTTTAAATTTTCACGTATTTTGAAAGTGTGCCTCTTTGAGCACTCTAAACTTTAGGCAGTAATCTTTCCTCAAAACATTGCTTTGCTCAATTCTACTTTCTCATTTTTTCCTATGGTTTGAATTGTTAAAGCTGCTAACCCATTTAGCTATCTGAGTATGTTTCAGCGCGTGGAGTAAAGCGTACACGGGCTCCACGCACTCCGGGCGGTGCCGGGACGCCAAGCAGCCGGCTCCTCACTGGGCCTTGCAGTCCTGCGGGTCTGGGCTGCTGTCTGCATCTCCCTCTGCGGCACCAGCAAACAATCTTACCTGCGGGGGTCTAGAGTTCAACTCAGTATTTAATTACACACGTCACACCTTTGTTCGCTATTTTAAATCGAGTTTCTCTCTCGTAGACTCTGAGGCACCTGATGGAGGGGCCACGGCTCTAATCTACACATTCACGCTTTGCAGTACACACCGCGGCCCTTACACTAACAGGGATGATTAGTTTTTAGCAGATAATCATTTTTTATTTTAGAAATAAATTATACAGTATGTTTTATTTTATTAAGGTCACTACTTTTTTTCGCAGAAGTATGTCTCCACATTTTTATGGAAATGGAAAAGTGTGATTTACCTGTCAGAAAAACCCAGAGGCTAGATTTCAAGGCTGCCTGGGAGGGCGCAGGGTGGCCCTGAACTGGGGGGCCACCTAGGCTTGGGGGGTTCCTCATGCTTACAGTGGGGGTCCCCGATTGCTCGCGAGGAGCCCTCACCCTCATCGTGCCTGCCCGAGTTCAGTGCTGGGCAGGCATTTCCCGTGGTCACTGCCACGACTTCACCTGTTCTACACAAGCCTCGGGATCTAACAACACCAGGCCCTGCCCGGCCTCATGTCTGCGGCTCCGTCTGTCCTGCATCTACAAACCTGAGAGGAAACACCCTTCCGTTGTCCCTCCACTTTGGAAGTCGGCTGTGGGCCACTGGTGCAGAAGCAGCGTCTTCCCTTTTTCCTAAAGCAAAAACAAATCAACAATACAGACGTTGGAAAGTTGCAGTTTCTTCTTTCACCAGTTTGTTTTTCATTTGGTTCAGCATCGGATTACGGAAACTGCGGCTAAATTTCTGAAATACTAAGTCACAAAAAGTGGGATCACATTTCCCCTGTAAGAGAAGGCACTCCAGTTCAAGGTTTACTCCCTTAAAACACATACACACACGCACAGACTAGCCCTGCAGCACAGTCTGCGGCTTATAATGACACGAAGCAAACAAGTCAGTTGTATAGCTTTGAGTCAATAGGATCAAAAGCACATTAGGAAAACTTATGGGACACGAAAAAGCAGGGCTCAGGGGGAAGTTTACAGCTGCAAATGCCGACATTGAAAAGGAAGAAAGATCTCAAACCAACAACCTAAGTTTACACCTTAAGGAACCTGAAAAAGAACAAACTAAATCCAAAGTTAGCAGAAGGAAGGGAATGTTAAGGATTAGAGCATAGAAAATAATAGGAAAAAAATCAATGAAACCAAAAATCGATTCTTTGCAAAGATCAACAAAATAGACAAACCTTTAGCTAGACTGGCAAAGAAAAGATGAAAGAAGATCAAATAACTAAAATCAGAAATGAAAGTGGAAACAGTACTATCAACCCTACAATGATAACAAGAACTATAATAGAATCCTACCAGCAACTGTCTCCCAACAAATTAGATGACCTACAGGAACGGAAAAATCCCTTGAAACACTCAAATTGCCTAAGCTGACTCAAGAAGAAATAAAAAATGTCAACAAACTTCTAACAGTAAAGACTGAATCAGTAATCAGAAACCTTCCAGTTAAGAAAATTCCTGGACCAGCTGGCTTCCCAGGTGAATTCTACCAAACATTAACAAAAAGAATAACACTTATCCTTCTCAACTCTTCAAAAAATTGAAGAGGGAGGAACATTTCCTAACTCATTCTATGAGACTAGCATTACTTTGATAGGGGGTCCAGATAAAGACATCACAAGAAAAGAAAGTTATAGATGAATACCCTTTATGAATATAGATGCAAAAATTCTCAACAGAGTAAGTTGCTGAATTGCAGATCAAATCCAACAACACAGTAAAAATATTATTCACCACGACCAAGGGAGATTTGTCCCAGGAACACAAGGGTGGTCCAACCTAAGGAGTGTAACCCATCACCTTAATAGGACAGAGGAGAAAACCGCACGATCAGCTCAATTGATGGAGAAAAGGCATGTGACAAAATCCAAAAACGTTTCATCACAAAATCTCTCAGAAAACTAGGAGCGGTGGGAAAATTCCTCAACACAGTAAAGTTATGAAAAACTCACAGCTAGCGTGATACTCAAAGGTGACAGACTGACGCTTTCTCTCTCAGATCAAGGGAGGTCCTCGGGCCGCGACCTACCGCACTCCTGGGCGACGGCGGAGGGGGCAGGAGGCCTCACTCCCTGAGGCCCACCAGATGCCTGTCCACTGTCAGGCGAAACCTCCCTGGGCCCTGAGTGGGTCTGCGCCCCCACCCTCCCTCCTCTCCCCTTTCCTACTGGCGCTTTCTAGGTCTGAGTTAGGGTTCCCTCGGGGATGGGGGAGGACAGAGCTGAGCCCTGAGCGCAGCCAGGAGCCGCCCCGCCTGCCCGCTGCGATCTCACGGGTGTCAGCGTCCCCTGTGCCCCATGCAGCCGTCGTGTTCATTGCCTGAGTGCTTCCACAGGGCCCATCTTTCCTCGGGAGCCTCGCCCACCGTGCTGGAGGAAGGACGTGAGAGGCGGCCCAGGGCGCACCTGCTTTCTGGCCTCCGTCTTGTTGATGACGCTGATGACCTCCTGAGTGGCGCTCTTGCACTTCTTCCTGTTGACTGCAGAGGACAGCAGCGGCAGCCAGGTGTTCCAGAAGTGTCGGGCGGCCTGCATCACCAGGGCGCTGCTCCCCGCGATGCCCCCAAACCTGGAAGGGAAGGTCTGACCTGGACAGGTGTAGGCGCCGAGGGGAGGGGTGGGGCCCCAAGACGTCTCTACAGGACCAGGATGGGCTCCGCTCAGGGCAGCCCCGCCGTGACCCGCTCACAAGCTCCGGCTCCCCGTTCCTCGGGCCCGTCCTGGCTCAGACGCTCAGGGCTGCCGGGAACCCCTGGGGGTGAGGTGGGTGTCACCGCACGGGGCAGGCAATGACCCTGGTCACAGGGCCACTGGGGGAGGGGCCGGCCTCGGGGACAGTCCCCAGCGAGCACCACGCGCCACAGTCACCATCGTCCCCACCCAAAACACGCACCCCAGACGCGCCACGCGCACGATGACCCTGGCCACCGGGGGCCGCAGCCCACCTCGCACTCTCTACGAAGGCCTTGGCGGCCGTCAGGCGCAGCTGCTTCCGGCCCTTGAGGTTATCCATGATGCTCCTGCCCTGGATGCAGGCTGCGGTGCTCAGCATCTCCGCCACCAACTCAGCCTCCACCCTGCAGACAGACAAGCGCCACAGCTCCCAGGAGGCTCCTAGGGGAGGGAGGTGCCGCCGAGAGGGGAGAGCCCTGGGGACACCCCACCCCGGCCCCTGGAGAGAGCCCTGGGGAGTCCAGAGTAACGTCATGAAGGTCCCCAAGCCAGAACTAACTGGCTGAGTCCAGTCAACCCGCAGAACCATGAGACAGAATCATAAGCTGATGTTTGAATGACTAATACGTAGGGTGTCTTGTGTGGCAGCAGCAGCAGAACAAGGCGCCCACCCCAAGCGAGGCCGGGCCCTGCTGGAGCGACAAAGCCCCGTTCCCCGTGCCCCAGAGCACATCTTGTTCAGGCAGCCTAGGCTCTGCGTTGAGAGCTCAGAACGTACAGTTTAGACTCAGCAACGTCAAGGGTGCCGTGAGCTCTCTTCTCCCAGCCAAGCCGTGGCTTGTGCTCGTAACAACCACACGCACGTCCCTGCAACTCGGCTCAGGGGGCACCAGGCTTACTCTAGGAGAAAAGCACTGGTTTCTGGGTAGACCTCCCCGCCACGGCCTGGGAGGCCCCAAAGGCAGGTACCCGCCTGCAGGAGCCAGCTGCTCCGCCACCCTGCCCGTCAGGAGTCTAGGGGAGAAAGAGGCTGTCCCTCCACCTGCAAGGATCTGCAGGGCACGGCCAAGCTCATGCTCTGGGGGTGAATCGGAGGCTGGCCCCATCCCCCAGGATGGGCGTGCCAACCCAGCAGGAGGTGGAGGAGAGCCTGGCCCCGCTGGGCCCTGGCGTTGCTGTCCTGGAGACCTGGATCTTTAGGACGTGGTCCTTGGGGAGACTCTGTCAGTGACAACTGGGTGATCTGCTGGTGGTGACCATCTATATGCTTATGGCTTACTCTGTTCTATCAGCCACTGAGAGAGGAATGTCGAGATCCACAGCTGTAATTGTGGCTGTATCTAACTTTTTGCTTCTTGAATTTTGAAGCTCTGCTGTTAAGTGTATACACGTTTAAGATTTTTATGTGTTCTTGCTGATTGAACCCTTTTATCTTTGTGAAATGCCTCTCTACCTCTGATCCCACATCCTGGGAGCTTTACTCCAGCCCCATGGCGTTCTTGCAGCTGGTGCCGCAGAGGCCATCTGTCCCCCTCCTTTTACCTTTCACCTGTGTCTTTCTTTGTATTTGAAGAGCGTCCCTTGAAAATGGCTTCGAGTTGGGTCTTGCTTTTTGGGTCCAGTGGGATAAACTCTGCACTTTAACTGGAGTGTTGGTCCATTTACATTTAATGGATCTGTTGGTGTGGTTTTGGGTTAAACCTTCGATTTTGCTATTCGCTTTCCTTCTGTCCCATACGTTCGTCCTTTCTTTCCTCCCCTCTTTTGGATTAATTGAATATTTTTAGTGTTCAATTTTATCTTCTCCATTGGATGTCTAGGTATAATTCTTTTATTGTTTCTGTAGTACTTGCTCTAGAGACTGCAACATACATTCCTAACTAATCACAGTCTATGGTGAATTAATATTATACCACTTCACAGACGGTGTAAGAACTCTCGATATACCCCTATCTCTCCCATTCCCATCCTTTGTGTTACCACTGTCATACATTTTATTTCCACATTTGTTAATAATCCCACAATGCAATGTATTTTTGTTTGAAACAGGCGTATGTCTTTTAAAGAATTCAAGAACCGAAGGGGGGAAAACGTTTTATGTTCAGCCACACAGTCACCACCTGGGGCGTTCTTCACTACTTCCTGAACTGAGTTTCCATCTGGTACCATCTTCCTTCAGGCTGAAGAACTTCCTTTAGCATTTCTTGTTCTGTGGGTCTTCTGGGAATGGATTCTCTTAGTTTTAATTAATCTAAAATGGCTTGATCTTTGCCTTCATTTTTCAAAGGCTATTTTTGGTGTATACAGAATTCTAGATCGACAGGGTTTTTTCTTTTTTACCACTTAAGATGGTTTACATTGTTCCTGTTGAGAACTCGCCTCTCATCCCTGTTTCCCTGTGTGCAATGCATCCTTTTCCCCTTCCACCTTCCTTCCAGGGTTTTCTTGTCACCTTGGTCTCCAGTGATTTGCCTACAATAAAAATAGGTGTGGCTTCCCTCGTGTATATCCTGCTTGGAGTTCATTGAAAATCCTGGATCTCTGGGTTGATACTGTTAATTCAATTTGAAACAATTTCAGCTATTACATTTTTGAATATACGTATTCCCACCTCACCCTCTGGCCTCTGTCCTTCTGAGACCACACCTGCACTTGTGCTGGCCCATGGGCACTAGCCCACTGGTCCCCAAGGCACTGCTCCTCCATTTTTCAGGCCTTTCTCCCTGTGCTTCAGTCTCCATAGTGTGCTGACCTGCGTTCAGAGTTACTGATCACTTCTCCAGTGTTCAAATGTCAAGCTCTCCCAGTGATATTTCCATGTCAGAGATTATACTTGTCATTTCTAGAATTTCCACTTAGTTCTTTAATTAGAGTTTCCATTTCTTTGTTGGAATTCACCACCTGCAATTTGCCCATTAAAATCCTTTCTTTCCTTTCTTGTATTTACAATAACTGTTTTAAATCCATCGTCCGCTAATTCCAACATCTGTGTCATGTCTGAGTCGGCTGACTGCTTTTTCTCCTGCGATGGGCCACAGTTTCTTGTTTCTCCACATGCCTGGTGATGTTTGCTGTTATGCTGGGCGGGGGGCGGGGGGCAGGATGGAGGGCTGTCTTGCTGAGAGCGTGGATTATGTTGCCTTCCTTTAAAGGAAGGTGGGGTTTCATTCTGGCAGGCAGTGAATTCACCTTTTCCTACTGAATTTCCTAGTGAATTTCTTTTCCAGTGGCTCATCCTTTTCCTACTGAGATCTGGACTAGGCGTCTTAGGGCAAGTCTCGCGTGGCCCTTAGAGACCAGCCCCTAAGGCGTGGTCTTCCTGAATGCCCCGGCGGTTCAGCGAGGGCTCCCTGACTCTCCTGGGTCAGCACGGGGCCTCCGGCATCTCTGTCGCCTGCTTCCTGCCAGGCCTGCGGGATCTGGCCTTCTCTGTCCAGGAACCTCCTCGCTCGTCTTGCGTCCTGTGGAGTCCAGAGGCCCCAGCAGCCCCAGGGTTTGGTCTCTGTCTCCCGCGAGCATTTCTTCTGTCTGGGCTCCAGCTCCCGGAGCTGCAGTTTGGGCAGCGCCCCGCGCCCCCAGGCAGAGCGCGAGGGTGCACGTGGGGCTCACTTCTGATGGCCTCTTGCAAGAAGCGCGGCCTTGGGCCATCTGTTGGCCAATGTCTGGAAGCAGTTGTTTCATGTATTTTGTCAAGTTTTACAGTTTTTTAAATAGCACAAGAGTATGAGATCCACTGTGTGTCATGGCCAGAACTGGTAGAAAAAGTGACTTTTAAGTTCACATAAAAACCCAACAGTGATGACGATTATGTCAAATAAAAGTGCTAAACAAAGTAGAAAGGTAATCTCTGTTGGTCTGTTTTAGAGATCTACATGAAATTCCTTATTAATATATATTCCTTTACATTAATAGTATAAATATGAACCTGATTCTGGTAATTACACACTCAGAGGTGAGAATACTAATTGATTAGTAACTGCACTATTTTTCACCAAGATCTGAAAACTCTTTTCACTATTACTGTGAAATGCCATCATAAAAATTACTCTGTGACCAATTCCACACTGAGTTTCTTTACATAACTTGCAAAATAGAAAAAATGAGCATAAAAATTTGAAATACGTATAATTGTTTTGAAAACAGGTGAATCACCTGCGGTACACGCCACGTGCTGAAGTTGACTGTGGGTCCTGCTGACTGGGGACCGGGTCCAGGGCTCTGAGGGGCCAGCAAGACCACCGTGCAGTCGGCATCCCCTAGAGAGCCAAGGGCCGCCTATCTCTGCGTGTCCAGCCTCCCAGCGCCCAGCTCCAGGCCTAGACAGCTGGCCCTCAGTGTGGTGAAAAACGGGTCAGGTACACAGCCAAGCCCGGGTAGGGGTGACCCCACTGAGAGTAGTGACACCGACCACCACTAGAGGGCAGCAACAGTCTACAAATGAGTTCTCCAAGGTCTTGAGGTGAAAACCAAACTTTTACATAGTCTTGTACGACCTCCCCTTTCCCTATTACCATACGTAAACATTTATGTTTTTAGCCTATTTTATTATAAGAATTGCTGTTTTAAAATAAAAGTTAATTTAAGGATCACTGAGGAAAGAATGGCGAAGCTGGGGCACACACCCGTCACCGCAGCAGGCACCCTGCCACCCAGTCCCCTGACAAGCTCTGCTGTGCCCGCAACGAGTAGTGAAATCAGCCTTAACTCCGTTATAGGAAGACGAGGCAGCAGCCCTCAAACACTGACTCTTTCTTTATGAATGTAGTCTTTTTCTTTCTTTTAGAATTAACCTTCTAATTTTTATCAAAGTGGTACCTACCACATGGTTGAGAACTACTCCCCTACCCAGCCCCCAGTCCTATTCCCAAGAGGGAATGACTCCTAGGTCTTCAGCTCTATCTTCTAGCAGGTATATGCTTTCCTCCAAAAAACTGGCTTCTATCTTGATTTCCCAATTTATGAATTTTAAACATTACCTACAGAAGTCCCTTTTCCCAACTTATGAATATAGCTGGTCCCAGCATTACTTTTAATTCCCTTATTTATTATCTTTGTACCTCAGAATATCTTGTGGACCCTCAACAAGTGACACCCGGCTATTCAGCTTCTCAGATGAGGGTCTCACGCCACCTGTCCTCTTCCCCCTTCCCGCTGCTAAAGTATGTTATCTGTGCTTTTACTTTACTTTCGTACTGTCAAAATTGGTAACACTGATATTTTATTGGGTAACCACAAATAAGTCTTCCTTGTCAAAATGCTAATCCTAACACTGGAATATCAATAAACATCAAGATAATGTCTGTGTTTTTCACTGAAGAGGCAAGCTATTACCTTTGTTATCTCCTGGCATTTCCAACTGGCTTTTCTCCCTCCCTCCTTTACCACAATACCTGTAAACTCTCCACAACACTGGGTCCTCCTTTGGCCCTGCCCACACCCCCAGGACCCTCCCCTACATCCTTGCCGAGGAGGCTCTCTCAGCAAGCAGCGCAGCTGGGCACCTTTTCTGGATTGCATCTCCATTTCCAGCATCCAACATCTTTCTCTCTTCTGGGTTACTCCCTTGTTTTTCTGGAGTGTATCCTCAATTAACTTTCTAAAAACAGGTGTGTGACAAATACATTTTCTAGGTCCTCATCTGTTTAAAAGTAGCTTTCTTTACCGGGATACTTGAAAGTTTGGGTGAGTTAGAATTACATGTTGAAAACTACTTCCACTTAGAACGTTCCACTTTCTTCTAGCTGCTAGTGATGGTTTCTGAGAAGACTGATGCGTTTCTATTTCCTTCTTCTTTTTCTTTTCTTCTAAACGCTGTAGGATAGTCTCCGTATCTGCCATGACCTGATGACCCCATGACGTATCTGGATGTGAGTATCTCTTCATTCTTCTCGCCGGTCATTTAGTGGGAGGGTCAGTCATGAGACGGTGCCCTCTGCTCAGGGAAGCTCCTGCTTTTCACCCCTTTCTTAAGAACGCTGTCTCCCCTCTTTCTGGAATTCCAATAGCTGGGTTTAGGACCTCCTATTGTTTCTTCTGGCTTTTCTGTCACATTTCCTGTCTGTCCTTCTTCATATATTTCCTGCACGATTTCCTCACACTTTATCTTCTAGCCCTTCACTGACTTTATTTTCAACTTCAGAAATTACCTTTTTAATTTTGAAGAGATCTTTAGTCCTTTTCCTTTTATTCCTCATTCCTTTTCCATAACACATTTTAACTTCTAAATGCTGCATCTTCTCAAATACCTTGGACGTTATTATTATTTTTTTTTAAATACTTCTTCTGATCATCATGTAATCTGTTCTGTGGAATGAATTACAGAAACCTCAGCTACAGCTAGAGTCAGGCCAGGCCTGTCAGGGAGGTCCCACGTCCGCCACACACCGCAATTACCCCAAACAAGAAGGGGCCTCGCCTACATCTCAGACAGGAAGGGGCCTCGCCTACATCTCAGATAAGAAGGGGCCTCTACTCACTGTGCAGCAGGAGGAAGGAACCATCCCTCCACCCCCGACAGCCCGGCCGATCAGAGTCCGGCACAGACAGCCAACAGGAAGCCTCGGTACTTTGGACCCCCAACTCCCCCAGTGGACTCTGGCTATCACAGCCCCCCCTGACTCCCCCTTTTTCCTAGCAAAGCAAGATCCCCCTCCTTGTTTTCCACATTTCCTGTGGTCCACCGAAGTTTGCATTTCCCTAATTGCAATTCCTCCGCTATTCCTGAATGAAGCCGCCTCCCCTGGTGAGGTAACTGGACATATTACATTATAAAGGCTGACAGTTTCTTCCGGAGTAATTCTCCCTATTTCTTCCCGTTGGTCTTCTCTTCAGAGCTGAGGGCCTCTCAAAAGTCTGAGGAACCTCGGTTCACACTGGAGAGTGTGTATAAGATGCTGTGGGGAGCTCGGAATGGCTCGTCTGCTGATGGGCACAGCTTTGCAGTTGTTGGTGGAGACCAGTGTCTGGTGGGGACCCCTGTGCTAAGGACCAGAGGCTTCCGGGAAGAACCCCGAGTCCCTGGCTGCTATCAGATGTCCTGCCGGGGGGCCGGGTGTTCCGTGCGCTACTGCTGCGCCTTCTCCATCTCCGTAGGCTGGGCACCTGAGCCAGCAGCCCCCTGGCCGTCACGGAGCCCTCGGCCCCCACCTGCTGCACGGTGAGGCCAAGGCAGGACGTTCGAAAGCCTTTCAGAAGCCAAGTCCTTCTCAGGATGGATTGTTGAGCAAAAGCCACCTCTGTTTTGGAGGAAAGGCAGTCACGAGGGAAAGCCCCTTGCGGGGGTGGGCGCAGTGAGACATGCTGGGCAGGCCTGGGGGCTCCATCCAGCCTCTGCTTCAGCTGCCTTGGTTTTCATGCAAGCAGCTGCCTGGGCTCCGGTCCCCGCTCCGCCTCCACCTGCTGGGTGGCCTCGGCGAGGGCCTCAGCCTCTGCCTGCCTTGGTTTTCTTGCTCCCAGTACAGGCACGGCAGCCCCTGCCCAGGAGCCACTGCAGGGACAGATGAGGTGCGGGTGGGGCCTCCACGGGAGCTCTGAGCAGCCTGTGGCCTTGGCTGCGTGCGAGGCGGGTGACCACAGCTCGGGTCATGGTCACTTGTCAGCCCCCAAACACCCACAGGGGTGTCCCACGCAGGCCCCAGAGCAGCTGCTGGGACGTGGTGGCCGTGCTCCCGCACCTGGCCCCGGGATCCTGACCGAGAGAGGCTCAGGCCTCCACTCCCATCACCCAGAGGCAGGAGGCCAGGCCTCCTTGGATCCGGCCTCGAGCGGTCAGCTTGGCTGTGCAGCCACGATGGGTATCTTCCTGGCCTGGGGGCCAGGATCCCGTCTTTCAGGAAATAGACTCAGAAGTAAGGCAAAGAGAAGAGCCTCAAGGGAAACAGTCTTTACAGCAGAAATACTCACAACAGAAACAACGTTAAAACAGCCTCCTGTTCAGGAAGACAGAAGGATCAGGAGCCCTGATTACCGACGAGCTGAACGGGGCCCGGGGCACAGGAGCAAGCGGCCTGGAGCGCCTGCGGCCATCCCGGGGGCCCTGGAGAGCCCGCCGCCAGCAGAGCTCGGGCGGAGAGGAGCCAGTGGCAGGGGGGCTATTTTCATTTCACCGAAATCACCCTTCAGTTACTTCCAAATTTACGTGGCCTCCTAAGTCGCCTGCTCAAAACTAACTCTCAACAAAGCTGCCTGCCTGTGGGAGTGGCCGCCGGTCGAGCCTTGCGGCCCTTTCGGCCTCTGAGCCCCCGTCACGCCCGCAGCTGGCGGGGCTCGTGGGGCCTCGGGATCCTGCTGAACACGGCTCTCCAGGGGCCGCAGCTGAGGCGTTGCCCCGGCCGACGCGGGGCTGGCGGGGCGGCTCCAGGGCCGAGCGGGTGAGGCTGCGGGCCCCGCCTGGCAGGCTCGGAGGAGGCACCGCGCCCCAGGGACACAGGTCGGGCGCTGGGGCGACTCACGGACTGAAGGCCTGCAGGTGCTTGATGCCCGTCTGGATGGCCTTCTGCGAGCAGGCCATGGTGGCCTCGTGGTCCCGGGCCACGTAGGTGAAGTGGGTCAGCCGCGTCAGGGTCTGCAGCTCCACGAGGGGGTCCGGCCAGCTGCACTCCGAGGCCATCTTCACCAGCTGCCGGTGGCGGGGGAGAGGGGCGTCTGTGAGTGGGTGGGGGGCGTCTCTGCTGCCAGCTCACGGCTGACATCACATGCATGGGTCCAGTGGTCACCCGGCCTAGGCTGAGTCACCCGCAAGGTTGAGGCTCCAGCTGCCTCAACCAACTGCGGCCAAGCCTGGGTGGGGCTGGTGGGTTGGGGACAAATGTCCCAGTGTCCACACTGCGTTCCTGCCACATGGGCAGCCCTGCCCTCTGACGAGCCAGGAGACCAGGCTCAGGGGCCCTGAGGGGCCGCTCGGCTCTGCTGGGAGCGCTGTGCAGAGAGCACGGCAGGGCCGCTGGCCACCTGGGGCTCCTTGTCTCGACAGCGCAATTCGAATGGCACCTCGAGTTGGGGAGCCTTGTCGGGGCACAGCCCCTGCAATGCCTACCAGGCGCCTAGTGACAGCTGCGTGGGCCAAGGGGGAGCAAGGTGACTTCTGGGGGGAGGTGACACCTGTGGGGTGAGGGAGCGACAGCTACCTGAGCCAACGGGGGCACCGTGAAGTCCATGAGGCCCAGCCCGTTGCAGGAGTGCATCTCCAGAGCAACGAGGACTCCGGTCACCGAGTTGATGCCCTCGTTGGCGCTCTGGTGGGAAGGAAGTGCAGAGGGCCCGTCAGCCCCGGGGCTGGAGAATCTGGACTACTCGGGAAGTGACCCTGTGAAACATCAGCTCTGCGGCAACGATGGGAGCTGTTTGTGTAAGCGTTTGTCTCCGAGCTACCTCTTCACGTAATAAAGAGGAGTAGGCGCTGCAGCCCCCAAGGTGGCCCGGCAGCTGGCTGAGCCGGCCAGAGGTGGAGGGCAGGTGGCCAGGCACAGCGGTGGCCCTCTGTCTGGAGGCCCCTGCCTTGGTCCTGCTCCAACCCGGTGCTCACTCCTGGCAGGCTCAGATGCCCCTCCCTGATGGTCCCCGCCTTGCCAGCCTCACTTCCCACCTGAGCCACGTGTCCTGGCTCCAGCTGGGGCCCCAGGGAACCTCCCACTGGTCTCCATCCACGGCCCACGTCTGCAGGAGGAGAAGCCGTGGGGCTGGCCCTGCCCCCTCCCCTCTGGGTCCCTGGTGGCTCCCCTGCATCCTCACCCCGACAGCCTTGCGTTCACAGCTCAGGTGGCCCGTGGGGCCCTGCCAGGGAGGTGTCCCCCTGTGGCCTAGACACACCTCCAGATAAAGCCACAGCGAGGTGTCACTGAGGGTGCACAGCGCCCCCAGAGACCCAGCGGCTCTTGGTGGACAGTTAGAACCGTGGCCAGTCGGCTGGAGGAACGAGGGGATGTTCCAGCGGCCAGGCAGGCAGAGGAGGCCTCACGCCCCATCTCTCGGGGGTCGGCCTGGGCAAGGGCAGACCCTCCTGAAGGGAAGCACCCTTCCGCAGCCCCGCCGCCCCGTCCCCCAGGCTGCTCGCCCTCGGGCGGGGAGGACTTCAGCGGGGGCGCCCCGTCCGTGCCCAGGCGCGGCCCGACCTGCTGCCGCAGAAGCTGCTTGGCCTTCGCCCACGTGGCGATGAGCTGCTGCCGGGTGCTGACGGGCACTGTCCCGTTGGTCAGGTTCAGGGCGAACTCGCAGACCTGAAACGGAGGTGTCCTTGCTCATGACACCTGAATCCAAACAGGGAACCCGAGCCAAGACCCAAAGCTGCAAAAACAAGCAGACCCGGCTCTGGGTCCAGAAGGGACGGTGGCCCAAACACGCACTAGTCCTGGGGCTGAGGCACAGCCTCAGGAGGAAGGAGGCACTGCTCCCAGCCACACCTGGGGCAGCCGCAGGCTCTGCGCATCCCTCAAACTCACTACGGAACTCACTTTCTCTCACGTTTACTAGGAATGGGTGAGGGGTCATCCGATGCTTGTCAACACCCATCAACATCCCTCCTCCTTGACTGGGAAGACCGCCACACAGTCCACGTCACCAGGAGACGCAATCAGGGGACAAACAACCCCACTCGGTCACCGTGGAACCGTCCGTATCCCTGGCCTGTGCATCTTTCATTTGGTGTTGCGGCTTTCCTGTTCTGAACTGGCACTGGTCCTATTTTTCTGGCCTTATGTCCACATTTTTCTGAGCTCTGGGACTTGCAGGGACGTCCCCACCACTGACACCCAGGTGTCCTCGTCTTGTTTCCTCGCTCTTAGAGAAAGCGTGCCCCCCACCCCACGCCCCATTTCCGGGCACCTGAGAATGCCTGCAGCTTCCTTCCTCAACTGCTCTCCCACTGACGCCTGCACTGACCGGGGTCTGCCACCCCCCGGCTCCGATCCCACCCTCGGGCGCGGCACCTCCACTGCGGTCCTGACTTCAGAGGCGGCCTCAGGGTCTAGCGGAGTATAAAGTGGGTTTGAGCGTGTGTGTCTTCTAGACTTCTCTGGCGTCGGGGCTGGGATCCAGGTGATGATCAGGCCTCGTGCCAGGGTGCTGCAGAGCGTCGCCAGCAGCGCCAAGTCTCTGGAAGAGAAGCATGTCCGGGCCAGGCCATCCCAGGGAGGAAGCCGTGGTGACAGGACTGCCTGCGGTGGAGGCTCGTCCTCCACCAGGCGGCCTTCACGCCTGGGAGACACCTGTGCCGCGTGGGCTGGACTCCTCAGGGAGTCCTGCGGGGCCTGGACAGAAAGGCCCACCTGGCCACCGTGCCCACTGCCGGGCCGTCCAGCAGGCCCTCCACTGGGCGACGGATGGAGCGGGCTTGGACCAGAACCTCCCTGCTTCTTCCTGAAACGTCTCAGCACCAAAACATTTAAAACCATCAAACGCGGTCCGACCTGTGTCTACGACAGAGACACGGACACCCGCCTAGAAAGAGAGGTGCTCCCGCAACCCCTACGGTCCTGGGGACCCTGCCAGGGCCTCGCGCCCAGAGGAGAGGTGAGGGCACTGGCAGGCCCGTCCTCCATGGCTGCTCCGTCCTGTTCGCAGTGTAAAAACCCCCATGTGCACATGTAGCTGCGTCCTGACTCACTCAAGCCTTTCTGCTTCGGGATCTGGCGAAAAAGTTTACAGTCGCGTGTTTAGACTAAGTGCCCAAGCAGCAGAAAGCACAAAGAGGGCTTCACACAGTCGCCCTCATTAGGTAAAGGTCTGGCCTGACTTGACGCTTTCACACTTCCAACTTCAGGTAGTGAAGACACCGGTCTCTCATGAGTTCACACCACCTGGATATGAAAACTCCCGGACACTGATTTCCAACCCGCCCCAAATCAGACCAAGGTCGGTTTCCACCCCTGTTCCTATGAGGCTTGGGCCTCGCCAACCTCCCTCAGAATCGCACTGTTTGCAACAAGAGTGTGACAGGCTGGGAAGCTGCGTGGCAGTGGTGCTGCTGGGAATCCGTGTACGGGCCCGAGGGCGTCTGAGCACCTCATCGATCCCCACACGTTGCCCTGCGGCTTAGGGAGGGTGAGTATCTTGCTCGGGGTGCACGGCCAGTACACAGAGGCCCTGTCACTGCTAGGCACTAGGTGAGGGTGGCCCCGCACGTCCCACCCCACAGCTCCCGGCCCGATCCCAGGGTCTCTGGCAGGGGCAGGATGGGGCCCTCCTGGGAAGCCAGGATGCACACAGCGACCGCCAGCCTCACCCACCCGCTGTGGCCCATGGCCTTGACGATGCCCAGGAGGTGGTACAAGGCGTCCACGAGCTCCCTCTGGCGCCCGGCCGTGATGAGGTGCTGGTTGTGATTCAGGACGCAGACCACGGCGTTCTGCACGATCCACGCCTCCTGTAGGCTCTGCCCGATGTCGGCCGAGCGCAGCCAGCTGTTCATGGTGCACTGCGACAGGCCCTCTACCCAGGCCCTACAGAAGGCGCGCGTCAGGCTCTCCCCGGGTTAAGAGCCTTCCCAAAGCGGCAGGAAGACACCAGTGTGAAGCCATCCCTAGAGCCCAGGGGCCAGAAAGCTGCCTGCTGGGGGCTGCCCGCCACTCCCGCTGAAGGACCCGGCCTGCCCATCTCCTCCCACCTCCACCCCATCCGCCTGGCTCTCCCATCTCCCTGCTGGATGCCCCTCGCCCTGCCCCTCCCTGGCCGAGGACGGACCCCTGGCCGAGGCTTGCAGGCCGCCAGTCCAGCTCTGCACCTGCCTGTGCCCAGTCTCCCCGGCCCATCACACGCAGGCTGCCCTCCTCCGTCCACATGGGCGCGTGGGACCTGCTGGCCTCAGACCAGCACCTGGCAAGCCCTTTCTCTAAAGGGCCAGACAGTACCCTGGGCTTCGACAGCTGCATGGAGTCTCTGTTGTGTGTTTCTCGCTATTTAATTTCACAAACTTAAAAGCCATCAAAACCACCGTTAGCTCGTGGGCTGTACAAAAGCGGTGGTCAGGTGTGGCCTGGGCCCTCCCCCAGGCGTGGGGAGCCCGGCGCCGGACGGGAGTGGCAGTGGCCCCTGGGGAAGGCCGCGGGCTGCGCTCTCACAGGCGACTTAAAACACCAAGACAAACCCCATCTGCACAAAATCAGGGCCCTTCTCCCTGTGCCTCTCGTGGGCAGAGGGAGTCCGGCGGCATCCCCAACTCCCTCCACAGCAGGCGGGTGTGAGGGCCCGTCCACTGGGTGCAACAAACAGGAAAGTGGCCCCTGTCCGCATTCAGCGGGAAGCAGCCAACAGCCTCGGCTCCTGCGACACCGCAACGTGGACACTCACTCACCACCGCGTTCACCTCTCAAATATTTAATTTTAGATGAAACAACGGCTAAAAACTGTGGTTGTTTCCACAGCACCTTGATTTCGTGATTGAACCGCATTTGGCATCTCACGTGGGCAAGTCTCTGTGGGTTCCCTGTGGACCCTCTTTCCGTTCACATACTTCCCGGGACAGTTTCCCATGGCCAGCCCCGACTACCGCTTCCCTCCGCAGACACCAACTCCCTCACATCTCGTTTCCACCAATAACGAGGAAGACTAACCACAGCGAACAACGACGTGAACTAGTGAGCCGCGCTGGACAGCCGGCCACTTCCCTCGCATGTCTGGGCGTGGCCCCCGTCCCAGCCTGTGCCCCCGGGCCACACATGAGCCGTGCCAGGTGCATAGGACGCGCCCCCCGCGGCTCCCCTACCGGTACGTAATCCACTCGGCGTTGTCCTCTGGGGACTCGGGTATGTAGCCCACCGGGTGCTGACTCAGGTCCTCAGGGGGCATCGGACAGTCATTCAGCTGCACGCCCTCTGATCGCAGCAGGTGGATGGTGGCCTGCAGAGGAAGTGAGTGGAGTGGAGGAGAGGTCCTGGGAGCACAGACCCAGCGCGATGCCCCCAGGGCCTTCCCGGCCCCTGGGTCCTCCCTGCCTGCAGCGACACTTCCCCCACCCCACGCCGTTGCTTCACCCATACACGCTGCATCTCAGAGAGAGACCGGCTCCTTTCGAGAGCACAGCCTGAGCCCCCAGGGACACAAACATCCCCTTGTCACACCACAGGCGCCCACGGCAACCCAGTCCCCGTCCCTCCACGGCTGTGCACGGAAGCCCTGCAGGCTGACAGGACCAAGGACAGGGGGCAGGTGGCCTTGCCTGCCTCCCGGGGGTGATGCCAGCTCCATTCCTGGCTCCGGAGTCACCTGCCCCCAGCTCTCAGCATGGCCTGGCCCTCAGGAGGCGCTCAGCAAACCCTCGCTGAACGAGCCGGGGAGTTCTGGCCAGGTTACCCCATCGACCCCCAAAATAAACAACCTCGAGTGGCCCCAAGAATCCCGAAGTTACAAAGTATCACCAAAATCACCACCACGTGCAGGTGCAGGGATGCCAGTGCCAGCTTAGACCCAGCTCAGCCACCTGGCTGACGCTGGGGTCTCTGCATGCTCACTGCTGGGGGCGGGAGCGACCCCAGGTCAGGGCTGAGGGGGATGGTCGCCAGCAGCCTTCAGCGGCCTCTGAGGGGCTGAGATGAGAACACACGCTCCTCCCTGACAATGGGTTCAAAGTGCTTTTGAAGCTATCCCCATGCAGAGGGCACTCCCAAATCCAGTAACCATCAGCCTGCAGTACCTATGTCACCGTGGATTCACAGCTCAAACATTACTTCTAAGGAAAATGAACATCTACACCCCTCACGACACATTCTGATTTATATCTTTCTCCCAGAAAATCTCCCAAGAACCCAGGAAAACTTCCCTAAAGGACAGGCTCCTTCGGGAGCAGGGCTGGGGTATAGGGCCACGTCCGTGCAGACGCAGGTGACACGGGGGCCGAGGGGCCGTGGGCAGGGACGCACCTCAGCGTTGATGAACCCCACCTCCGCGAACTCGCGCAGCAGGCTGGGGGACACCGGCCTCTGCAGGGTGGCGTCTGACTGGCCCGAGGAGTCCTGCTCCGCGCCGTCCCCGCCCTTCTTCTTCTTCCCTGGAAACAGCAGAGCGGCAGGATGCTCAGAGCCCGAACAGCCTTTCAGGGAACGCGGCGCAGCCCCGGGTGCGGTGGCGGGGTCTCTGCGAGGTGGCACTGTGCCCAGGAGGGGCTGGCAGAAACCTCCCAAGCGCAGGGGCCCCACGGGGTGGCGAGGTGTCCCCAAAGCCAGCTTGGCCATGGCCAGTCTCCCGCCGATTCCCTGACAGCTGGGCTCTTGGTTCTGTTTGTGCTGTTCTGCCCCTCGAGAGGCCCCGGCCCCGCCCCCAACACCGAGGCCCCGGGCCTCCTGGGACTGCCTGCAGGTCCCCGCATCCTCACCGTCCGCAAGACCAACCTCTTCCAGAGACCTGCAGGCCGGACTCGTGCGGACCCAGCGCTGACGGGGGGAGCCGGCCCAGGCCCATGCTCTGCCCGCAGGCCCCCCGCCTGCAGCCCTGGGTCCCCTCGCTGAGCCCCGCGGACCCCGCAGCAACCCCAGGTCGCCTGGGGAGATCCCGCCAGTGTGGGCGCCCAGGCGTGGCCCCGGGGCCTACCTCGCTTGAGCCTCGCCTGCCGCTCCACCTTGCCGACGTCATACGCGAGGCAGAAGCGGCTGGCCGTCCGGCACACATCCCACACGCCCTGCTTCCGGGCCACCTTGGCCAGCTCGGCCCAGATCTGTACCCTGCACAGGTGCGCGATGAGCTCTCTGCTCGGGAGAACCGGTGCAGGGCTCCTGCCATGAGCCCAGTGGACGCCCCAGCCTGGACGCGAGGCGACGGGCAGACCCGCGGGGGTGCTGCCCGGGGCCAGGCGAGGGGGCGGGCAGCGGTCCGGTGCCCCCGCCGCGACGACCCAGGAGACCCCGCACGCCCCCCGGCCAGCGCCCGCTCACCTCTCCTTGGCGTTCCGGCCCCGCAGGCACCGCACGTGCCCCGCGGCCTTGTCCACGCTGAGGGAGTGGTGCCGTGCCTTTGCGTACAGGTAGGTGAAGCGGCCCCGCTTTTTCCCGGTGGAAACTGAGGGTAAACAGTGGGACGGGGCAGTGACGCGGCGGGTCTCGGGTCAGGGCACGTTCCCGCAACCCCAGCGCGCAGGACTCTGGACGGGTGTGGTGGCGCCTGCCGGGCGTCTTTTGACCTTTTCATGAAGATTAGGTCCCGCTAGCTGTGCCTTTGTGGGGGAGGGGCGCCGGGCACCAGGGGCAGCTGGTGCGCAGAACGACCCCCTCTGCACCCGCCGGGCCGGCCCCAAGAGCCTCCACCCGCGCCCAGCACAGTGGTGGCCTCCGTCACCACCATCCCCCACCTTCAGGAGCCGACTGGCGGGGACCCCGCATAAGGCCCCCATCTGGCCAGGTACTCCTGCCCGGCCCCTCGCCGAGTGAAACGCACCAAGAGAGCCCGAGCGCGTCCGGGGCGGCTGCCCACTGGGCCCGTGCCCCTCACACTCAGCAGGACAAGAAGGAAGCACGGGGTGGCACTGCCACGCCCCGGACGGGGTGACAACAGGACCTGGTGACGTGAGGCGGCCACAGAGACAGCACAAGGTCCGTGGCCCACCAAGGCCAAGGGTCACATCCTAGAGCCATCCCCCAGTCCACATCCCAGATCCACCACACTGGCCACCGCGGGCTCCCTCCGCAGCTCCTGTCTGCGGACGGCGGGGGCTGCCCGGCTGAAGGCTGCCGGGGGAGCCAACACTAAGGGAGCCCTGGGCGACCTCAGGTGGGACTCCGAGAGGAAGGGCGCCGGCGTGCTCCAGAGCCGGGCGCTAATCTGCCATCTGCAAGGGTTCGATATACTTGGGGGTAATGCAGAGAAGCCCAGGACCCCCATCCTCGGCGGAGACGGTGGTATGGGGGCAGTGCCCCCTAAAGTATATGAGGAAGCCCTGACCCCCAGAACTCCAGAATGTGGCCTTGTTTAGAGATGGGTCTTACCAGGAAAAATTAAGTTAAAGTGAGGTCATTAGGGTGGGCCCTAATCCATCATGACGGGTGTCCTTAAAAGGGGAAATTGGACACAGAGAGAAACAGGTGCAGAGGCAAGCCAGCCGTGTGGGCCCCGGAGACAGGCCCAGGCGGCCCCTTCCTCCAGCCCCTCGGTCTCAGGCTTCGGGCCTCCAGGCTGTGTGAGCCTACCCCTGCGCCACGGGAGGTGCTCTGTCGCGCAGAGTGGGGACAGGAGGCTGCACACCAGCACCTGAGGCCCGTGTGGGCGGAGGTCGAGGGCGGGTGGGTTCAGGCGTGTGTGTGCTGCTGAGAGAGCCTACACACCTTTGGCCTCGTTCTCACTGTCGAGCACGATCTGGAAGGTGTCAGGGGCCAGGGCCAGGCCCGCGGTCACCAGCAGCGCCCGCTTCTTGTGCACACTGTCCTCGGGCATCGTTTTCTTTGCCTGCGAACGGTAGACGGTGTGATGAGCGCCCTCATCGTCCAGAGCAGCACCGCTGCCCGTCTCTGCTGAGCGCTCCTGGCCTGACGGGGCCCCGCCCAGGACGCCTGCCCTCCCCAGGCGCAGAGGCCCCAGGTCCCAGGTCCGGGGGGGCGGGGCGCACCTGCTCAATGGCCAAGGTGGCCTTGTCTTCGGTGCGCTCAGGGACCTGGCACGGCGTGGCGCAGAGGTGCAGGCGGTTGAGGGCCATCCTGAGCGTGTCCTGGTAGAGGCCCAGGGTGTCCAGGAGCACGGCCTTCCTCAGGTGCTCCATGGCAGGCTCCAGCCGGTCCGCACCCTCCTCAATGTACGCCATCTCCATGTGCACTTGGCAACGGAACAGGACCATGAGGCTGGGGGGACAGACAGCATTGCAAGAGCCCGGCGGGGCTGTCGCGGGGTCCCCCTGGTGCCCGGTTTTCCAGCCCCGCCTTCCACCTTCGTTATCCCAAGGACCCACGGAGGACCAAGAGGTGGTCCCTGCAGACCACAGGAGACCTCAGAGCCCACTGGCGCACCAGGGCCGAGGAGTGGTAGCTGGGCCCAGCCGGGCTCCGTGCTACAGAGAACGGCTGCGGCACGAAAGCCAGGCGGCGGGCTCAGCAAACATGGGGTGCCCGACGCTGCCTCTTGTCCAGCACCCCGGGAGGCTCTTGGCGTGGCCAAGCAGGTGAATTTAGTACAACCGAAGCCCAGGCTTTGCCTCAGCGGATGGGCCCTCTCGGCTCTGCTCTGAGTTCTCTCCGTCTCATCGGCCGAAGCACACACACCCCTGCTCAGAACGCCTCCCGTGGACCCGTGGCCCTGCCTGGCGTTTGCTCCTGCTGCTGCCTCTGCTGGAGCCTCCTGGGCTGGGCGGGGCTGGAGACGGCCGTGTCTAAGATGGTAACACAGTCTCCTCAAAGCCTTTCATCCACAGCATGCAGAGCCCCATGCCACAGCCTCCACCCTGGACGCGAGCATCAGAAAAGCCAACAAATTTGGTCGAATTAAAGTTCTAGGAGACCCATGAGCTGACCCTCAGCCACGGCAAGGCATAAGTGTCACACGCTAGGCCTGTGACCTCAGGGAAGAGGACGCAGTGCCCAAGGCGCCTGGAGGCTGGCGCTCCGCTGCTCGGGGGCCGGGAGTGGCGGGCAGGAGAGGACACCTGGTTGATGCCAAGGGTGAGGTCTGCGCTCCCGTCAGGGAAGCAGGTTCCACAGGCTCTGCCTGGAAGCCTGGACAGCAGCCATTAATGGGCCACTTTCTTCTATCTTGAGGCAGGGGAAGAGGAGGCCCACAAAATGCGAGCCGGACCAGCACCGAACTGTGCTCTGGGCAGCCTGACCCTGAATCCATAATGCGAGACTCATCCAGGGCTGGACCACGCGAGGAGCCATCTGAGGCAAGCTGACACCACAGAGAGAGGTCTACACAGAGGCACAGCCCTGGTCAGGAACAACCTGGCAGGCGGAGAGGTCTACACAGCGGAACAGCCAGCATCAGAAACAACCTGCCAGGGGGAGAGGTCTACACAGAGGAACAGCCCTGGTCAGGAACAACCTGGCAGGCGGAGAGGTCTACACAGCGGTACAGCCAGCATCAGGAACAACCTGGTAAACCATTGGCTCAAGGAAGCCACAGAGATGATGGTGAGTAAGCACAGCAGATTCGAATGAGAGACTCCGTCCCTGCCAAAACAGGATGAATGGGACCAGATGAAAAGGACTTAGAAATGAGTAATTTTCAGAGTTCCTTCTGCTTCCAACCGTGATCAAGTCTCTGCCATGAATAGCCACTGTGAAGCTGGACCAAACACAGCACTGGGTCTGGGCAGCACAAGCCTCGGGTCCCTGGAGGCGGGAACTCAGGAAGGAGCCCGCGCCCTGACTGGAGACAGTGTCCCGTGGCATCGCGGGCAGAGCACTGGGCCCGGAACCAGGGCACCTGCCGTCCACAGGGAGGGTCTCTGCTCTGGGCTGGTAAGGCTGCTCCAGGCTGGAGAAGAGGAGCCGCGTACCAGAGCAGCTGTTGCAGGCCTGCCCACCAGAGAGGAGAGAGCTGGGTATCCCTCACTCACACCCCGGATGTCAGCCGAGCCCATGGAGATCGCGGGTGCAACCGGGCTAGAGGTTGAGCCCCACTGAGACAGGCTGGAAGACACTGTAACCTTCCAGAGATATGGCCAACAAAACAAGAAGCCAGCTCTCAACCAGTAACTGAAGTACCCAAGAGAACAAAAAGCAACACTCTCTTAAAAAAGATCACAGAATCCACAGACTCCACAGTGCACCAACCACAACATTCGGTACACAATAAAAAACTACTGGACACGCAAGGAAACAGGAAAAGGTAACCCACAGTCAGAACGTTAAGAGGGGCCAGATGCTGGGTTTTTATCAGAAACTACGAAGGCCAGAAGAAAATAAAACAACCTCTTCAAAGGGTTTAAAGAAGAAAAAATCTGTAAACCCAGAATCCAGCAACTGGTGAAAATAATCTTCAAAGATGAAGGTGAGGTGAAGTCATTTTCAGATCAACAAAAGCCAAAAGGATTCGTCACCAGCAGTCATGCATTACAAGAAAAAAATAAAGGAAGTTCCTCAGGCTGAAATAACAGCAGAAAGAAACTTGGATCTGAGGGTAAGAAAGAAGAGCGAGCCTGTGGGATTGACAAAGAAGTGGGCAAATATAAGAGACTATTGATTTTCTCTGTAATTTTCTTTAAAAAACCACTGGCTGCTAAAAGCAAAACAATGACACTGTAAGATGAGGCTCATAACACATTGAGAAGTAAAAGACATGCCAACAACCACACAAAGTGGGGTAGATGAAGGGAAATGCATGAGGTTTTCCCTTTGCCAGGTGGGAAGCACCACCTCACACAGACTTGGCTAAGGAGGATGTGCACTGTTAGCCCTACAGCAATCCCCCCCACCCCAAGGGTACAGTGGACAAAAGAGCTGATAGAGGAAGTAGATGCAATGGTAAAAAATTCAATTAACCTCAAAGAAGGCGGGGAAAGAGCAGCAGCAGAACAGAAGGGACAAATGGAAACAAATGATGAGATTGTAGACAAGTTCAAAGCTACACTAAATGCAAAGAGACTAAACACACCAGTTAAAAGGCAGAGATTATCATACTAGACAGAAAGAAGTCAGACCAAACTACATGCTCTTAAAAGCTGTGTTCTACGCTTTAAGTTGAAAGATCCACAGAGGATGAGAATTGAAAGGATGGAAAAAGAAATGCTTCAGACGGGCCCAGATGGTTTCACTGGATTCTATCAAACATTTAAGGAAGAAAACACCAATATTGCACAAACTCCTTCAGACAGCAGAGGAGGAAGAATCCTTCCCACCTTCCCAATACATTTAATAAATTCAGCATGACCTTGATGTCAAAACCTGACAAAGACATTACAAAAGAAGAAAATCACAGGCCAACGTCCTCATGAACCTACACGTAAAAATCCTTAACAACACGCTGACATATGTCAGGACCATGCAGAGAATGCAAGGTTGGTTCACCACTCAAAATTCAATCAGCATAATTCACCACATTAAAGAACAAAAGAGAAAAGTCACAGACCTTTTAATAGATGCAGAAGAAACATTCGACAGCACTCAACACCCACCCATGATTAAAAAACAACACAAGGAAGGGACAATAACAATGTTTGTATTCTATTGTGTGCAATTATATCTCAATAAAGTTAATCAGAAAAAGAACTGTCAGAGAAAAAGAGAACAACTAGAAGACATTATTTTTAAAAATCAGGCAAATATGAAAATAAACTAAAAGGATATTTTGGAAGAAATAGTCATTAAAATTTAAAAACATAGGCTAAAGAAAGGAAGGAAAATTAAGAGAATTTGTAAAATAAAAGAGTACTAATGGCCTGGAGGAAATCTGTCAGAATTCAGCGTGTCACACATGGGGGGTGGGGCCATGAGTGTGGAAGGTTCTCTGGGGGCGGGGGGAGGGGGGGGAGGGTCGGTAGCTGGGCTAGGAGCCTGTCATACATCCCCATGGGATTCCAGAAGGAGAAACTATTTTTAAAATGGGTAAAAATCCCAGATTTGAAGAGAGATGCAGCTCTTCACAGCCAAGACCCCCAGGTGCCGGCAGGAAATGAACCGTACTGGAGACCCTGGGGACCCCCCCTTGCCCACCCTCAGGCTGACAACCAGGCCCCTGGCTCCCCTGCCAAGACCCCGCTCCGAGGGCTCAAGTAGGCGACGAAACCCAACCCTAATTAATCACAGGAGCAGAGGGGGCAGGGCAGCTCTCCCCACCGCCCCTCCCTGCGGCTGCAGCCCCTCCTGGGTGACCCTCCACACCTCCTCTCTGCCCACACACCAAGTCCCCGTCTCCCAGACCCCTTGTCTGCCAGGGACCATCTGCAGCACCCCCATGGGCTGCGACCCCCAGCCGGGGGGCCTCACTGACTCACCGCCCACCCCACCTTCCCTCCTGCGCCTGTGCCCCCAGGCCCTGTGCCCTGCCGTCCCCCTGCCATGCAGCCCAGGACCCTCCTGACAAAGCCCTATCTCCTCGGCCCCTCTCGACCTCAGATGGGCACCGCCCGGGTGCCCCCCAGCCTCCCCCCTGCAAGGCCCTGCCCCCTGCACTCCAGACACACCTCCCCCACAGCCTGCCGGCCTCTCAAGCTGGCCCTTCTGCGGGGAGCCGTGGAGTCCTGCTGCCCTTCCTGACACTTTTTTGGGAAAATGAGTTGGACTTCGTCCTTACCCCAAGGGTCTCCCGCCCGCTTGTCTCCCCCCAGGGGATAGCCCGGGACCGCCACCTGTCCACCTTCTCCAGGGCCTCCGCGATGCTGGCCAGTGGCTTCCGCAGACGGTGCCGCAGGTCGTGCTGCAGCAGCGGGAGGCATGTGTTCCACTGCGTGGCGCACACCACGTGGATGACCCGCGGGTCGCCCAGGCGCACAGCTCGCTGGAGCACCGTGTCCAGTCTCTGGACTATATTCAGCTGGGTCTGCACAAAGGACAGTGGCCCATGTGTGAGGCTGGGGGCAAATGCGCACCACAGGGCGAGCCAGGGCAGCCCCGGCCGACCCTGAGCCCAGGAGGCCGCAGGTGGGGCCCGGGCCCACAGTCTGAGTCTGTCCGTGGAAATGGCCTGCGTGATTTTTTCTAGAAGGGCCTGGCTCGGTCGATACCCTGCCTTAGAACGGGCTCTGCGCCCTCTGGGTGCGTCTCTCCTCTGTGAGCCCATCTGAGCGAGGCTGCTGGTCTCCTGGCCCTGTATATTTATGGGGCCCACGCCCAGTTACGTCCACTACCCAGTGAACAGCTCCTCCAGTCCGTGCCCCACATGCCCTGCCCAGCAGACAGGCGCTGGCCGGCCTCAGCCTGTGCAAGGGGCCTCACCAGCTCCATGCCTCCCTCAGCGCCCACCAGGGCTGCCTGGGTGCCGAAGCTCAGCCATGTCCATGGGCCCTGGCTTCTGGCACCTGGGGGCCTCCCCTCATGCTGCTCCCAGGCCACAGGGACCAGCACAGGCTTGGGGTTCAGACCCTGTGACTCCTGCCTGCCAAGATGTGTCCATCAAAGCCTCATTGAACTGGTGCCCCTGAAGGGCCCCTGGCCCGAGGTCCGAGGCCAACAAAGGCAGAGGGACACAGCCCTGCAGTCCCTGCGCCACCACCTGCCAGCACCAGCACGTGGTCAACAGGTAGCCCACGACCTCCCTCGAGAAGATCAACGCCGGCAGGGGCAGCCACCTGGGCAAGTCCAAAGGGAACACGCACATCCCCCAGGTGGCCTCAAACTCGCAGAGCCCCGGCCCAGCTGATCGTCCTCTGGCAGAGCTCACAGCGCCGACGCTGCCTCTCCTGCTCCAGAGGGGCAGCACAGCCCGGCTCCAGGGCTCCAGAGAGGGTCCCAGGAGCTGAGCCAGGGAGCGGACACCTGGGCCCCAAAGAAATGCCAGCCGCCATCACTCTGTTTCAGTGTATTTTGGTTCCCTTTTTTCAACTGCAGGATTCTTATTAAAGAACATAAACGATTGCTGGATTCCTTTTCGGGCGGTGGCTGCTGGACCAGCTCTGACTGCATTACATAGGACGCTGAGCTCACGTGGTCTGTCACTTTGCCACCGTGTTCACCAGGCTGCCGTGCGCCAACTCCTCAGAGAGGCAGCTGCCTCCTCAGTAAATACCAGTGGAATATTCTAGACAAGTCAGGGGTTTCCAAAGGGGGCAGCGAGGGAGGAACGCTCGTGCGGGTCCTCTGGACCTGCCCTCCACCCTCCCCGAGGTCCCCCCTCCCCCATCCCGTGATGACCTCACCACTTCACTGGAGCCCCTCTGTTTCCCAAGCCCAGCGGGGCCGACAGCCCCGCACTAGAGCCGGGGCAACGTGTGCCTTCCTGGACCTGAGTCAGGATGGCAAAGTGCTCTCATGGGGACTCAGCGTTCACCGATGGCAACTGTTATCAGTGTGCTGGGGTGGGCCACTCCACACAGGCCGCAGGAGGGCTTGGCCAGAGGACAGTCCCACCCCAGCCCCTGGCCCAGAGAATGGGCTGCATGAACCCAGACGTCCGCCAGGCCAAGGTGGTCCTGGGAGCCGTGGGGGATCCAGCTCTGTGCCGCAGAGGAGGACGGCAGCCAGCCTCGGCAGCTGAGGGCCACCCAGGCCCCTGGAGCTCCTGCCAGAGAGGCCACATCACGGGTGGGAAACCAGGGCACAGCGGGCTGGCACGTGCCTGTAAGGTCTCCCCGCAGAGCTGGCACCAGTCAGATCGCAGGGTGCAGGGAGCCTGCGCAGCAGTTTAGCATCTGCTGCGGCCCCAGGCGAGGACTCACCTCCACGGCCTCTCGCGTGTAGCTTTTAATTTTATCTGCAAGTCTTACAGCTTCCAATTCATACTCCAGGCATTCGGTTTCAATTAGCTTCCCGGGATCCTGCGGGGCACAGGAGTTGCTGTGTAAGATGGAGAGTTTTAACGAAAGCGATCATGCACATTCATTAACTTCAAAGACCATTTAAAAATATAATTCGTGTACTAGGTAGAAATTCAACAAATAAAAATTAGATGATACAAATATATATAAGAAAAACTTAAAATATTTCCAAAAGATGCAAAGATTTGAATGAGAAAGCTAGAAAAAAATTGTTTTTCACCTTTGATAGTTAATTTCACTGGACACAGAACTTTTAAATAACTACACCAACTTCAGACAAACGCTCTGTTATGAAACTTGGCCAATTTCTTTCATTGAATCCCTGCCGGGTTTGGACGGGGCGTCCTGCTGGAGGCGGCGGGGCAGCGGGGGCCTGGGATTTGCTGGGTGGGTGACTGACACACACTTTACTTTTACAAACTGCTCAACTGTTTTCCCAAGGGGTTGCCGTTTCCCATCCCACTCCTGGCCATCTGGGATGGTCAGTCTCCAGTTTAGCCATCTACTAGGTGTGTGCTTATGAGATAACAGCTCACAAAGTTTCCTCTTATTGTTTTCTCTTAACGTTTTCCCCAGAAGTTTTATCATTTTAACTCACATTTTGGTTTATGATGCATTTTGAGTTAATTTCTGTCCACGGTATGAAGTGCAGGCCGATGCTCGCTTTCTCGCATGTGGTTGTTTCCTTGTCCAGTACCATTTGTGGATGAGATGCTCTGTCACCCACCGGAAGCCTCTGCACCTCATGCAAGCTGGAGGCCCCGAGTTTGTGGGTCTCTTTCTGGACCCTGTCCTGTCCCTCAGTCTCTGTGAGTCTCCATGTCAAGGCCACCCTGTCTTAACCATGGTGCCTTTATATCAGGTCGTGCTCGTCTTCTGGCATCGTTCTGCTTTTTCAAAGCTGCTTTTAGCTCTTCTAGATCTTTTGCATTTCCACATAAATTTTATACTCAGTTTGTCAATTTTTGAAACACTCCTGCCGGGACTTTGATTGAATCGCATTGAACGTACAGTGCAATCTGGAGAAAACTGACATCTTAACAGTATTGAGTCTTTTGATCCATGTTATTATCGTCGCTTTAAATAGCCGATTATCTTTTCAAGAGATTTACATATTTTCCCGTCTCTGTGTGACTCGTGTGGCTCCCCTTGCTGGTCCTCTTCACTATTTGTGTGGATCCAGATTTCCGCCTGGCATCATTTCCCTTCTGCCTGAAAAAGTCCTTTAAAATTTCTTGTAGTGTAAGTCAGACTCTTTCAGATTTTGTATATTTTAATAAATACTTATTTTGCCTCTGATTTTCAAAGATATTTTCTCTGAGTGTAGATTTTTTAGGTTGATAGTTTTTTTGGTTTTGTTTTTTTTTTTCTTTTTCGGTAGGCGGGCCTCTCACTGTTGTGGCCTCTCCTGTTGCGGAGCACAGGCTCCGGACGCGCAGGCTCAGTGGCCATGGCTCATGAGCCTAGCCACTCCGCGGCATGTGGGATCTTCCCGGACCGGGGCACGAACCCATGTCCCCTGCATCAGCAGGCGGACTCCCAACCACTGCGCCACCAGTGGAAGCCCTTCCGGACTCACAGGCTCAGCGGCCATGGCTCACAGGCCCAGCCACTCCGTGGCATGTGGGATCTTCCCGGACTGGGGCATGAACCCGTGTCCCCTGCATCGGCAGGCGGACTCTCAACCACTGTGCCACCAGGGAAGCCCGGTTGATAGTTTTTTAAAATTTTATTTTAATATTTTAAGGATGTTGCTCTTATGTCTTTTGGCTTGTATTATTTCCTACAAAAAGTCTGCTGTCATTCTTCTCTCTGTTCCTCAGTACATAATTTCCTGCTCTTTACAGACAATTAAATTTAGAATTTTGAGCCGTTATTTCTTAAAATATTTTTTTTCTGTCCCCTCCTTTCTCTGTTCTTCAGGGACTCTGATTACATATACATTAGAGTCTGCTTCAAGTCGTCCCAAGCTCACTGATGTTCCCTATATCCTCCTTAGTGTTTCTCCTTTCTGTTTCATTTTAGATAGTTTGCATTACTATACCTTCGAAAGTCTGCTAGTGTTTTTTTCTGAAATGTCTACTCTGCTTTATTTTTATGTAAAAATTTTAATTTAGGTGTAATTGACAAATAAAATTGTATATATTTAAAGAATAAATGTGTAAAGTGTAAAAGCATATACATTGTGGAATGATTCCCATAATCAAATGAATTAATACATCCATCACCTCACATTGCTATTGTTTTGTTTCCTTTTTGGTGAGAATGCTTAAGACCTTTCTTACCAAATTTCAAGTATACTCTACAAAATTCTGAACTATAGTCACCAAACTGTACATTAGATCCTCAAAATGTATTCATCCTAAAGCTAAAAGTTTTTCTCCTTTGATCAGCACCTCCCCACTTCCTGCACCCCCAGGCCCTGGCAACCACCAGGCTATTCTGTTTCTCTGTCTGGTTTCTTTCACTGAGCGTAGTACTCTCCATATTAATCCACACTGTCACAAATGGCAGGATGTCCTTTCTCATCACTGAATAACACTGCATTACACACACACACACACACACACACACACACACACAATTTTCTTTATCCATTCATCCATCAACAGACACCTAGGTTGTTTCCACATCTTGCTTTTGTGAATAATGCGGCAGTGAACATGGCGGTGTAGGTATCTCTTTGAGATCCTGATTTCATTTCCTTTGGACATACAAACAGAAGTGGGATTGCTAGATCATATAGTAGTTCTATTTTTAATTTTTTAAAGAACTTCCCTACTGTTTTCCATAATACCTGTATCAATTTACATTCCCAACAACAGAACACAAGGGTTCCCTTTTCTCCACATCCTCACCAACACTTGTTATCTCATCTTTTTGATAACAGCCATTCAAACAGGTGTGGGGTGATACTCACTGAGGTTTTGATTTTATCTCCCTGATGATGTTGAGCACCTTTTCATGTACGATTTGAGTATCTTCTTTGGAAAAATGTCTATTCAGGTCCTTAGCCCACGTTTCCCAATGGATGATGATGATTTCCTACTGATGTATGAGTTCCCTATACATTTTAGATATTAAACCCTTATCAGATATATGGTTTGCAAATATTTTTCTCCTATACCATAGGTTGCCTTTTCATTGTGTTGTTTCCTTTGCTGTGCAGACACTTTTTAGTTTGATGTAGTCCTACTTGTTTACTTTTGCTTTTGTTGTCATATTCAAAAAATCATTGCCCAGACCAATGTCAATAAGTTTTTGCCCTGTGTATTCATATAGGAGTTTTACGATTTCAGGTCTTAAAGTCTGTAATCCATTTAATTTTTGTGAGTAGTGTAAGGTACGGGTCCAATTTCATTCATCTGCATGTGGCCATTCAGTTTTCCCAGCACCATTTAAGAGGCTGTCCTTTCCGCACAGCGTTTTCTTGTTGCCCTTGTCAAAGATTAGTTGACATTATGTGTGTGGCCTTATTTCTGGGCTCTCAATTCTGTTCCATTGGTCTGTGTGTCTATTTTCGTACCAGTACCATATGTTTTGATTACTATAGCTTTGTGGTATAGTTGGAAATAAGGAAGTGTGATGCCTCCAGTTTTGTTCTTCTTTCTCAAGAGTGCTTTGGCTCTTCCGTGGTTCCATACAATTTTTTTTTCTTTCTTGAGAAATGCCATTGGAATTGCGATAAGGATCGCATTGAATCTGTAGGTGATTTTGGGTAGTATAGACATTTTAACAATTTTCGTTCTTGCAATCCAAGAACATGGGATATTTTTCCATTCTTTGTGTCTTCTTCAATTTCTTTCATCAATGTCTTCTAGTTTTTATCATGACAGGATGTTGAATTTTGTCAAATGCTTTTCCTGCACCTATTAAGATGATCGTATATTTACCCTTCATTCTGTTAATACGATATATCACATTTATCGATTTGCCTACGTTAAACCATCCTTTCAACCTCAGGATAAATCTCACTGATCATGGTGTTTGATCTTTACAATGTTCTGCTGAATTCAGTTTGCTAGTATTTTGTTGAGGATTTTTGCATCTGTGCTCATCTGGGATATTGGCCTGTAATTTTCTTTTCTTATAGTGTCTTTGTCTGGTTTGGTATCAGGGTAATGCTCACCCTGTAAACTGAATTGGGGAGTGTTCCTTTCTCTTCAATTTTTTGGAAGAATTTTTGAAGGATTAGCATTAGTTCTTCTTCAAATGTTTGGTAGAATTCGCCAGTGAAGTCATCTTGTCCTTGTTTGGAGATGTTTTGATTACTGATACAATCTCCTTACTCCCTGGTCTATTCAGATTTTCTATTTCTCCATGATTCAGTCTTGGTAGGTTGTATGCTTCTGGGAATTTATCCATTTCTTATAGGTTACCCATCTTCCTGGCATATAATTGTTCACAGTAGTCTCTATGATCCTTTGTATTTCTGTGTTATCAGTTGTAATGTCTCCTCTTTCATTTCTGATTCTTCTCTTTTTTTCCTAGTCTAGCTGCTTGTCAATTTTGTTTATCTTTTCAAAAAACCAGCTGTCAGTTTCAATGATCTTTTCTATTTGTTTTCTGGTCTCTATTTCATTTGTTTTTTGCTCTGATCTTTCTTATTTCCTTCCTTCTGCTAACTTTGGGCTTTGTTCTGTTTTTTTGTTTTTAGTTCCTTGAGGTATAAATATAGGTCATTTATTTGAAATCTTTCTTTTTTCTTATTGTAGGTGTTTTCGGCTTCCCTCTTAGGACTTCCCTCTTAGGACTGCTTTTACTATATTCTATAAGTTTTGGTATGTTGTATTTCCATTGTCCTATGTTTCAAAATCTTTTTTTCCCTTTTGATTTTTTCTTTGTTCAGGAGTATGTTGTTTAATTTCCATACTTTTGTGAATTTCTAGCTTTCCTCCTGTTGCTGATTTCTGGTTTCACACTACTGTGGTCAGAAAATCATCTTAAATTTGTTGAGACTTGTTTCATGATCTAACACAGGGGTCCCCAACCCTCGGTCCGTGGACCAGTACCAGTCCACAGCCTGTTAGGAACCAGGCCGCACAGCTGGAGGTGAGCGGCAGGCGAGCGAGCGAAGTGTCACCTGCCGCTCCCCAGCACTCGCATTACCACCTGAACAACCCCCACCCACCATCCGTGGAAGAACTGTCTTCCTTGAAACTGGTCCCTGGTGCCCAAAAGGTTGGGTACCGCTGATCTAATGTATGATCTGTCCTGGAGAACGTTCCATGTGTGCTTGAGAAGAATGTGTATTTTCCTCCATTGAATGGAATGTTCTACGGATGTCTATTAGGCTCATTTTGTCTAAAGTGTAGTTCAAGCCCAATACATACTTATTGACCTTCTGTCTGGATGATCTATCCATGTTGAAAGTGGGGTATTAAAGATTCCTACTATTGTTGCATTGCTGTCTATTTCTGCTTTCAGATTTGTTAGTATTTGCTTAATATATTTAGGTGTTCCAATGTTGGATGCATATACATGTACAATTGTTATATTCTCTTGACAAATTGATCCATTTATCATTAATGATACTATTGATGCAAAACTGCAAAAATCACATCATCTCAACTGTATGAACTGCACTTAAAAAAGACTGAAAGGAAATTTACCAATACAACAATTTAGGCCCTCCTGGTGAGGGGCTTTTGAATTCCTTTCCCGTTTTTTTTTTTTTTTTTTTTTTGCCTTTCATGTCAAGATCACAGTGAGTAGGGGTGGTGCACCCAGTCCCTGACCACCTACTTTGCTGTCCATCTTCTTCAAGTCTGAGAGGCAGTCAGAGGTGATCTCCCCACATTTCAAGATCAGAGAAAGATGAGCTAATTCAAAAAGCAAAAGAATTCTGGAAACAGAAACAAAACAGCATTGGGTCAATAGGAGACAAAAAGAAACACCCACCTGTGGGTAGAATAAGCCTTCAGCTGTCATTTAGGGGTGGCAGGAATAAAATGGAAGAGAAGAGAAATCCTATGGTGAGGGTCCCTAAGCCCAGCCCCCTCTGTCCCTGACACGGGATTTGGAGGGACTTCCACTGACTCAGGGCAGGTGCAGGTGCAGCCTGATGAGGGGCTGTGAGCCCTGGGCATCACTATTTGAGCCCTTGGTGGGGGGCAGGGGTGACAAGAGACAGACACACATTTCCTCGGGGCCGGCTCTTCCTATCCTGTGACCAGAGCATTCACAGTCACCAAGTGCCAATCGTGGTCTTTGTGGGAATCAGCAGGTTGATGCTAAGATGTGCACGGAAACGCAAAGGACCTAGGCTCTCCTAAGCAACTCCAAAAAAGAACAAAGTCAGAGGACTAAACTGCCTGATTTTAAGACTTAATATAAAACTGCAGGAATCAAGGCAATGGTTCTGGTGGGAGATGGGCCAGGCTTCTCAGCCTGACACCATCACGTCTTGATGAGGCAGTTCTCTGCTGGGTGGGGACCCATCCTGCACACGGTGGAGTGTTTAGCAGCACCCCTGGTCACCAGCAACAATGGCCACCAGCAGCGTCCCCAGACATGCCAGCCTCCCTTGGGGATAAGCCAACACCTCCCTGCTCTTTCCGAGGCAGGCATCATAACCTGCCTGTGGCTGGACCACACGGACTGCACTTGGTCAGCTCCTCTCAGGCCCACAGTCTCACCCCCGCCTCCTTCTAGTGACCGTGACCCAGCTTCCGCCCACTCACAAGGAATGCGTCCAAACCAGAGGAGCCCCGGCAATGCTAACCCTTGCCTTCACCTGATATGAAAACTGAAGAATGCCCTGTGCTGACAGTGGTCACGGAACCCCCAGGGGAGGTAAACCCTCGGTCCCACTTGGTAGTCAGGTGCCATTTTTAGCTCTGGCCCCTTTAAGTCCTCCTTTAAGTCCCCTGTGCCCCTTTTGGTGGCTCGGAGCACAGCTGCGGATGCCTCTGGATTGTCGTCCGCAGACCAGTCCTGCCTGTGTGTCAGTCCCCACAATGAACTTCCTAACTGCACTTTACAGAGCTGCCTGCTTTGTTTTTCAGTCTCAAAGATGCTTCTCAGCCAGGAGAATATTATCCAACATCTCCATCTCCCAACACCCACCCCGGAAGCAAGCAGCCTGTCCGCTGTAATAGGCACCCTCCCTTCTCCCTTCACTGGGGTGGGTGCGGGTCCCTGCCCTCGGCCCCGACCCGTGCAGCCCGGACCTCCAAGCACCCTGATGGGGCCTCCAGACCCACAGCCCCTCTGACCTCCCCAAGCTCCGGCCACCTGGGCCTGTTGTGCAGGGAAGAAGGGAGAACCCACAAAGGGAGCCATCACTGATTTTCAGTGCTTTTTTGGTCTTAACCTCACAGAACTTTTATTTCTACCCAGAATTCTAGATACAGAAGCCCTGGTGGGGAGGGGTCAGCGGGCCCCTCACAGACGGCTGGAACCTCGGGGCTGAGGGAGGACCTGACCCCACAGACAGCATCTCTAAGCGGCTGAACCTGTGACCCAGGCCAGCAGGCGCCACGCCCCTCCCAGGCCTGGGGAGCAGCTGGGCTGAGCACTCGGGAAGCCACATCAAAAGCCACCACGCAGTAACCTGGCAACCGCGAAGCCACAGGCCCACAGGCGGAGTGGGGGAGGGGGGCGTGTGGCGGGGGCGGGGGGCCAGGAGCAGGGGCGCAGCTGGCTCCGTGCAGGCCACATGCCGGGGCTCCTGGGGGAGCCAGGTCAGCGCCCAGCGACCGGGCTGCTGGGCCAGAAGCGTGGGGACTCCTTGACGGGTCTAAATGGAGCCTGGTCCAGGATGGTGGGGGATGAACGTCAGCTCAAATTATTCTTATCTTAAATAAAACACAGCTGGGGACTTGCCTGGTGGCGCAGTGGTTAGGAATCTGCCTGCCAATGCGGGGGACACGGGTTCGAGCCCTGGTCCGGGAAGATCCCACATGCCGTGGAGCAACTAAGCCCGTGCACCACAGCTACTGAAGCCCGCACGCCTAGAGCCCAGGCTCCGCGACAAGAGGAGCCACCGCAATGAGAAGCCCATGCGCAGCAACGAAGACCCAATGCAGCCAAAAATAAATAAATAAATAAAATAAAAATAAAACACATCTGTACATCAAAAATTGTTTTAAAAGACCTAAAAAGCAAACATACTGACACAATTGATAATTATACTGGAATTGGAGGGCTCGAATTTTGAAACAGAAAAAGCTTTTGCAAGTCCTTAGTAAAATGATTTACAACCTACTTTTTAAAAACGGGGCAAAAGAAATCATTGGAAAATTAACGAGAGAAAAAAAATGTCCGTAAATATATGAAAAAAAGTTCCACTTCGCCAGCAGGGAGTGGACCTGCAGTGGAGTCAGTGCAGTCCTAGGAGGCGGGGCAGGTGTCCTGGTGTCATGTGGTCCCCTCTGTCCCCACGGTCCCCCCTCTGGAACCTCCCAGGGCCCCTCAGGGAGGCTGTGCCCAGGCACGAGACAAGCAGGACCTGCTCTGAGTTAGAGCAACTCAGAGAACCTGATGAAAGAGCTGAACTGGGGGTACATTCCAGACCCTTCTTTCAGCCTCTGGCTCAACTACCAGTGCCCAGGAACCCGATCCAGGACTGAGCTCTGAGCTCCCAGGACTCAGGCAGCAGAGAGCTGACAGCTGAGCTGCTCAGGGAGAGGCGCGCTCCCCTGCGGCTGAACTGTGAGGCGTCTATCCAGAAGGTGTAAGATGGTGTCATAACTTGAAAACCACTTGTGATTAGAAGTCGAATTTGAGTTTAAAAAAGTATGATGTGAAGTTTCATAACCCAAGTGCTGCCAAACAGTACACACCTCAGGACATAAAAAGACTAGACAGAAATACACTAAAACCTCCACAATGCTTGATACTTGCTTGGGTAATGATGGTTATGTGTTGGTTTTTTTCCACATTTTCCTATAGCTACGAAATGCTGTACATAGATGTGAAACTGGAAAAACATAAACACTTACTTTTCCTCTCTGATTGAAGGAAGGTTCTGGTGATTGTAATAACTTAAACATTTATAGGTATCCTTCAGAATTTTGTTGGTATCTTCAGATAAATCATTTTTATCCAGTTTTCTAGAATATAGATTGATTTAATCAAATATTAAATAACCAAAAGATCCTGTCAGATTTCTTTAAATTCTCCTAAAAAAATCTGAAGTCCATGAACTTGTGTCCTCACTGAACAGAAGGCCTAAGGTAACACCTTCTCCTTCTCCATTCTCCTGATGACCTCTCACGCCCTCCTCCCTCACTGCCAGCCCAGGCTCTATCTCCCTCCATCACTAAGGACGGATCCTGAGGACACTGTGCACAGGCCCTGTACCCAGAACGAGTCCCACACCAAGAGCCCACCGAAAGGGAGGCTTGGCCCTTCCCATCTGCCCAGATCCAACCCAGACCAGCACCTGCCTCCCTCTGGACAGCTGTCCTCCCCACTCACACCAGGATCTTCTCACTCACACGCTGGAATCTCCTCACGCACCCACACCAGGATCTCCTCACACCCCGGGTTCTCTTCACTCACACACACCGGGATCTCCTCACCACACACGCCAGGTTCTCTACCATCTATTTCCCTCTCGCCACAGCAGGTCTCTACCTGGGTATAATCTCCCCCATGCACTGTCACCCAGTCCCATGAGGGTCTCACCCACGACTACTCTCTTTTTGTTCAAGCTCATGGTCAGGTCTCAAGCTTCCTCTGGCAGGGCCAACTGAAGCATCTGACGTGGCTGCTGTCTCTCTCTTCTAAAGCCACCCTCCTCACTGCTGACGAGCTGCACTCACTCTGGCGTCCTCCCTGGAGCTTCTCAGTAAAGGGAGCCAAGGCCGAGCCCGCCATCCAGCCTCACCGTCCCTGCACGTGTGCCCCCCACCCCGACACAGAGACTAGTCGGCGCCTATCCGCCTTCCCAAAGCACTTACGCTTTTAGCACATTAATCTGGAAAGTGACAGACAGGCTAATAGAACTTCTCTTTTCTTCCTTTAACTGAAGCTCATCCATTAATTCATGTCGGACCTGTTATAAGATGAAAACAGAATATTAACAGAGGTTTAAGCAAATCATTAGGGAAAGACCAGATATTTTATTTAGCTATTATTTTACAAACATTCCTCCCTTAAAAGTAAAATTTCGTAATTAACAATTATTTTCTCATTTATTATGCTTTTATGTTTAGTTTTTCTTATACAATTTGATTCCTATATATAAAATTAATAGGTGATGAATGCTCTTTACACACTGTTGCCGTAATTACTTAAATTACTAATTTTCTGCTAACTTTTTAAAAAATTCAGTGCTGTTGAAAAGGAAATATTCAGTCACAACGAAGGAAAAGATTTTGTTTTGTTCTGTTCGTGCTGGTACATATGTATGTATGTTTTTGTATCTCTCAGTGGATGGTCTTGTCTGTTTTTTATACATAGTTTCCTGAACAATGGCTTAAGAAAATGACCTCTTTCTACAGTTTGGAATATTCCAACTTTACCATAAGAGCAAATATTTGTCGATACTTCAGCGGCGCATTAGCCTTGATGAACGGGGCTGCAGTGGCACAAAACTTCGCGGCCTCCTCGTTTCTTCCAGCTTGTAGATAACACTCCAGAAGCTCCCTGGATAATACAGAAATAGTCCATATTGAACCTGGATGAAGTCATTTTCTGCTGCAAACGCCTAATAACCCGGTTATTATATTTTCACGTTTTACAAATTTCAGAAAGATGCAGGGATTGGCCAGCTCCTTACCCCACGCCCAGTATGGGGCTCACTGAGCTGAGGCCGGGGCTGGAAAGCTCGGCCACTGCCTGCAAAGGGAAAGGGGACTGTTTGGCTGTGATTACCAAGGACTCAAACAACGGTGTTTTACAGAAAGAGCATAGTTTTACTTATTTTCGGTTAAAGCCTCCCCAAAGAGCTGTAAAGCAGGTGAGGAATGCCTGCACACTCTGGATTCCAACTTCAGGGCCGACCCTCTGGGCCCCGCCAGTAGCATCCACAAAGTCACTGGCCGCAAACAATGCCACCCAAATACAGGAAAGTGTCACCGAGCGCCTTTCAGCCCGCCTGGGGACCACTTGCTGACATCCACGCAGGGCTGTCTGTCCCTGGGGTTACGCGCTCAGGGCAAGCTTCCCTAAGTGGGGCCACCTGGATGCGTGAGCACTCTGGCCAAGCTGTATGTTGCTAGAATGTCTACTAGATTCACAACTTATTTATTTTCAAAACCACAAGCCAGGACTATGACACAGGCTCCCACTTCCTGGGTTCTGAGTAGAAGCACGTGTCCTGTGGTAACACCTGTCTGATCAGGACACCGTGAGGCCATCTGCAGAGTTTAGAAACATGTGCAGACAAGACACACAAAACCTGATTCTAACTTCGGGCTAGAGAGCATTGCCAGGGCTGCGGTGTGAGATGTGGTCACGGGAAGGGAGAGGGGAAGACCAGCGTCTGCCGGGCGTCTGGGGACTCACAGCATCAGCTCGGCCCGCCAGCCTTTGTCATCCTCCTCAGTCTGATTCAACACGCTCACGATTTGGGAGAGGCTGGGGATCAGGTGGTGATGATACCCAGGCTTGAGAAATGGCCTCACCATTTGCCAGTAGAGGACCGATGCATTATACACCAGGAAGTAATACCTGGGGCACAAGAAGAGGGTGGGTGAGGCTCACCCAGAGCCAGTCCGTCCTGAGCCCCTTCCTGAGGGAACCCAGGGCCTCTGTCTCTGGCAGGTGCAACAGCCCTGCCCGAGGCCCCTGGCCTGGCTGCCAGATACACGTGTCGGGTGGATGCAGCATCCTCCCAGAGGCAGCCACGTGCCCTGCTCAGCCGAGTAGGTGGCTCCAGTTCAGACCCCGCCTCAGGCTCCTGGGTCCAGACCAGAGATCCCATCACTCTTTTGGCCATTCTGAAAAGCGATCAGCTCCCCATAAAAGTACCCAATGAGGAAGGCCTCCTTCGGCTTTCAAGGGATAGACAAGAATGGGCAAGTGCAGGGGGCATCGAGGAAGGCTGCCTGGAGGAATCAGCCAGGAGAGCAGTACAGGGGAAGCGGCTTGGGTGGGGTCCCCGTGCGAGTGGATGATGTGCACGGTGGGTGAGGAGGAATGCTGGGGCGGGAGCAGGGCGCCCCGAGAAGCTGGGCCTTTCCCTGAGGGCTGCAGGAGCCCCCAGGAGAACCCGAGTGAGGGAACCCAGGCGCCTCTCTGGAGGGGCCACCTCTGCCTTGCAGGACCCAGGTACCTGGCGGTGCTGGCTGTCTGATGGACGGTGCTGCCAATGACCGCTGCGCCCCAGAGGAGGGCGGGCCAGGCCCGGCAGGAAGACAAGGCTGCCTGCTCCTTCGTGGGGTCTACTCAGACCCCTCATCCACCAGCCCCCGAGGCTCCTGGTCCCCCCCAGGCAGTCTGCACGTCCCCTCAAGACCCCTGCAGTGCAGCATTGACCAGGCCCCTCCCCAAGGGTGCCCACAGCTTGGGCTCCAGGGCTCCAGGGCATGGTCCCCCTGAAATACCCACTGTCCTTAGAACCTCTGGCTCAAGGCCGGGCCTTGCCGTCCAGATGTCCCCGCTGAGGAAGGGTCTGCAGAGCTGGGCCCTGTATCCCCAGCACCTATGACAGGGGCTGGCCAGCGGAGGCCATCCACAGCGACACTGGGAGAAGGAATGAATGAATCTAGGGTTTATACTTAAATGTGCTTTAAACGTTGTGTCCTGTTTAAATAGGCTGTATCAATACCAGTTTGTATGCAAACTTAACAATTTCAATAATATTTAAGCAGTAATTAAGTAGAAAACTGTGCTGGAGTTTCAGGGGAATCACCCCTCCAGACACGATGCCGTGGGCCAGGCGATCTGCCAGGGGGAGCACAGGCCGGTGGGGGCAGGGCAGGGAGGGAGCCCAGATGCCAACCCCCCAGAGAGGACAAGAAAGGGAGGTGCCTGGGGACTGGTCAAAGGCGAGGTTCCCACAGAGAAAGCAGTCAAAAGGCATCTGCAGGTCATAGGGACCTTTGCACAGGGAAAAGGATGCAGCTAAAGGGTCCAGTGTGCACGTGGCCCAGCTCCAACGCTAGAGACGTGAGCCCACAGCCACAGATGCGGTAAAACACGAACAAAACAAGACAAAAACCCCGGCGTCCAAACAGACAGAATCACCTGGCAAGTTCTGGTTCCAAACCTTGTACACACTCAGTTAGAAACGGCCGTTCCGTCATGCTCACCTTGGTTCTCCTTTTGCAAAGTTGATTGCCTTCATATACTGAGTCACGCAATTTTCAAATTCCTCCTAAACGACATAAAGAATGCACAATTAGATCAAATTTGCTACTAGAACATCAATCACTGTTCACCGTCACTCCCCTGAACATTAAGCCTCTCTGAAGACAGCCCGGCCCCCAGGGTGTGAACAGGGGGAGTGGACGCCCACAGAAGCTCTCAGGAGCTCCGCCCCCTCCCTGGAAGCCTGGAAGTCCACCTCCCACCCCACCCTGCGCCCCACCTGTGCTGCAGGCATCACCAGGCACGGGGACACAAAGGGCAGAGGTCAAAAGGACACAAGCCAGACCCCTCAGGGAAAAGCACAGATGGGAAATGCGGCATCTCACTTCACTGAAGAAGAATCTGGTCACCCAACTCCCAACAAAGCCCTTTTAAGGTGAGTCTAGCCTGACGCCGTCTGGAGGTGGGGGAATTTTAACTGCGGCGGTACAAGCTGTGGAACTTTGAGGAGAATGAAAGCAACCTCTCAGGGGAAAAATACAGTAGGACAATTATATATTCATTTCAGGATGGCAAACTCGCTAAGGGTGCGCTTCACCTCGCCAAGACACTCAAGGTTGTGCACACCAAGGCTTCATGATCCAAAGGACAATAAAGAAAATCCGGAGGAAGCAGCACGCAGGGCTGGCAGGGACGCTGGGACAGGGCCCGGAATCGCCTCTCACCATGTTTTCGGTGGACTTGGGCGCACACAGCTGGGCCCTGCACAGGTGCGCTCGGCCCAGAAACTGGGTGACCGGCCCCTTCACCTTGAAGTACATCCGTATGCAGTCCTCGCTCACCTCGGGCTGCCCCATCTGCGCAAGAACACAGACCCCCCCCCCCAGGAGGTTCGCAGAGGGGGCGGCCCAGTGGACCACCCACCAGGGGCTGCCGCTTCCCGATTCTAGTACAAACCAAGAAATCGGGGTCCCCTGAAGGCGCCTCCCTAGGACCCCTGGGATTAATCACCTTCAGGGCCTGTTCTGCACACAAAACAAACAGGTCGGGGCTGAAGCTTTCTGTGGGGTCAAACTCTGATTTCCCCAGGTTGGCGGACTTGATCAACTGATAAGCCCTCTTCAGGGACGCAGCATCTATCAGGACAGGAGTTGAGGCAGATTTGGTCATCACGCAGCCACTGCACCACCAACCAGCAGTGGGGACGGTCAGGAGGACCCGGGACAGGGCTGGGGTCGGGCAGGCAACCCCGTGCTGGCCCCCGCGCTGGCCCGGTCCTCTCCGGGGGAAGGAGCCCAGCAGCGAGATGCCCCGGGCTCAGCCCTCCGGGCCCCGCAGCAGCTCTGCGGCTCCTGCTTCAGGAGCAGCGTGAGGTGAATAATCCTTGAGGAACGGTTAGGAAGGACGAAAGGCTTCCTTTTAAAAAGGCGCCTTAGTTTGCCCAAGTCAGACAAATCCTCGAAGTGCTGGCTTCAAGGGGTCACTGGATCAGGCAGGGCGGCGGTCAACAGGGTGGGGACAGCCTCCCGGTGGGGGGGCGGTGACCGGCGGGTCCCGGGGTCTCCCCACCCACCCACCCTGCTGGCTCTCGGCGCGGGCCAGCTCCTGCATTATGACCGGATCCATGGCGCCGGCGTCTGAGGCGCCCGCTGCCCAACGTCCGCTGGCTTTCTCTCCGCGGCCCCGGGGTTGCCTAGCGACAGAGAAAGGCGCCGGACCTACGGGTCGGCGGCGGGGCCAGACTTGTCCGGAGGCGAACCGCTCCGGCGCCCACCCGGTGAGCGCGCCTCCAGCCCCTCGGAGAGGACGTGAGGGCGAGGCGCCCGCCTGACCGGGGTCGCGTCCTCGCAGGCGGGTCCGCAGGCTCTGCCCCTCCTCCCGCCCCTGCCCACCCCCGTAGCGGGGCTGCCCAGTGCAGCTGCCCTGGGTTCCGATCTGGGTCCCTGCCAGTCCAGGATGCCCAGGGTTCGGGCCCTGACCCTCTGCTGAAACCCCCTCGCAGTCTCCCACAAAGCGGTCCTGCATTCCTTAGCTCATTCATTCATGTATCCTGCAAATAGTTAATTGCCCCCTGCCACTGGCCGGGGCTGAGCTGGGCCTGAAAAGGCAGCCGGGTGGACGGCCGCCCCCGTGGGGAGAGGACATCACACCCACACAGAGTAACTGTGCGCCCGGGTGCCGCCAGGGCAAGCGCGGGAGCCAGGCCACTTGTAGAGGGGTGTCGTCCCGAGGGAGGTGTTGGGGAGAGTGCCCCAAGCTCAGGGCAGTTGGGCTGAGGTCTGAAAGAGGGGCCAGGTGCTAGACAGAGAAGGAAGGGGAGAGGATGTCCAAGGAGTAGGGCTCGCCAAGGCCTGGGGAGGGGCGCGGGGGGTGGGGGGCACAGCAGTGCGCATGGGGTGGGGGCAGGAGAGCGCGACTGCCAGGGCGGGTTCTCGTTCCTACTGCTTTAAGCGGTGTGCGTGGGCCTGAGCATGTTCCGCGGGCGCCAGGTGAAGACTGGGTGACGGACGTGGCGCCAGGGAGGGCCAGGGGACTACACACCCGGGGGTGGATGGGGGCACGGGCCAGCCTGGGGAGCTCTGGGAAAGGGCAGGTGGTGTGGGGCTCAGGAGGACGTCGGGCCTTCTCTCTGGGACATGTGGATCGGGTGCTCAGAGCCCACATTTGTGGGAGGTGTCTGAGCTGGGAGGAGAGGTCCGGGGCTGGAGGCTCAGGCCTGTGAGCAGGTGTGCAGAGGTGGTGGCGTGCGGGTGAGATTGCAGAGGGGGAGCATGGTGGGGCGAGGAGTGCTGGAGGCAGCCCTTGAGACCCCTGGGCCGTGGGCAGGAAGGAGGTGCAGGGGAGACTGGAGAGGTGGACAGGGGGCCTGTGCAGGGCTGAGTCCACAAGCCAAGGCAAGGGGGAGAGAGGGATCAACCAGGTCAAATGTGGCCCAGACAGTGGTGAGGTGAGCCCTGGGAAGTCAGTGTCGGGTTTAACAGCACCCAGGGGAGGAGGCTGGTGACTCAGGAATAGCTACATCTCTAATTGGAGGGGGGGAGGGGCGGGTGTTGGAGGGGGTGGAAGAGTGAGCGAGGGAGAGGAGGCAGAGGGAAAGACTTGGGTACATAATTCTTTAAGAAGTCTGGCTCTTAATGGGGAGGAAAGAGACTTGGGGGAGATGATGTAGGGCCTTTGGTGTCTGGGGAGGTGTCTTATTAAAGGTAAAAGACAATTAAGCACTTTTCAAGTTGATGGGCTTTTATTCGTAAACAAAGTGATCATGGGTGTAAAAAATCCTGTGGCATCTACAAAACTACTACAACTACTACTAAGTGAACTTGGCAAGGAGCAGGATACAGTGCCATCCGTGGATATCAATTGTATCTGTGTATACTGACAACCAACAGAGAAGGGCAGAAACGTACCATTTAAAATAGCATCAAAACCAACTACCTTGGGATAAATTCAACAAAAGATGTGCTAGTACTGTTCCACTGAAAACTACAACATCTTGCTGTGCGAAACTCCAGGAGACCCCCGTGAACGGAGAGGATCGCTGAGCTCGTGAACTGGAGCTTATCTGTGACATGTCCTTCTCCCCAGGCTGATCTTTCTACTCAATGAAATCTCAGTCAGAATCCCAGAAGTGCTTTTCTGGAAATTGAAAGCTGATTCTAAAATTTATATGGAAACACAAAGGCCTAGAATGGCCAAGATAGCCTTGAGGAAGAAGAACAAAGTTGGGGGACTCAAACTCCTGGATTTCAACACCTACTCTAAAGTCGTGGTGTGGGCTTCCCTGGTGGTGCAGTGGTTGAGAGTCTGCCTGCCGATGCCGGGGACACGGGTTCGTGCCCCGGTCCGGGAAGATCCCACATGCCGCGGAGCGGCTGGGCCCGTGAGCCATGGCCGCTGAGCCTGCGCGTCCGGAGCCTGTGCTCTGCAACGGGAGAGGCCACAACAGTGAGAGGCCCACGTACGGCAAAAAATAAAAAATAAAGCCGTGGTGTTTCAGACAGTGTGGTGTTGGTGAAAGACAAATGAATAGACCGATAGAACAGAATAAATAGTTTTGAACCAGACCCACATGGATTCGGTCCATTGCTTTTGCCACATGTGCCACTTCAAGGGGGAAAAGGAAAGTCTTCGCAACAAGTGTTGCCAGAACAAGTGGGCAGTGAACTGCCTGGAACCTGCATCACGCCATGGACAGAGCTAATCTGAGATGGACCGTAGGTAGACTTTAAAAGGAAAATTTAAGTGCGTACAGCTTCTTGAGTAAAACAAAATACTTCACCACCCTGGAGCAGACAACAGTTTCTTAGGTAGGAAATAAAAAATGGCATCAAAGGAAAAGAAAGAAAGATGTCCTCATCCAAAGTGAAGCCTCTGCTCTTCGAAAGGCACTGTTAAGAAGATGAAAAGGCAAACTACAGGGTGGTTGAAAATAATCACAGTGAACATCTAACAAAGGACATGTATCCAGGTTATAGAAAGAAAGCCAATAGATCAATAATAAAAAGACAACACAAATTTTGAAAGACAGGCATAAACTTGAATAAACTCTCAAAAATACAAGATATTTGAATATCCAATAAGCACATGAAAAGGTGCTCAACATCGTCGGTAATCAGGGAAATACAAATTACAAATTTTCAAAAAGAGATGATGTCACCATAGACCCACTAGAACGGTTACAATGGAGACAGCCGACAAAGGTGGAGGTTGGGATTCTTCTGCACTGCTTGTGGGGATATGAAATGTGCTATCACTGGAAAACAATGTTTTTAATAAAGTTGAACATCCCCCTACTCTCTGACCCAGAAATCCTTCTCCCAGGCATTGACCCAGAGGAATGACCACATGTATGCACAGGGACGTGTACGAGAAATTTACACAGCAGCTTTAATCTGAACGGCCCCAAGGTGGAGACAACCCCAAACGCCCAACGGTAGACAGTTGTGGCACAGCCACGGTGGACCACAACTCGGCAACAAGAGTGAACCAGCCACGCAACCCCAAGGTGGATGAATTGGGGCAAAAGCACCAGGCGTGAAAACCATCTGCACAATCCCGTTTCCACGAAATTCTAGGACAGGCAAAGGACACTAAGGTGACAGAAATCGGGTGGGGGCCTGACTGGGGAGGGGTGGCATACAAGGTCCACGTCTTGACTGGACAGTTGGGCACGTGGTCGTATGCATTTTTCAAAATGCAGCGAAGCGACATTTAAAGCAGGAGCATCTTCTTTCACTGTGATGACAGCCAAGCCGGAATGAACCATGAGCTGGGCCCACTCAGAGCCGGGGTCCGTGGGCCAGGCGGGTGGACCAGAACCAGGGGTCAGCCGGCGGGCGCTTTGCCTGGGAAGCTGAGAGAGGCCAGGTGGTCTGGGGAGGACTGGGCATGGAGGAGGGTGAGCGAGTGGGTGACAAGAGGCTCCTGTGGGCCCTGCATTGTGGGGCCGTGAACCCCCAGTGGCACCCGCATCCCCAAGAGGCTCCCGCAGGGCACAGCTGCTCAAGTCCAGGGTGAGAGAAGGTCCCCTGGGGCCCCTGTGGGTGGGAGGCTGAAGGAGCAGGGGAGGTGGGTGCGGGCATCGGGCGGAGGTGACGGGGAGGGAAAGCTGGCGGGCAGGGTGGGGTGGGCCTTGGTGCCCTGGGCGGAGCTGGGCTCTGGTGACGTGGCTGCAAGAGCCCAGAAGGCCAGCCTGCAAAGAGGAAAGTGTCGTGGATGATTTGACAGTCGGCAGCAGAGGGGCAGTAGAGCAGATCTCCCTCACCTGGCCTCCCAGGCTTCAGGGAGATCTTGTCGTACTCTGTCTTCTCCCCTTCTTCCTCGGGAATAGATCCCAGCTTTTAGCAGGCACAAGACGTCCCCAGTTCCTGCCTTCCTTATGAACAGTATGGCCAAGTAACCCAGCTCTGGTCACTGCAATGCAGCCTTAGGGGAGTGTGCTCAAAGGGAGAACAGCCCCTTCTTTGGTCCTTTTGTCTGCTGGTGGGACAGTGGCTATGAAGACTGGAGCTTGAGCATCCATTGTGTGCCATGAAGAGGAAACCTCTGTGCTGGGGTGAAGGAGCCCAGGTCCCCTTCTGTGGGCAGCTGCTCAGTCCTGGGTAGCCTCATATGAGAAAGAAGTACTCTCTCTTGTTGAATTCACGGCTGCTTTGTGTTTCCTGAGACACCCCCAACCGACATCCTCACCAGGGCTTTAGCTGTGCCCGTTGGTGAAGGTTAGGACGCAAATGCAGATCACAGGGCAGTAGGAGGGAGGGGAGACGTCTGGCACATTTTCTGACAAGTGTCTAAGTTTTCTTAGATAAAGTTTAGAGCCCAGCGCATGATGAAATATGGATACACATGTACACACATGACAAAAGAAGTTCTCCCTGGATATCACTTTGAAACCTAAACACCCTTCTTCCTCGGCGTCCGGAGCCGTGCACCACCTTGGAGGGAGAAGGCTCCAGTCCCTGTCAAATTAGCCAGCAATTAGTCCTCACAGATGGTTCTCAAACATGTCTTTGTTTATTCATAAAGACATCCGGCACCATACGCATAGCAGTTATAAAGTATTTATTCCCACCGAGGTGTCTCACAGACATTGTGTAGTAAGAGACTTTCAGAGTCCTAGAGCATTAAATATTAAAACTCCTGTTTCCAGTTTTACAGCAGCCTTAAATATTAAGAGTGGAAAACAAAAGTTATTTTTTGCCGGATGGTATTTCATTTAGCAAAGACAATTCTGGTCAGTCCCACTCTTTGCTTTATCTCCCCAAGAATCAAGTTGGAACTTGTGGGGCGCCACGCGTTTCCCCCTGAAATCCTCCTCCGCTCCCTCCAAAAGCTAGCGTGCAGAGGAGCTTGGATAGAAGGCCGGGCGTCTGCCCAGGTGGGGCCCACTGACCGCCCAGGAGGCAACTCCGCAGAGCCCTCCGCGTGGCTGCTTCCCGCCTGTGCCCCGCAGCCCCGTGGGCTTCCCTCTGGGCTGTGAGGAAAGGTCCTGCTCCTGCGAGCATTGCGCTTACAATATGCGCCTCAGTACGTAAGGTTGTCCTGCGGTTTCTTCTCAAACAAATAATTGGGAAGCTTGTCCTTTTTCCCTTTTTTTCCTGTGCTCTTGAACTGGTTTTCATAACATTGTAATTATGTGTTTCTTAAAGGTTCACTAGAGCTTGTGAAACTGGACATTTTCTCTTCTTGTTTTGAGCAGGTGTGTGTGTGTGTGTGCATGTGTGTGATGTGCGTGTATGTGCTTTTGTATATGTGTGTGGGGGTCTTTGTGTGGATATGTACGTGTGCATATATGCTCGTGTGTGTGTCTGGTGTATGCGTACATGTGTATGGATGTGTGTGTGTGTGTGTGTGCTGCACGCGTGTGTACTGTTGCAACTCTTTCGCAACGCTCTCATCTGTGGTAACTGGCTCCTCCTGACTCAATTGGGTAATGTATATTTTCCTAGAAAAGCATTCATTTCATCCAAATTGTAATATGCATGGGGTTGAACAAAGTAGTCATTTATGGTTGTTTTCCATTTTCTCTGTATCTGATTTTTCTTCTTATTTCCTTATTTTCTGTATCTCTCTTTTTTTCTTGATTAGGCTAGCTAACTTAGTTTTAAATGTTATTGTTTTCCTTTTTTTTAAGAACCAGCTTTTGGATTCATTTATTGATCCTATCATTTTTTATTTTTTAAATCATTAATTTCTTCCTTAGTTCTTATCTCATCCTTCTGTCTGCTTAACTTAGCTGTATTTTTAGTTCTTATTGAATTGGATGCTTGATTTATTATTTTCACCTTTTCTTAGTAATTAATATAAGTAAAAAAGAGTGACTTTTCATCTGAGCGCTCTATTAGCTGTATCCATGATTTCTGATATATAATGCAGAAGCCTGATTCTCAAACTGTTGAAATGTGTTTTTTATACAAATAGCTGGGGGTGTGGCAGAGAACCCGCTAGCCCATTGATGAGGAAACTGGCGGATGGCCATGAGGTCCGAGGTTGCAGGACATAGAGTCCCGCCAGTGGACCAGGGACAGTGAATCAGTTTCCTGCCTCAGATCCACACCTGGTGCACGTCGCACGGGACGATGAGTGTATAGCCTTGGGGTCACTTCTGTACCCACACACCATCCCCTTTCCACAGGGTGACCTCTGGCTCCCCAGGTTGGCCGGCCAGCCCTGGGGTCACGACAGGAGCCCCCAGAGCTCTGCCTGCTGCACGGGGCAGGCGAGGGCGTGGCCTGATGCTGAAAATCAGAGCCCTTAGCTGCCTTACTTCCAAATTCTGGATGCATTTTCTTGAGCAGCAGGGATTACCCTAGGATTGCTTTCTAGATAGTCTGTAATGAGAGTTCTTTCTTCTCTGGCTCAGGAGTTTCTTATGCAAGTTGAAAGTTTTTTGTTTCCTGCCACTTCAACTTCTCGTGGTGTCGCATTGTGAGGAGAGACCACTGTCCCGGCTGCACCTGTTTTGCTCTGCACCTTTGGGCCCAGATACGCAACCGGTTCTCAGGACGGTCCCGCAGGCACTGGAAACATCATGACACGTCAGTCAGAACCTGGCACCGATTCTACTGTCCGGGTCTCTGCATCCTCACCTTTGAAAACACGGCATCACTGGCGTGCTTCTGCCTGGGTCTCCGTGCTCACCTGCAGGCTTCCCTGCTTTCAGGGCCTCTGGTCCTGTGTCACGTGTCACATTGGTGTTGGCAGCCATTCCACCTGCCCTGTGGGTTATCACCTCTGTCATATTGTTCATTTCTTTTGCCTGGAGTCCAACCTTGTCTGATGTGAAGGTCACAGCCCTCCTTTGCTTTTCTCTCCCTCACAGTTTTGTGTATCTTTGTGATGTAATTTTTTGACCTGCAGTGAAAGGCACAGGTCCTAAGTGCCATGTTTGGAGGGGTTTTGACAAAGGCATACACCCCGTGACCACACTCCCACCAGGACATGGGTCATCCCGTCACCCACGGAGGGCCCAGTGTCCCTCCCCCAGAGACAACACTGCTCCGATTTCCACCTCCACGGTTTGCCTGTTTAGAACTTCCTGTAAATGAAATCTTACCGAGTGTTCCCTTCTGTGTCCGGCTCTTTTCTCACTCAGCATAACCTTCCTGAGGCTCGTCCACGTTTTTGCGTGTGTCGGCGGCAGCTCCTTTACACGGCCATGTGGTGCTCTACTACACGAGCACACGTGATTGTGTACCTGTTCCCATGTTGTGGGACTTTGCGGGTGTTGGTCTGGGTGTTATGAACAAGGTTACCATGAGCTCCACGTGCAAGTGTTCCTTGGACGTTCGTTTTCATCTCTTTTGGGCAAAGGCTGAGCAGTGGGAGGCTGAGGTCCAGGGCGGGTGTACGCTTGCTTCACAAAAACTGCAAACTGGTTTTCAAAGGGCTGCACCACTTTACCACCGACAAGGCTGGAGAACCCGGTTGACCCAGATATTCGGCAACACTGTGTAATCTGCCTGTTATTTTAGCCATTCTCGCGGCTGTGAGATGCCATTTCATCGTGGTTTGAATTTGCATTTCCTTAATGACTCATGATGTCGAGCACTTTCACGTGCTTTCGGACCTTCCTGTGTCTGACTTTGTGAAGTGTCTGTCCAAGTCTGTCCTGGTCACTTTGGCTTCCTCGGGAACCGTCCAGTGCATCCAGGGTTTCAGGTCATTAGCACAGAATTGTGCTAACAGTCTGCGGAGCCTTATGCAGTTAGTCTCTTCTTCCCAGAACGAATTTTGTACCTTGACTTTTCCTTTGATTTTTCTTTTTCTTTCTTTTTTTTGTGGTACGCGGGCCTCTCAATGTTGTGGCCTCTCCCGCCGCGGAGCACAGGCTCCGGACGTGCAGGCTCAGCGGCCATGGCTCACGGGCCCAGCCGCTCCACGGCATGTGGGATCTTCCTGGACCGGGGCACGAACCCGTGTCCCCTGCATCGGCAGGCGGACTCTCTGCGCCACCAGGGAAGCCCTGATTTATTTTCTTGATTCAATTATCAGTTGGTTTAGCGAGTTTGTTGTTATCATTTTGCTTTTTTTAGAAAGAGCTCCGACAAGATAGGAACCAGCAGGCTATGCAGGCCACACAGACCCCAAGCCACCAGGATATCTGTCAGATGGAAGGGGCTGGGGCCAGGCCTGGGGGACAAGCCCAGGCTCGGGGGGAGGGAGCGACCAGGCACTCCACATGTTTCTCTGGCCGACTGTGCTCGCACCACTGACCCTATGTGGCCACTCGTGCCCCCGAGGGTGGCCGCTCCCGCCCGGGTGGCCGGTGAGGAGGGACTGGCTGCCTGGCCTCCCCGCATCGCAGGTCAGTGGAGCAGAGGCAGCCTCAGCCTGGTAGCCATGGGGCACAGGCGCCTCCTTTCTCTGTCCCCCAGGTGTGGACGATGCCGGAGACCCCCGGGTGGGCACAGCAGAGGCTGGTTGCCCAGGGCACGCTGGAGTGGGGTCCAGGTCACTGGGGTTTGGCAGGCCAGGCAGTAGGAGGCTTCCTAGTGGGAAGGGGGCTCAGGCTGCCTCCCGGGCATGGGGAAGAAGGACCATGCCCCCCCAGGACCACCCGGACCACCTGTGGCCAGTGGGTGAGTGTGTCCCCGGCCTGACCTGCCCTATGGCCCCAGGAGGACACGGGGCCTGACCGATTCCTTCACCCACATGTCCGTTTGTCCACTGATGACTGGGGGTGAGTGTGGAGGTCATCTGACCCTGGATTTGCTTGCCATCGCCTGCCCTGCTGGTGCTGCCAGGCCCTGAGGGTCGTCAGGGGACCCCGGGGAGGGTGGCTGGGGCTTTAAGGCACCATCTCAGCCTCCTGAACAAGTCACTCCGTTGCCGCTCCAGACCCCATCTCGGCGCATCTGCCCACAGACCTCAGGGCCTGCAGACCCCTCCTGGGGGCCCTCGAGGTTGGATCACAGGCGCTGGAGGTGCACTCAGGGCTGGACTTGAGCAGAAGGAAGTGTCTGTGTAACAGCGTGTGATTAAAGCGGGAGCCACGCAAACGGCGGGTCCAGGAGGGGCTCTTGGATGCATCGAGCTGTCAGAAGCCCATCCCAGCAAAGCCCACACTTGGGCCTCGTTCTGCCCCTGCTGCCCTCGGTCCACATATTATAAATGACCACCCGCCTAGGAAGCATCGCCTGGCTGACCACTGGGCCCCATGACAGCTTGGGATCCGCCACCCGGGGCAGAAGGGTGGCTCTGCTGGGGTCACCTCGGCCTTCAGCTCTTTCTTATTTGGAGGCAGCTCTGAGCCCGGCTCCGAGGCCACAGGCGCCCAGGTCAGACGGCCACACTCTGATTTCCCCGGGGACCCTGCCCCTGCAGTGCCGCCTGGCGTGGACTCGACACTTGGGCGGGTGGGGAGGAGATGGTGACCTTGTCTGCGAGGACTTAGACAAGGTAGGGTCACCCCTCCCCTCCCAGCACCACCTCCTGACCCGGCATCTGGGCTACGCCTCTGGAGATGTAGCTTCTGCTGGGGTGTGGTCATGTGAGCCCATGTGGGCCCCTTCCCTTCTGCGGGGCCCCTAGCCCTGTTCCGAGCCATGTCCAGACAAGCACCCCGCTGAGTCCCACCTGCCATTCTGGCCAGGCCCGGGTATTTGGGGCTAGTGGTTGACCATTGGCCCTGCTCTTGGGGTCAGGCCTTGGTCCCACTGCAGCCGAGCTGAGGGCCCTCGGAGCCTGTGCTGAAGCCTGCGTTTCCCGGAGACAGTCGAGGCTGGGCTGACACCAGCGTGGTGTGCACTTCCTAGGGTGGGGGGGGGGAACCCTCCTCTGCCCCTGTTGGTCCCTCCCCTGCTTCTGCACCTGCATGGCCCCCCGCCCTCCTGGGGACCCCGCTCCACTGGCAGCTGGAGCCTGGCTGTGGCAGCCTGAGGTCTGTGGGTCGGTGGGAGGCCCGTGTGGAGAGGGCAGGGGCTGCGGCCCTGAACTGTGTCAGCTGGCGGCCTCCGCCCCCAGCACAGAGGGGAGGAAGGCACTGGCCTTGCGTCCGAGTGTCCAGGCTCAGCTCCTGGCTCCGAGTGGAGCTGCTTTGATGTAGTCCCTCTAGGCCGCGGTGTCACCGATGGGCCGTGACTGGGAGCGGGTGACCGTGCAGGTGGACAGCCGAGCAGGGCCTCGGGGCGCAGGGCAGCCATGCAGGCGCTGGGCTTTGGCTGGGTCCCCTCTGCCCGCTTCACAAGCAGCACCTGTAGCTCTAGGTGCTGGAGCCCAGCGTGAACTGGCTGACGGAGAGAAGTGGGGGCAGGATTCCCGGTGTCCACGGCAGGGACGCTTCCTGCCCCTCAGGCCGTGACCCTGCTGGGGGAGAACCCTGCGTCCAGGACGGTGTGGGAGCCTGGCCTTTTCCTGTGATGAAGACGCCTCGGTAAAGGCTACTGTGTCGATCATAACAAACCCAGCCTGCCTGCTTCTGAAAAGGATTCCAACCTGGAAAGCTACACATATGGAATTTACCAAACTTATTACTGAGCTTTACTGGACCTTTTTTCTTAGATTTTTGAAGATGGATTTTACCCTTAGTAGCAGAAGCCATGGAGCAAGAGTAGAGCCAGCCCCTGTCCTTCTGTGAAAAGTGCAGCCCCTTTAGTTCAAAGCAGCCCAGAGCACTCCCTTCAGTGACCCAGAATCTCAGGCTGCATTTCCTTTGTCCAGAGGCAGCTTGTGAAGGATTCCTGGCACCTGGCAGCCACAGGGCGGGGCTCCCTCAGAGAGGGTCCCCAGGCGAGACCCTGACGGTGGTGGGAGGGCACGGGAGAAGGTGTCTTTCTTTGTCACCTGGGAGCCTCTCTGTTGCTGGGGGCAGGAGGGAGGGGGCCAGCATCCTCGCCGAAGGAAGGGATTTCTTCCCAGCTCAGAATCGGCCTCTGATGTGCCAGGCTGAGTCTAGCGCTCCTCTGTTTTCTGTGCAGGGAAGCATGTCCTGTTTACCAGGAGAACGGCTTCCCGAGGGCATTTGGGGGCCCCTGGCCTGCTGTGGCCACCACTTGTGGGCTTGAGCTGCTTCTCAGCTCTCCTCCGGGGTCATGTTAGAGCCCATCTTCTGATCAGTAACAGCTCAGCTTCTGAAGTGCAGGGCAGAGCCCCGACGTCTGGCTTGCTGACACCCTGGAGACACCTCTTATTTCTGTGTTAGTAACACAGCCAACACTCACACTGATGCCAAGAAGCCTTCTGAAGGTTGCCCATGACCACGGGAAGAAACAAAATCGAGATCCGTCGCGGGGAGTTTAGACCCAAGAGGTGAGCCGCGCGGCTCTGATCGCGGGGAGGACCCACCGCTACATGGCCAGTGTGGCCACAGTCAGCTTTCCTCACCTGGAAGGGCAGCATCCCTGAGGGTGGCCGGTTGGCCCAAGGCACAGAGGCCACAGCTGGCCGAGCTCTGAGCACAGCCGTGGACTCAGCCCAGGGTGCTGCCTGGGCAGCAGCTGGCTAATTCACTCCATATCAGGGGCCCCGTGTCCGTGAGCTGTATGAGGTGTCTGGTCCTGGTGGGGGCAGCCCCAGCTAAGCCGTCGATGGCAAAGGGCGGTTCCTCTGCCTGCCCTGAGCAGGGTGCTGGCTCTGCTCCTGGGGCATCCTGGGCTGGATGAGAATGACCCTCTGGCTTGGCCTCGTGGGCATCCCTGGCGCCCTGCAGACACTGCTGGGACCCTCGAGGAGGCTCGCCCACTTGGCGGCGGGGAGGGAGCTGCACCTGGAGTCCTCCCACAAATCCCCCTTGTGCTCCTCGGAGACCAGCAGCTCGGCCCCTCCTGTTAATGAGGCATTTGCTGTGCCCCTAACGGCTCCATCTTCCCAGCTTCTAAGTGCTGGGTGGGAAACCCATGTGCACAGAGACGGGCGGGCCAAGCAGACAACAGCACAGCGGAGTGAAGGGAGACCATGGATGGATGGAGCGGCTCATGTGAGCTGGTCTCTGGTGAGTGACATCATCATGTGGCCCAGAAGCTTCGGGCTGGACACTGAGACTTAAAGGGCTGGGCCCTGGGCTGGGGGTGGACCCTCGTCATAGCTGCCACCCTGGCTGCCCCTCAGCGCCCCAGGAGCCTCACGAAGGATTCCTCACCCTGTGGATGAGCTGCACCAGAGACAGAACTGGCGGGCCGGCAGTGGGTCCAGGGCGGCTGGAGCGCCATCCAGTCTCCGGAGCATGAGGCTGCCCGATGGAGGCTGGCACTGCCAGAGGCCCAGCCTCCGCTCAGGGAGCCTCTCCTTTCTGACGGTGAACAGCGGAAGTGCCTCCTGGAAAGAGACAGGTGTTTCCGGTGCTGAAACCTCAGCGGAAATGAAAGGAAGAAATATAATTTTTACTGTCAAAGCTTGTCTTCCTTTTGCAAGTTTGAGGAGAAGCACAGATGCGTGAAACTGCACTTTCGTGGCCACAAGCAGCCCCACCAGGTTTCAATCCACCCGGAGCCCCCCGCCCCCTTCAGAGCGGCTGGTGCTCACAGGACGTGTCATGGTCCCTTGTCCCTGGGCGTCTGTTTGGGACGTGGTGGCTCCTTGGACAGTGGGCAGGAGGACACTGTGGCCTGGGGCCACTGTGGAGGGTGAGAGCCGGCGTAGGCGCTGTTGAATTCCGCGGTATAAGCTTGGGCTGTGCATCGTGATCAATAAACTCTTCAGAAACTTCAGGGGAAGGGCTGACTTTGGGGTCTTGGAGTTTGGGCAGCAGACGTGCTGTTTCCCTGCAGGATGTGGGCTCTCGGACAGGCCTGAAGCCCCTGAAGTGCCCAGAGACTCGTCCCCTCATGGGCGAGGACAGAGGGGCCTCAGACAGGGGCGGGCGGCATGCTCAGGAGCCTCTGAGCTTCGAGCCTCGGCCGACCAGGGTGGCTCTGCTGTGAGGCTGTGCATCCTGGGCTCCTGGTGAGATTTAGTTCAGGAAAATCAGGCTTTTCTGCTAAAAAGAAAAAAGAGAGAGAGAATGTGGAGACCAGTGGCTCAAAGTGCACTTTGCTGCTTGGGCTGGAGGAAGATCAGGGTGGAGCCAGACTCCCGGCGGTGCCCTTGTGCTGATCTCCCTTTAAACACAAAGGCGGGCGTGTTGGAGTAGCTCTGGAGAGGCTAATGATGACGGCATGATGACAAAGCCTGAGCTAGAAGAATGCCTTTCCGTTCTCCCGCACCAAATAAACCATCGCGTTCCATCGAATTCTTAACCTCAGCATTTTCCAGGTCACAGAAGTATCCTTCGGCTTGTACGATCTAGGAAGCTACCACCTTCTGATGATGGTGGTGGTGCTGACGGCAGGGATGATGGTGAGTGTGGTGGTCGTGAAAGTGGTGATGATGGTGATGGGAGAGTGGAGATGGTGATGGTGATGG
>NW_021703781.1:81854430-81886523 GCF_005190385.1 Monodon monoceros
TCCCTGGGGTGGGGAGGTGGCGGCGGTGTCCCTGGGGTGGGGAGGTGGCGGCGGTGTCCCTGGGGTGGGGAGGTGGCGGCGGTGTCCCTGGGGTGGGGAGGTGGCGGCGGTGTCCCTGGGGTGGGGAGGTGGCGGCGGTGTCCCTGGGGTGGGGAGGTGGCGGCGGTGTCCCTGGGGTGGGGAGGTGGCGGCGGTGTCCCTGGGGTGGGGAGGTGGCGGCGGTGTCCCTGGGGTGGGGAGGTGACGGCGGTGTCCATGGGGTGGGGAGGTGGCGGCGGTGTCCCTGGGGTGGGGAGGGTGATCGCTGGCTTCCTGGGCTTTGGATGCAGCCTCGGGTGGAGTTGAGGAGTGTGAGCCCTCAGAAAGTGGCCACCAGAGGGAGGTGATGCTCTGATGGCAGCTGTGGGCCCTCCTGCAGGTTCTCCACCAGGCTCCTGACTGCACTGCTTGGATCCCAGGGCTGAGCATCACTGAGGGCGCTCCTTGGACTGATAACCTCCTGGATCCCATGGGCTTGGAGCAAGGCCCCGAGGGCTCCCAGGCTGTCCAGGGGATCCTTTGCTGCTTCTGTGGTGAGGACAGGGGCAGGATTGGTCAGAGAAGCTAGTCTGTGGACAAGCCTGTGAGAGTATGATGGTGGCGGCTCCTGGGCTCCTTCCTTGTCGGCTGGGCAGTGATGGGGGATGACATTGCAGAGCAGAGACTCTCCCCCACAGACGGGACACCACAGGTCACCCCAGAACAGTCCTGGGTGGAGACAGTGGAGGGCACGCGGTCGGGGGATTGGAGGTGGGTGCGGCTGGCCCTTGCAGGCTCTGCTCTGCAGCCCCAGAGGCACCTCTGGATCCTGGCATCGCCCGCGCCCACGGGTCCCTCACCCTCTGCTCTGTGGCCAGGCCTGCCCCTGCCGTGGGTGGTCCAGCTCCCCAATGCCACAGGGACCTTGGACCTGTCGTTGACTTGAGATTGTTTTTTTGGGGGGGTGCGAGGGCCTCTCACTGTTGTGGCCTCTCCCGCTGCGGAGCACAGGCTCTGGACGCGCAGGCTCAGCGGCCATGGCTCACGGGCCCAGCCGCTCTGCGGCATGTGGGATCTTCCCGGACCGGGGCACTAACCCGTGTCCCCTGCATCGGCAGGCGGACTCTCAACCCCTGTGCCACCAGGGAAGCCCACGTCTAGCATTCTTTACTGTCAGAATTCAGGTGCTATATCTGTTTTTAGTCCTTAACATAACCTCTGCAATAAAATATCTGGACTCCCAAAGTAGGGGCAGCTGAAAAGATTTGAAAGTGTCCCGTTTTCCTGTTTCAGCTTCAGTGTGACACATTAATTACAAGGTCACCTTTGGCCGAATAGAAGACTGGCGTTTCCTTTGTGCAAATGAGACATGAGAAAACTCTCTGTGATGTTTGTTGTGATGCAGAAGGACCCAGGCAGAGCCTTTTACGGGAAGAACCGGCCTCGGGCTCCACCGGCCTCTTGCAGCCTCTGCCTCGCCCCGACAGACGACAGACGGCCGTGAAGCGAGTTTGCCCCCGGAGCCCTGGCAGGGAGGAACCCGGCTGGGACGTCCACGCGCTCACGCACGCCTGCTTTCCTGGCCCGTTTGGAGGCCTGCTTCGGGGGGCCTTGGGCGAGACCTCCCTCCTCCGACTCAATCTCCTCTCCCAGCTCTCCCCCCTCCCCTTGCCGGCAGGTTCCAGGGCAGTTTGGGGCATTCGGGGTATGTCCACAGTTGTGCAGCCATCACACTATCCACCTCCAGGACCCTCTGATCCCCGAGCGCCGGCGCCCGCCAGCGGCCAGTCCGCGTGCCCCTCCGCCAGCCCCTGACAACACGGATCTGCTTTCTGTCTCTTTGGAGTTACCTTTTCTGGACACTTCGTATACGCGGAATCATATAACACGTGGCCTTTGGTCTGGCCTCTTCTACGGAGCACAGTGTTTTCAGCGTTCATCCCCGTTGTAGCGAGTGTCAGGGCTTAACTCCTTCTCGCGGCCGAGTCACGTTCCGGGAGTGGCTGGACCACGTTTCATCTATTCACTCTCACCTGTTGATGGACACTCGGGCTCTTCCTGCCTTTGCGCTACGGTGAATCGTGCTGCAGTGAACATCTGTGCACAGTTTTTGTTTGAATTCTCATATTCAGTTCTTTGGGTGTATACTCAGGAGTAGAATTGCTGGGTCTTATGGAGTTCTAGGTTTAACTTTCTGAGGAAATCTCATCTCTCCCGTACAGGAGAGTGACTGCACGCACTCGGGTGTCTATACAAAGCACACAGTTTATAAATATTCTGCTGACATAGGTTCAGTCATGTGTTACCTTATATTTAAAATAAGCATTAGCGGAGCTCAGCGTCAAGCAGCCCCTGTTATCTGTTTATCAACTGTCATTCTGATGTGAAAATTCACACGATTTGAAACTCTCTTAGCTGCGCTGAATTATGAGGCAGAGCAGGGAAGCTGATTCTTTTTCATTTAAATACATCTTGGGCTTGAGCGGTTTTGTATTTATAAAATAAATGACTTGTGTGGTTTTTTAAATTAAAAATCTTAACAAACGTTATCACTTAGATGAACACAATTAGGTGAGATCCTCAAAATAATAAAAAGGCCTCTTTCAGAGCACTTTGGGTATAAAAATAAACCAGCGCCTCTTGGGGGAAGTTTGTCATCTTTGCAGCAGAAATTCCCCAGAGGCTGCTGGAATGGAAGCCGTGTGCAACCGAGGCAGCAGGTCCGTCCACGGTTGCTTCTAGCTGGACTTGGCTCTCGGGGGAGGATCGTAATTAATAGCAGTTTTGAAGAACGGGATTATACACTGTGTTTCTTCCTTAGCTGGTCGGGCTTTTTCTGTATTTATCTCAGAACAAAGGATTGTTCGGGGGAGTAAAGGATTCACACCCCACGAAAACACGTTCCCTGATTGTGGCCGTGGACATTTGCCCCGTGGGCAGTATTTCCATTTGTCTGGTGTCTTGGGTCCCTACGCAAATCGTCTCTCCTTTAGATGCCACCCCAGGTCCCTGTGTGTCCCACCTGTCAACCAGGGGCACCTCATTCGTCTGAGGGAAGCTGCGGAGCTCAAGGGTTTCAAAGGACTGTTTTGGCTCTGGGTGGGCGGAGGGAGGGTCCCCAGGAGTTGCCACGATGGAGACCCCCGTCCTGGGAAGCACACGGGGCCCACATGGAGCCCAAGGACACGTGGCCAAGGCAGAAGAGTGACAGTCCCAGCAGCAGGTCACCTTTGACCCAGGAGACCAGAAAGGAGCGTGTGGGTCCGTCCAGCCTGTGCCGGGCCCAGGGTTGGCCCCCACCTGGTATCTGCCGGTTTGTCCCGAGACAGCTGCAGGCCTTCAGCTCCCACGTGGGTCTCTGCAGGGCGAGCTGGCGGCCTTTGGGGACTGGGCCCCAAACGTGAGCTTGTGTCAGGGGAGGGGGTCTTCGGGCCAGGGTAGAAAGCCAGGGCTCTGGTCACCCGTTAGAGGAACCTGCATCCAGACTGCGTGGCCCGTCACCAGGTATCTGGGGCGAGGACGGGTCAGGGTGGGGTGGGGCTGACTCCTCCTTACTTGGGCCCCCACTCAGTGGTGACAGCGCTGGAGGAGGTGGTGGCTGCGTGTTTGACCTGAGACAGGGCTCTCTGAGCCTGCGAGCCTGGCTGTGCTGGTGGACGCGTAGGGTTAGGGTTAGGGTTAGGGTTAGGTTAGGCATTCACTTTCTGTAGAAAGAGCTATTTTTCTGAATGTGTGTACAGAAAAGTTGTCAAAATTCCTCCTCTGGAGACGCTGGGCTCCAGCCTGCGCCCGAGAAGCTCGGCACCGCTCGCCCGACTGAGGCCATCTCTGCTGGGAAGCGTCTAGCTCCATGACTCACGCGGCCTCCTCTCCCGTTGCGCCAGCCTTGTCTGTCCTGTCTCTGTGGGAAATCAGCCCAGGGTAAAGTCTTTGCTGTCAAAAGAATAGAGCAAATGCAGACGATGATGACAGCTCACTATTCAGAACACGTTGTCCAGAGGCATTGGCCTGGCCTCCTGGCTGAGCTTTGCTCGGCCCGAAGACGTTATCTGTGCTTCAACGTTGATAAAACCAGAACAAGCGACCACCATGCTACTAGCTGTCGTCATGGGGACTAGAAATCCAGGATCGTGTTGTTTGTTGTTACCAAAATGTTGGATGGATGCCATCCTGGCCCACTGCACTCACCGGGTTCTCTTCACCCCCTGGCTGGACGGCAGGTGAGGGGTCAGTGGGCAGTGGAGGGGAGAAGCCCACCCCAGCTGGCTTCTGTCCGCGGGAGGAGTGACTGCAGCTGACCCGAGCCCGGGCGGTGCCGGAGCCGCTGCCTCCGCCTCCGAGCCCAGGGGCCTGGTCCTGCCCTTCCGTCTGTGCGGGAGCGCCCAGCAGCCCTGCCCTCCCACGCGGAGCAGCCACTTCTCTGGGACCCGCTCTGCAGGCCAGGTTTCCTGCCTCTGGCAAGCCAGCGCCAGGCCGCGTCTCTGATTCCCTCCACGCCCACCGTCTGCTTATCCCAGGAAGCCCCTCACCCCCGGTGAGGACGCTGCCTCCCGGGAGTCAGCTGCCCGCCTCTGCGCACCAACGCTTTGATGCTGCTGTGTGGCCCCGCCCGTGACCAACACTTGCGGAGCTCGCTCTGACGTGCAACTTCTGCCACTCTGTGTTTTCATTCTGGTTTAAACGCGATTCCCCGCCCCCTCTGTTTTTCTTTGAAAACCCTGGCCCTCGTCCTTCCTGTTCTGCTCACTGCTGGCTGAGCTGGTGCCGACTGGACCCCGCCAGCCAGGAGGCGCCCTCCCATGCCCAGGGCCCCCCACCGGCCTCTCCATCCCTAGCTTCCCCGTGGGTGAGGGCCGGTGGTGCGGGGTGTGCCTCCCTGCCAGTGTGGATGCCGAGTGGACTTGGCCTTGGGTGTGGCCCCACTCAGGGCTGACCAGGGGCGATGGGCAGGGAGGTGATGGATGCTGCTGTTGTCAGAGGTCGCTCCTGGGGACCCTCTGTGCAAAGACCTGCTGGATCGTCTGTATCTGGGTTTGCATGAGTCGGCTCTGTAATCGTGAAAGACGTGTTTTCACTGGTTTTAAAAAAATGTATGAAAGGGAGCCTTAAGACACCCTATTCTGATGTGGCGGAGGACATGGTCTTCTCCTACCACGCTGATTTCCAGAACAAACGCGGCAGCTTGTCCAGCACATGGTGGGGGACACTTGCAGTTCATAGATGGCATGAGGCCTGGCCCGCGGCTCCCGAGCTGCTTACCATGGGCTCTGCTCGCCTGATGATGTCGTTCTGACGGGTTGTGCAAAACTTTATTTTCAGTTAATTGAGTTATATTCTAAATACAGCCCATGGAAGAGCTCTCTATTTAAAAGGAGCTTTGCTGAGCCTCGATGCAGGAGCTGATGCAGGTGACGCCAGCTTACTTTATTTTCCTTAAAACCAGGAACAGGCTTCCACAAGTGACTGACACAGACCCTGTCACTCCGGGTCTGAAGGAGCCCCTCCCACAGGCCGGCTTCCTTTCGCACGTGGAGCTGGTCCAAAGGAACCGTGTAAAGTAAACACTCTCCGAGCCGAGTCCCGTTGCCCCATTCCCAGTGCCACTGCAGACATGGACTTTTCCAGAAAACACTTTGGCCCCAGGACATAGTGAAGTCATCTGTCTCGGGCCAGGCACCAGGGGTGGAGTGGACAGGCAGGCACCCAGGTGAATAACTGTGCACGCTCTGTACGTGCACAGTGCATGCACACTCACACACCTGGGCACGCCTACACGCACACACTTACACACAGGTGTGCACACACCCATGCACTCATGCACCCCTGCACGGACAGGTGTGCACATGTGTGCACACGAGACACACACACCACACTCACCTGCACGCCCAGCCACACACGGACGTGTGCCCTCCCCCCACCCCCCTCAGCTCCACCAACTCCTCATCTCTTCTCCGTTTCTGCAGGTTTTCCATTTCCAGAATGTTACAGAAAAGGAATCACGCCGTGCGTAACCCTGGGGACTGGCTTTTTTCAAGGAGTGTGGCTGCCTGGAGGCTCACCGGGTCGTCCCCTCGTTTCTAGGGCTGAGTAGTTGTCCGTGGTCTGGGCACGTCTCAGCTGCCTTATTGTTGAAGAGCATCTGGCCTGTTCCTACACTTTGGCTGTTATAAATAAAACTGTCATAAACATTCGTGCCCAGGTTTTTTGTGCGAAAAAAATGTTCGTTTCTCTGGGATAAACGCCCAGGAGTGCAATTGCTGGGTCATATAGTAATTGCATGTTTAGTTGTTTTTTTTAAAAGCTGCCAAATTGTTCTCCAGAGGGCCCTACCATTTTACCTTCTCAGCAGCTCTATCTGAGGGATCCATTTTCTCTGCCTCCTGCCAGAATTTGGGATTTTTTATTTTAGCCATTCTGAAAAACGTGTAGTGATACCTCATTGTGGTTTTAATTTGCATTTTCCTAATGGCTATGATGTTGAACATCTTTTCATGTGCTAATTTGCCATCTGTAGATCCTCTTGGTGGAAAACCCTTTGTGACTTTAGCTCATTTTATAACTGGGTTATTTGTTCTTTCTTTTTAAAAAAAAAAAAAAAACTGTTGAGTTTTGAGAGTTCTTTATATGTTCTAGATACTAGTCCCTTGTCAGATATGCGGTTTGTAGTTTTTTCTCCCAGGCCATAGCTTATCTTTTCCTCCTCTTAATGGGGTCTTTCATGGAGCAAATGTTTTTGTCTTTGTTGGAGTCCAGCCCATCAATGTGTCCATTTATGAGCTGAGCCTTTGTTGTCAAGTCTGAGAGCTCTGCTTAGCCCTAGATTTTGGAGATATCAGACATTTTCTCCTGTGCTTTTCCTAAAAGCTTTATGCTTTAAGTTTCACGTTGAAGTACATGGCCTGTTTTGAGTTAATTTTCGTGTAAGGTGTGAGGTTTCAGCCAAGGTCCTTTCTTGCCTGGGTGCCCACTTATTCTGGTGCCCTTTGTTGAAAAGGCTGTATTTGCTCCGTGGGATTGTTTCTGTGTCTTTGTAACAAGTCAGTTGAGCACATTCGTGTGGGTCTGCGTCTGGCTCCTCTGTCCTGTCCCACTGACCTGTGTGTCCATCCCTCCATAGACACTATCCAGTCTTCCGAATACGTCTTGCAATTGGATAGACAGATACCTCCACTTTTTCTTTTCTTTCTTTTTTTTTTTACTTTTCCATATACACTTTAGAACAACCTTGCCTGTATGTATGAAAAAAATTAACTAGAATTTTAATGAGTTGTTGTAAGCCTGTGTATATCGATTGGAGAGAGTTGATATCTTTCATTGATTCTTTCATTATCATTTTATAGTTCTTACATAAAAGTTCTGTACATGTTTTGGTAGATTTATTACAAGTAAATCTTTCTTCCTCTCACCCTTAGTTTTCTTCCTTTCTTCCTTCCTTTTGTGATTTAAATGTCATTTTATCTTTAATTTTGATTTCCATGTGTTTATTGATAGTATATAGAAATATAATTGATTTTTGTTGATCTTGTATTCTGAGAACTTGCTATTAGTTCTCGTAGTTTTTTGTTTGTTTTTGTTTTCTGTGAGTTTTTTGTTTTGTTTTGTTTTCTGGGATTTTTTTGATAGTCGTTGGGATTTTCTACATAGACAGTCATGTCATCTGCAAACACGGACAGTTTTATTTCATCCTTTCTGGTCTGTATGGCTTTTAATTCCTCTTCTTGCCTCATTATGTTGACTAGAACTCCCAGCACAATGTTGAATAGGAGTTATGGGAGTGGACATCCTTGTCTTGTGCCTTGTTTTAGGGGGAAAACATTTAGACTTTCACCATTAAGTATAAAGTTAGTGCAGGTTCTTTTTAGATGTTCTTTAACAAGTTGAGAGTTTTTCTCTATTCCTATATTTCTGAGAATTTCCATCATGAATGTATATTGACTTGTTCAAATGCTTTTCCTGCATCAGTCAATACGAACACATGATTTTTCTTCTTTAACCTGTTCAGGTGGTAGGTTACACTGATAGATTTTCAAACACTGAACACAGCCTTTCATCCCTGAAATAAACTGCACTTTCGTGCTGTATAATTCTTGTTATGTGTTGCTGAATTCTATTTACTGATTTTTTATAAGGATTTTTGTGTCTATATTTATGAGGGATGATGGGCTGTGGTTCTCTCTTTTTGTACGGTTTTGGTATCAGAGAAATTACTAACTTTATAGAATGAATTACGAAGTCTTCCCTCCTCTTATTTTCTGGAAGAGTTTGTATAGAATTGGTGTTAATTCAACTTTAAATGCTTGATGGAATTCTCTAGGGAAACCATCTGGGGCTGGAGATTAATTTTGGGAGAATCTTTTAATTATAAATTCAACTTTCTTCATAGTTATAGGGCTATTCAAATTATTTATTCATACTGAGTGTGTTGTGGTAGTTTATGTCTTCTAAAATATTAGTCCATTTCATCTAAGTTCTCAAATTTATGTGTTTAATTTTGTTTGTAGTAGCTCTCCCTTTATTACCCTTTTGATGTCTGCAGGCTCTGAATTGATATCCCCTGTTTCATTCCCAATATAAGTTATTTGAATTTTCTCTCTTTTTAATCATTCTTTATAGAGATATGTCAATTTTACTTATATTTTCCAAGAATCATCTCTTTGTTTCATTGATTTGCTCCATTTTACTATTTTCAATTTCATTGATTCCCTCTTTTTAGTATTTCCTTCCTCTGTTTGCTCTAGATTTATTTTGCTCTTCCTTTCCTAGGTTCTTGACGTGGGATCTTAGATTATTGATTAGACATCTCCTCTTTTCTCATATATACATTTTAGTGCTATAAATTTACCTCTCAGCCCTGCCCTAGCTGCATTCTACAATATCTGATGTGTTGTATTTTTATTTTAATTCAGTTTTGTGTATTTTTAAAATTTCCCTTGACACTTCCTCTTTGACTCATGGGTCGCTTAGAAGTGTGTTGTTTATTTTCCAAGCATGTATAGTTTTACCTGTTATCTGTTTGTTATTGATTTCATTGTGGTTGGACAACACCCCCTGTATGGATTCAGTTCTTTTAAATTCATTAAGGTTTGCTTTACGGCCTGGGACATGGTTTACGTTTGTATATGTTCCGTGGCCACTTGAAAGAATTCTGCTGTTGTTGGGTGGAGGTTCTGTAAACGTCAATTAAATCCTGTTGGTTAATGGTATTGTTGAGCTCTTCTATATCTTTGCTGATGTTCTATCTTTCAGTACAGAGAGATAGATGGGATGTTTAACTCCCCAACTGCAATTGCGGATTTGACTATTTCTCCTTTAAATTCTCTCAGTATTGGTTCAAGCATTTTGAAGCTCTGCTGTTTGGTACATACACATTTAAGACTGCTATGTATTCTTGGTGAATGGACCCTTTTATCATTATATAATATCCCTCCCTGTCTCTCTGTCTGTAATTTCTTTGCCCTGAAGTCTATACTATCAATACTAATATAGCCACTTTTACTTCTTTTGATTAATGTATGCATGATATAGTTTTCTTCATTCTTGTACCTTCAACCGGCCTGTATATTTGAAGTGAGCTTTTGGTAGACAACAAACGGTTGGATCATGTTTTTTAAACTACTCTGCCAATCTCTATCTTCTATTTGGTGTATTTAGACTATTTATATTTTTAAAATTAAGATATAATTCACATACCATAAATTCATCTTTTTACATGTACAATTCAGTGGTTTTTAGTAAATTCACAAAGTTATGTAACATCACCACTATCTAATTCCAGACATTTTCATCACCCCAAAAGGAAACCCCATGAGCAGTAACCCTTCATCCCTTCTGTTCCCCAGCCCCAGACAACCACTCATCTACTTTGTGTCTCTATGGATTTGTCTATGCTGAGCATCTCCTGTAAATGGAGCAATACAAATGTGGCTTTTTGCAGCTGGCACTCTTCACTTAGCCTAAGGTTCTCAGGGTTTACTCTTGTTTTAGCATCAATCAGCAATTCATTCCTCTTAATGGCTGAATAACATTCCATCATTAGAGATGACATATTTTGCTTATCCATCATCAGCTGAAGGATTCGCCCACACTTTCTTTAATTCAAAAACTTGGACCTGAAAAGACAGGGCTTCAGTCACACAGAGGCTGCTTCAGGTGAACACAGATCATCAGAACGTGAAGCTGCTCTGTGTGCTGCCAACGTCTTCTTTAGAAACCGTGAACACAAGCCATTTCTAAAAGCTCACATGGAGGTAAATAAAGAGTGCCGTTTATATACAGTGAAAACGAGCCTGAGGCCAGAGCCTCCTTGAAAGAACGAAAGCACCAGGTGACCCAAGCACCCTGCAGTTTGGGGCACCCTGTGTCTGGAGTCCTGTCCTCCCCGAGCATCCTCCTCCCCCAGACCTCACCAAACCCAGCAGGAGTGCAAGGTCACACCAGAGGGGAGGGTAACCTTGGGGGCCCCTCTCTGCGGGAAGAGACTTGGCCCAAGGGGCCTCAATGAGTGGGGAAGAGGGGACTGGGTGGTGCCTCGAGAGGTGGGGAGTGTTCGGAGGAGAGAGCAGGGGAGAGGGGGCATCCTCTTTAAGAACAGAGCACTTGTGATCAGCTCGTATACCGTCTGGGGAGACCCTGGGGCCACTGGAATGGTGTTGGGGTGAGGCTGCCAACAACGCTGCTTCCAGGTGGGTCTCTGACTGGGTTCTCAGATCAGGGACCTGACCACACCCCACTCCGCCCACGGTGAAGGTGGGAGCGCCCTACTCCCTGAACTTACCTCTAGTCGGGAGACAAACAAATGAAGCGAATGCGTCCAGAAGTGAGCAAGAGAAAACCAGGCAGTGTCCTTGAGCCGTGAGCGTCCCTGGGATGTGCTGGGAGGTGGGCAAGGCCTGACTCTGGTGGGCCAGAGCATCTCTGTGGCCAGAATGAAGATCAGAGACCAACTGAGGCGCGGAGCCAGTCCCGGGCCCCAACCATGCAAGCATGTTTCCAGAGGAAACACTTAACAGCCCTTGGGTTTTAATCAATACCCAGCTTATTCAAGTTACAAATTTAAATGTCTTTCCTTAAGCCTGTAGGCTAAACTCACAGATCTTGTTATATTATTTATGGATTTATTAATATTGGTATAAAATAATAAATGTCATTTTACTCGCCATTTGATTAATTCATAAACACGATAGTGGAGCCCCTCGTCTTCCCAGAGGTGACGTGCGGGCAGGTGTAGGGCCGGAGCACGTGGCTGGAAGGGCCCCCAGCCTGCTTCTACAGCGGCCGGAGCAAGGCTCACTGTGACCTTGGGGAGGGGCCTGGGGCGGTGGGCTCTGTGCAGGGTCTGTGCTGCCTCGCGCTCAGGCCCCCTGCCCGACGCAGCCTGTCCCCGGGACCCCCGAGGCAGGTGTGGGGACCAGCAGCCCTCTGGTGCTCAGGCTCTGCTCAGCTTCATTCCCCAGGGAGAGCTTTGCTCTTTGGGCCCAGAAGGAAAACACCGTGGACAGAGCAGAGGGAAACAGGACTAAATGCCACACCCGCCTCGCAGACTCGGAACCGGAGGGTGAGGTCCCAAGGGCTGAGGGTGTGGAGCCCCCGAGGCCAGCGCGCAGTGGGCGAGGGCAGCAGCCCTGTCACAGGGGCCCCGAGAAATGTGACCCGGTTCCACCAGTTCCGGGGGTTCCCGGGGTCTCGGGGTGCAGGGGCGCCCTGACTCGCCTCCGTGTGGGGCCCTGGACTAAGCGAGTCCCCTGCCGTCGGCCCCCCCATGGCTCAAGTCGTCCCCCTCCCCCGGCCACTTAGTTAAAACTCCTGGTCTGGGGCCTGGCGGGTATTTGAGAACAAAACTTCTTGTTTCACGAGCTCCTCGCAGTAAAAGCCAGTGTTTCCGGGAGCTCATGCCGTAAAACCCTGCAGGATTCCTGCTTGTCCTGTGGAGCCCGGGCAACCGGAGGCAGACAGCCCGTCCCCTTTGGACCCCTGGACAGTGCCTTCGCCCTCCCTGTCCAGCCGGACACCCGCCCACACTCCGCGCGCAGGTCTGGGCCTGGGGGAGGTGATGCCCACGAACTCTGCTGAGGAGGCCCGAGACCACCTGGGGGAGGGGCTGGGCAGGGGCGCCTGGCTGGGTTCCCGGCACCTGGGGCCTCCTGCTGCCCCAGGGGTGCGCTGGCCCGGCTCTGTGGTCGCACACAGACCCTTGCACCCAGGGTCAGGGAACAGGCCGTGCGAAGATGGGCTCCCCCAGCGGCAGGCCATCTTCCACTCTCGCCTGAAGAAGAGAAATAAAGCCTCCTGAACGTTTCCGTATTAAGCCTGAGTAGGTGCAGGGAGACAGAACCGCCCCCGCCCTCCAGTTGCGAAGACCTCCGTGCTGAGATGGGTAAGTGGGGGCTGCACGGACTCGCAAAGACCTCGTTTGGGAGGGAAGGGTCTGCAGACCGAGGGGTGAGGGCCCTAGGAAGGGTCTTCCAGCAGCGGCCTTGGGGCAGGGCTGTCCACCCTGTTGGACTCCTTCCCGTGGAGGGGAGCGGAGGGTTGGGTGTGGACGGGCCCCTCCCACAGGCGCCTCTGCAATCCCCAGCATGCAGTGCCTCTCACAGGGGACTGGGGCTCATGGCAGGCCCCGAAGTTCAGCGGCTATGTCTCCGAAGGTCAGCCTGATGCCCTGAAGGTCAGCAGTTCTGTCACCGTCCCCGCACATGCCGGAGGAGGGCAGAGACACACGGCAATGGCCCCCAGGACCTGCGCACCTGAGAGGCCGTCTGCCCAGAGGAAGCCACAGCCCAGCCCACACGCTTCAGGGACCTGACTGCGCTCCACAAGACCCGGCTTCACCCAGGGTCAATATTTGCAGGCGACGGGAGGTGGGATGAGCTGCCTCTCAGCCTGGCTCTGGGGAGCGGAGGGCGGCTGGGGTGCCGTCTGTACGGGGCTGCCCCAGACAGCCGGGCTAAGTGGGGGGTCAGTGGGCACAGGACCGGGAGGGGCCTCACTGCCTCTCTCCAAAGCTCAGCTGAAGTGCCCTGGAGCAAGGTGGATGGAGGGGCCCGCTGGGCCCAGTGGGACTCCACCCGCCCGTGTGCCCTCCAGACCGAGGGGCCCTCGAACACACTCTGACAGAAGGGAAAAGCTGCGATCTTTGAAGCCACTGCTGTCGGGGATGGCGCCGAAACCACCGGGCCACCCGCCCTCCTTCCTCCTCTGGAAGGACGGACGGAGGATGCGGGGCTGGTCTCTCTGCAAACAGTCCGGCCCCTCTTCCTGGGGCATTTCTGGGACACCTGGGCCTTTTCCATATGTGCCGACAGCGGGTGTGCCTTTCCCGGGGCTGGGGCATCAGGGAAGCCTGCAGAGCTGAGAGGGTGAGGCCTGCTCAGAGGGCCCCCCAGAGACTGACCTCTCCATTCTGACTTCCCACCCCCACCTGAACCCGCCTTTGGGCTCCCAACCCCTCTTTTCAGTGAACCCCTTCCCAGGGTTGTCTGCTTTCGTGAAGTTCCTGGGTGAGTCAGACCCCGTGAACGCGAGGGCTCCCCCTCCAGGGTTTCCGAGCCGGCCTACGGAGGGGCGGCGTTGGCCCCTGCGTCCCTACTGGTCCTGCTTCCGAGCCCATCACTGGATCAGCCTGCATCTGCTTTGGGACAGATTTTGAGGGGTTGGGGTTCTGGATCAAGGAGCACCAGCTATGATTAAACATTGGGGGCCACGGTTAATTACACAGATAAAGGGCCAGCGCCCAGCCTTGGAGGGAGGGTTAGCAGACAAAAGGCGGCTCTTGGCCAGGCGTCCCGAGGAGCTTTGCCCTTTGGTGTTCCAGAGCCACCTTCTAAAATCAGAAAGGATCAGAGCACGTGTGCTGATGAAATGCCACATGCTTCTACAGGGAAGAACTGTTCCCGGCTAATCGGGGCGGTTTGTCCAGGGATGGGTGTGTAAACACGAGGCGCGTCCCTCTGGTCCTAGGGAGACCCGACTGGGGGCGATCTGGTAAACGTCAAGTTCGGGGTGAGGGCAGGTTCCCGTCACATCTCCCGAGCCTGTTAGAACAGAGCGTCCTGTGTGTCTGTCACCACCCGCCCAGCTACATGGCCAGTCCAGGCAGAGAAACCCTGGGTGCGTGTAAGTGCACTCAGAGCGGCTTCTCCAGGCTGGACCGTGGCAGGGAAACGGAGTGCCAGCTTCAGGATGGGCTGGTTCAGGCTGAGGAATTAGGATGAAGAATGACAAGGTCCCTCCCAAGAGGGTGGGCTCTGATAATGGCTTCCAAGGGCACAGTGGTCTGAGCATCTCCCAAGGCTCTCCTGAGAGATGCTGTTGGTCTGGAGGCTGCTGAGCCCCCAGCTTGCCCCGGGCCGACAGCGAGGGGACCAGAACCTCCCGCTCTGCCCCTGCTGCGCACAGCTCCGGCTTCATCAAATAATCCCCCGAGGCTCTGGGGCTCACCGGCCAGACGGGGGTCAGGGCTGGTGAGCAGCTCCCCCGCTTGGAGTCAGCACTTGTGGCTCCTTGGTGAGCCTCCCAGGCCGGATCCCCCAGCTGGGAAAGGCGGAGACAAACAAGGCCATTTGAGGGTTAAATGAGGAAAGAGGCTTGGCACAACCCGGGGACCAGGAAGCAGTGTGTCCTGCGTGCACACTGGGGAGATGGTCTGTGCCCGTTTAACGTGGCCTCTGGTGCCAGTGCCACGCCGCACACATGGCACGGAATGAATGATCACTGATTGCGTGCAGGGAGGGGTCAGGTAGGGGAGCAGGGAGGGGGGTGGGGAGCAGAGAGGGAGGAGAACGCAGACTCCAGAAGCAGGTGACACTGCTAAGATCTCAGCATAAACAGCCAGGACCTAGAGCCCTGTCAGATTAAACGTGTCAAAAGGTCAGCCCCGTGTGCTGCACCGTCAGACAAGGGCCGGGGCTCTGGACGGGCTGGTCACAAAGACAGCTCCAGCCCTGAGATACGCTCCTGCCCCAGAAGCAGGAGCGGAGCTGGGTGTGGGGGGACTGCCCCCCAGGGTAGCCGGCTCCGTCCCTCCCTCCCACGGGGGGCATAGCCTAGTCCTCAGAGGCAGCGTCCTTCAAAGCCTGCATGCATGGATTGTAGCTGTGCTTGGAGTCTTGAGAAAAGATCCTGCCCCTCAATACTATAATAAATCACTTAAATCAATACTTAAATCAATCACTTGAACCTCCCAATGGTATAATAAATCACCATCGTTACCATGTGGGGAATTGCATTATATTTGAGGAAGGATTAAGAAAAGTTGGTGTGTGATAGAGAACGAGACAGAATCACAAAGAATCCCGTGGAACCAGGGGCCTGTGCTGCTGCCCATGGGGCTGACATGGTCTGGTCAAGGGCTAGGTCGAGGTCCAAGAAAGGACAGGAGGGGTTTCTGCGCCGCCCCTTGGAGTCTATTGGGATTTTTTGGTGGCTTTATCAAAATCGAAATGAAAAGAGCGAGTTAGCATTCCTTAGACAAGAAAATGCCGTAATTTTATAACAAGAACAAACAAATGCTTTTCGGACCTTTTACACGTAAACATATTCTAGGCCCATGCCCAGGGGAGAAATGGGAGCCCTTCATGCGTGTGGGAGTCCTGTGGCCGTGGCTCAGAGCCTGTGCAAACTCGGGGCTTGGCTCCTAATTCTGTGCCACCACCATGAGGCCTGGCTCCATCCTGGGGCAGGGGTGTGGCAGGGGACACCCTGAGGGCAGCTCACTGCTGGCCTCTTGTCCTGGGGTGTTTCTGTAGCTTTGATTCTGAAGACCCTGGAGAGGACTCCCAGCGGACCGGGGTTGGAGACAGCTGCTTTGTCTCCTAGGGACCCCTCCCGCCAGCCCTGAGGGCCTCTGGCAACCACGAAGGGGGCATCCTTCATCCCACACCTGCAGGACCCTCACTGCCTGTCAAATGCAAGTACCAGGACGTGTGCGCGTACATGTGCGCACCTGTATGTGTGTGTGCGCGTCTATATGTGCACGTGTGTACGGGTGTGCATGAGTGTGTACGTGTAGGGGCACCAATCATGTGTGCACACGTGTGAGTGTACGTGTGTGCGTCTTATGTGTAAGCGTGTATGCACACACGTGTAGTTTCCTCCCGCACCCGGGCGCTGGGTTTTGGGCCAACGGCATGCGGTCTCGCGGGCCCAATTCCCCCAGAAAGCAGAGCCAAGACGGACGCCTGGGTCGTTCCCTGTGTGCCTCGGTCTCAGGACAGTGGGCTGGAGGGGGGGGCGCGGTGGCTGCCTATCCCAGGGCCCCCATTAAGCCCCCTAAATGCAGGAGGAGAGCATTCATCCACTGGTGCTGGCTTCCATTGGGTAACTCCCCACTGCTCTAGGGTCCACAGCTCATGGCCAGCAGGGCGGCCCCGGTGAGCAGCAAAAGGCCCGTGTGGGGTCAGGAGAGGCCCGTCGTTCTGGGGGGCAGTGCAGGCACCTCTGGGTGGCAGGAAGAGCAGGGAGGGCTGGTCAGGTGACCAGCAGAAGTTCTGACACGGGGGACCCCTCGCCTTGGCTCCCTTTGCAAAGGGGCCTCCACCTCTGGGAGGACCGGGTTCTGGCCCACCGCTGAGGGTGCTGCCAGCTGATGGTAGCCGGTGGTGGCGGCTCTGGTCGCACCCGGCTGCAGCCCCTGATCAGTGCCACCTTGTTCCCGTGCCCGGAACTGGAGGGTGGGAGGGCAGCTCCGGTGCCAACACCCCCTGCTCCCTGCCCAGCAGTGTGGGTCCCTGAGAAGGCAATTCAGTAAAGGAAGGAAAAGCTTTCCAACAGCTGGTGCTGGGACTACCGGACACGCAAAGAATAAACTCAAAACTCACTCAGAAATGCAAAACTGTAAAACTCCTAGAAGGCAACATAAAGGAAAATCTATATGACCTGGGGTTTGGTGATGAGGTTTTAGATACAACAGCAAAAGCATGATCCCAAAATTCCTGCGTCTGTGAAAGACACTGTTAAGAGAATGAAAATACAAGCCACTGAATGGGAGGAAATGCTTCAAAGCCACATCTGATCAAGGATTCAGATCCAGAATATACATACAACTTTTAAAACTCAAAAATAAGGAAACAAACGGCACAATTTACAATTGGGATAAAGATCTGAACGGACCTCTCCAAACAAGATATATGGATGGTAGATAAGCACATGAAAAGATGCTCCACATCATGTGATATTAGAGAAATGCAAACTAAAACAAGATACCTCTGCACACCTATCAGAGTGGCTCAAATCGAAACCTGCCAACACCAATGTCTTGAGAGTGTAACCGAAAGTGGGGGTCCAAGCTGCTCGCTGCTCAAAAGCCAATAAACAGGCTATTTGGTAGAAAGGAGAGTCTGCTTTATTTTGGGTGCCAGCAACCAGGGGGAAGGGTGGACACCTGTCCAAAGGCCGACTCCCCCTACTGACAATCAGTGGGCAGAGCTTTTATAGGGGGACGGAAGGGGCTCCATGCAGAAACAGCACAGTCAGCTCTGACAATCATCTTGAAATTGGTCATTGGTGGTCTGACCAGCGTCCTCTTGATTGTTTTAAGTACAGGGACTCTTCAGTTCCAGGGTCGTTTGTTCCCATTTCCTTGAGGCCAGTTCTCAGAACTGTGGCAGCTTATGTCATGGCTACAGCCTGGTCATCATGGAGTTAACTTCTTCCACCCGGCAGGGGTTTCAGTATCTACAAGACAGCTCACGGGATACGGCTCAGAATATGATCTATAGCCCTTGAGGAGGAACTAAAGGTCCTTGACTTTGCTTAATGACTAAACTATCATTACTTTGTGTTTTTTGAGTGCTTTCCTTTGCTTCTGCGTTTTCTCACCTCTCTGATTAAACTTATTTTTGGCTAGAATTTTTCCACAAGCAAAAGGCAGGTGGAGGATGGTGGGGGGAAAGGACCCTAGGGTCCTGCTCATTTCGAGTCAGGGCAACAGGAATCAGCATTCCTGGTGGGGATGCAAGTGATGCAGCTGCTGTGGAAGACAGTCTGGAAGCTTCTTTATAAATCTAAATGCAATGTTACTATATCATCTAGCACTTACTCTCCTAGGTATTTACCCAATGGATTTAAACGCTTTTGTCCACACAAAAACCTGCACACGAGTAAAAAAGTGTAACCAAGCAAGACCTGGGGGGCCTTCCCGGGGCAGAACCCCCTCCGCCCATGTCCTCCACCTGCCTCTTGTCTGTAGAAAACTCTAGTCTCCCAGGCTTCCCCGAGTTCCAAAGAATAAATTTAATCAGAGAAGTGAGAAAATGCAGAAACAAAGGAAAGCAATCAAGCAAGACAAAATAATAATAGTTCAGCCATTAGAGGAAGTCGAGGAGCTTTAGTTGATGACGTTGACTTCCAAATACCTCACCACCAACAAGTCAGAAGAGCGTCCACACCCCACAACCTCTTGCCTCACCCTGTCTTTAAAAACCTTTCCCTGAGAGCCTTCAAGGAGTTCAGTCTTAAGCACTGGCAACCTGGACTCCTTGCTTGGCACCTGCAATAAACACTGCACTTTCCTTCCCCACAACCCAGGGTCAGTAGATTGGCTTTACTGCACAAGGGCGAGTGGACCCAAGTTTGGTTCTGTAATAATTTTGGCACCCCTGGTGGGACATAAGTCTGGAGCAGGCATCTTGCCCGTGGCATATCGGCCCCTGGCCAGTGGCAGCTCTTGGATCCTGTCTAACAGCTGCCTAAGCACCTCTGTCTCAGGGACAGGCCCAAGTGCTTGCCACTGACCAGGCGTCGCTGGTCCACGGCGCTTTCAGTTCTGTGGTGAAGGAAACAAGGCTCTGGTCCTGGTCGGTCTGGTCTGGTTTGTGAGCCTCTCTGGTAAGTGACGACACCAAGGTATTCCTATCTCATAGGCTTCACCTATGGTGGAGTGTTGGTTGGGATTTTCCCTTTTGGACTAAGGTTTGGTCATTTGGCTTTGTCTCTGGTGGGGCATTTGCATCACCCATAAAATGGGAGTAAATATTTGCAAATTATGTTTCTTATAATGGATTTAATGCTCACAATATAGAGAGAACACTTAAAATTCAACAACAGCAAAAAGAAACCAAACAACTTGATTTAAAAGAGGGCAAAGGATTGAATAGACATTTCTCGAAAGACAACATACAAATGGCCAATAAACATGAAAAGATGCCCCACATCACGGGTCATCAAGGAAGAGATCAAAACCATAGTGAGATACCACTTCACACCCATTAGAAAGGTTGCCATCAAAAAATAGAAAATAACAAACATTGGTGAGGATGTGGGGAAATTGGAACCCTTGTGCACTGTAGTGGGAATGTAAATTGTGAAGCTGCCGTGGCAAACAATATGGAGGTTCCTCAAAAAATTAAAAATAGAACTAACACATGATACAATGATTCCACTCCTGGGTATACACCCCAAATAGCTGAAGGCATGTACTTGAATGGATGTTTGTACACCCATGTTCATAGCATAGCTAAAATGTAGAAGCAAATGGATAAACAAAATGGGATCCATCCGTACAAAGGAATATTATTTAATCATAAAAAGGAAGGAAATTCTGACACAGGCTACAACGTGGATGAAACCTGAGGACATTATGCAAAGTGAAATAAGTCAGTCACAAAAAATACACTGTGTGATTTCATTTATGGGAGGCACTTAGAACCGTCAAAATCATAGAGACAGAAAGTAAAATGGGGGTTGCCAGGGGCTTGGGAGGGAATGGGGGCTTGGTGCTTAATGGGGACAGAGATCCAGTTTTACAAGGTGATGAAAAGGTGGAGTTTGTGATGTCGCACACATTCTAAATGTATTTACTATCACTGAACTGTGCACTGAAAAATAATTAAGATGGTAAATTTTATGTTATGTGTACTTTACCACAATAAAAAAATGTCAAGGTCATCACTAGCGCTTGGTGTTGTCAGTGGTTTTGGATTTTGACCATTCTAATAGGTGTGTAGCGGTATTGTGTGTTGCTTTACATTTTCCTGATGACATATGCTGTGGAGCATCTTTTCATATGCTTGTTTGCCATGTGTATAGCTTATTTGGTGAGGTGTCTGTTAAGGTCTTTCGCCCACTGTAATTGGGTTGTTTTCTTTCTGCTGAGTTTTAAGAGTTCTTTAAATATTTGGACAGCAGTCCTTTATCAGATGTGTGTTTTGCAAATGTTTTCCCCCAGTCTGTGGCTTCCTTTCTCTTTTTCTTCCATCACCTTGAGCAGAGCGGGAGTCTTTCATTTTAATGGTGTCCAGCTGATCAGTTATTCTTTCATGGACTGTGCCTTTGGTGTTGTATCTAAGAGGTCATCACCAAACCCGAGATCCGTCTCAGCCTGAGCAGAGTGGATGCTGCGGGTGCCCTGCCCACCTGGGCTGCATCGATGGAGACCATGGCCTTGCTGCCGACAGCGGGTCAGCATGCGGCCCCCAGAGCCCCGCAGCCCAGCTCTCCGGCAGGAGGGGGAGCTGCCTCCAGCTCTGGGCTCCCCCCCACCGCCTCTGTCCCCCACGGCCATGTATTTCTTTGGTTTCTGATTTGTCCATCTGCCTGTGGGTTAGCCCGAGCACATGAAAGCTGGTGTGTGTGTATGTGTGTGTGTGTGTGTGTGTCTCCCTTCCTATCGTCTTGGAAAGCCTGCAAGCGATTTCTAGGGGTCTCAGTTGTGTGGAGTGTGCTGGGCAGGCTCCAGGCGCCCCATGACCCCTGCCTCTTGCTGTCCGCCGGCTCGTGTGAGCCCCTCCCCTCGGGTGAATGCCTGGGGGTTGGCCTGGTGCAGGGGGGCCCTTGGGCCTGGCCTCCCACCCTGCCTAACAGATGGAGGGGCTGGCTGTGCCCCCGCTGTCTTGGGGGCTGCGTCTCTCCAGATGCCCCCATCTCAGCTCAGATTCGTGACAAAGGCCGGCTGAGCCCTGCGGTTTCCAGCCTGTGAAGGAGCCTAGCCTGGCCCACTCAGCCTCCCATGGGCTCTGTTAGGGGAGGGGTGACGGGGTCTCTCTTCTCCAGGGGACTCCCTCCCAGCTTCCATCCCACTAGAGGGAAGGACAGGACCCGCTGGGAGCAGGACCCTCGCTCACAGAGTAACTTCCCCCAGATAAGGGGCAGGGCAGCACGCCCACAGGCTCTTGCTCACGGGTCCTCCCCAGGTGTGTCCCCCCCACCCTGTGAACTTGGGGAGGCACGGAGGAACCCCTAGTGAGACCCAGGGGTGGGCTCCGCACCCTGACCTCTGTGCCCAGGGACAGTTTGTCGAGTCCAGACCTCGAGGCCTGGAGTTCCCCGCCAGCCCGTCCCCCGTGTGGCTGGCCAGTTCGTGTGCTGCGGGAGGGGATGGAGGAGGCCCTGCTGCGTTGGGACAGGTCACTGCAAGCCCGGCGACTGTCCCAGGGGCCCTGCAGCAAAGGGGGCATGTGTTCTCAGACGTGCCTTGGAACCTCAGGGTCCCTCTCCCCTCGGGAGGCACCTGGGGGTCCCCAGCGCTTTGGCCTTTGTGCTGAGATGAAGAGGTTGCTTCTTGGAAGGTGCTTCACTAACACTTGGGAAGAGCTGCTGTGGGGCGCCGACCCCGTGCTGAGGTTCCCGTGACGACCTGCCGTCCAGGTTCAGGGTGCGGGGCGTGCAGAGCCGCCGGGCAGCGGCCCCCAGCCCGCCTTTCTCTGCTGAGCTCACTCTGGCGGGTATTTTCAGAAGCACCAGTGTTCCCACGAGCTCGCGCTTCTTCCCCCCCGAGGCCCCGGACAAGCACTTAGAACGCTTTTCTCCAGAACTATAAACAGCGGCTAAGATTCGCTTTAAAGACATGAACTGGGCCACGCCATGGGGGTGCAGTTTGATCCCAGGGAGCCTGGGCACTGTCGTCACTCCTCTGGCCACTCGGCCTGTGAACACCCACCGACCAGCCCATGCGAGCATCTGATTCTGTGTCAAAGCATTTATGCCAAAAGCTCAGCAGTGGTTTCCGAGGGCCGGGAAAGCACACACCTGCCCCGCGACCTGCCCATCAGTGCCTCCATTTAGCTCACCCACTGCACCACCGCCCCGCGCCCACACCCAGCCCAGCCCGAGACCCGCCTGTCAGCTCCGGCCCCAGCCGCTCAGTGAGGCTGCGCACCCTCCCCGGCCTGGCGCCCCCCCTCCAGCCCCGTCCTCACCCTGAGCTGGGCTCCATTTCCTGCCCGGGTCCCCGGCAGCCCCTCAGGGCCCCTGGCTCTGGCTGTACCTTTCTAATCCCCACCCCGGGTGTCAGGCCTCATCTCAGCGGGTCCTGCTTCCTCCAGGCCTGTCCTGAGCCCACCTTCCCTGCGCCTGCTTCCGTACGTAATGCCTTCCCGGAGCCCGGGGCTACCCCCTCGTCCTCCCGCACCCGTGCCCCAGGCCCGAGGATGGGCGCCCCCGGCCGCGGCCCCTCACCCCGTCGGCCCCCCTTCTCACCAAACCCGGGACCACGAGGGGACCGGAGGTGAGGACGAGAGAGGAACCTGACGGCGGGGTGGCGGGGGAGCAGAGCCCTGGGGAGGAGGCCAGCACCGCCGGGGGCCCAGGCGGGTGGAGGCCTGTGCGGACCGAGCTCGCAGGTGCTGTGGTGGTGGGCGGGGTCTGCAGGCCCCTCCCGCCTCCGCCTGTTCACCCCTGGACCTGAGGGGACACAGCACCGCACAAGACCGCCTTGCACAGAAGAGCGCCCCGCGGACGCCTCTGTGGCAGCTTCCAAGGCCGCCCCCCACCACCCCCGCCCCGGGTGAGGCCTGTGATGGCCCCGCCTCCCAGCCTGTGGGCCCATCGCCTCCTTGGGCCATGGCCTAGCTCTGTGGTTTTTCCCCGCTTCGGTGCAGGCTGGCAGTCTTTGAGCAGAGACCCAGACACTGTGGATCTCACGTTGGCAAAGTGCCGGGTGTTTCTGTGCTCGAGGATTCGGTTAAATTACCTGATCCTCGTGAATCTCGCTTCGTAAGATTTGTGAGGTGGGACCAGGGCAGTGTTTGCTCCAGGACTCTTTATCTTCCACCAGTGAACGCTTCTGTGAATCTACCCAGGGCCCAGGAGTCACGAGGTTTTCTAATCTGGCTGGACGAAGGTTTCCTTTCAGCCTCTCGCTGCCCCTTTCCCTCCCTCAGGTGGTTTCCACACACACGTGCTGGAACCAGGAGGACGCACGTGGGACCCTCCTTCCCTCTCCTGGTGACTGTCCGGCACAGGGAACCAGACTGGACGTTCACACCACCAGGGCCTCCCCACGCCCTGCCCACCCCCGCCTACGGACAGCTGCCGTGGGGACACAGCGGACAGACTGTAATCAGGATGAAGGATTGTTCGCAATCACGCAGCTGTGGACAAGTTTCCCAAAATAAGGACTTGTGGAGAGAGATGAGCAACTTAGCACTCGCCATCAGAAAAGGAAAGGGATGGAAAAACCCAGCAGGCTGCAAAAGTAGCAGGAGCCTCATGTGGAGAAGCGCGTCATGGACTTGCCCCTTCCCTTGGGGGTGTCGTGGCCTCAGCCTCCTTCCGCGTCCTGAGACCTTCCAATGCGCACAGGGTTACGCTAGTCCCTGCTTTGACCCTTAGATGTCAAGGACCCGCAGGCTGGTGAGGCTGTGTCCTCACAACCCTGCTTGGATGACCACCCCGGCCTGGACAGCACATCCATGCAGACCCCGTCCTGAGGGCCACGGTCTACAAGGCATTTGGACCGAGCACAGGACAGCTGCCACCTGGGAATGTTTTTCCCTGCAGAGAGAACCCTCCACAGTGACGTGGAGGAAAGCGGGGCCCCGTGGCTGCAGCAGGGGAGTCTCCAGGAGCCACTGCAGGGGATGAGTAGGATGCCCCCATTGCACAGCAGCCAGCTCGGCTTCAGGCCAGGACACCCCCAGGATTCCAGAGGAGCAAGTGGGAAATCTCCCCTTGGCTCCAAAGCCGGGCCCTGGAGCAGCAGCCCTGGTCTGGACACAGCTGGTCTGGACGTAGCCGGCCTGAGCCCCTCGATGGGCCAGTGCTGGCGGCTCCTCTCCGGCCAGGCCCCCAGGGGAGACGCGACGACCCTGGACCCCTGAGCCCGGCGGGGCCGACACTCTGGACCTGACGGGGCTCCTTGCCGGGTGGGCACTAAACGGGCCTGAACTGCGTCCCAGGGATGCTTTCTGACCACAGGGTGGACGCTCTGCCCCACTGAGCAGAGCTTCTCCTCAGACCCCAGCTCTGCCTATGCCTGCCCGGGACCCTGGGCTGTACGTGTCCATGGCCCTCGGTCTGGGCAGTGGGCCCCTTCTCGTGGGGCACAGGGCGAGGTTCCAGGCGGAAGGAGCATCTCCAAACCTGCACCTATGGGAATCACCTGTGTGGACGCCAGGCCCACAGCTCCATCTCCCAGGATCCATCATGGGGGGTGAGGAGGGGGGTGCCAGCCTCACCAATACCTGTTAGCGCCCATCCTTCCACATTTCCACATCCCAGTGCGTTTGACGTTACAGCTGGGTTTTTTTTGTTTGTTTTGTTTTTTCGCGGTATGCGGGCCTCTCACCGCTGCGGCCTCTCCCGTTGCGGAGCACAGGCTCCGGACGCGCAGGCTCAGCGGCCATGGCTCACGGGCCCAGCCGCTCCGTGGCATGTGGGATCCTCCCGGACCGGGGCACGAACCCGTGTCCCCTGCATCGGCAGGTGGACTCTCAACCGCTGCGCCACCAGGGAAGCCCCTACAGCTGGTTTTAACTCACGTTTCCCTACTGACCAACAGTGCTGTGCATCTTTAGTGCATGGAATAGCCATTTCTGTGTCTTCTTTGATGAGATAACTATTCAAACATTTTGCCTACTTTCTATTTGGGTTACTTATCTTATTATTATTGAGTTGTAACAGCTCTTTATGTATTCTGGATACAAGTTCTTCCTCAGATATATGATTTCAATTCTTTCCTTCAGTCGACAGCTTCCCTTTTCATTTTTATGTCTTTTGAACTTGTTGTGCTTTCTGTATCTAAGAAATCTTTGCCTAACCCAAGGTCACGAGGTCCCAAGGTATTACTCCTATGTTTTCTTTTAAGAGTTTTATAATTTTAGTTCTTTCATTTAGTTCTTCGATGCATTTTGATCAAATTCATCTTTTTATATAAATCCTTCTTCCTGCCCGTGGATGCTCACTGTGCCAGTCACGTGTTGAGAAGACTGACCTTTCCCCAGTGAATTACTTTTGCGCCTTTGCTGGAAATCAGCTGATGGTGAGTGTGAGGGTTTATTTCTGGACTCTGGATTCTGTCCCACTGATGTACGCTCTGTCCTTGTGCCAGAACCAGTCTTGATGACTGTAGCTTTGCAGTACGTTTTTTAAACTCATTTCGTTCTTTTTCAGGATTGTTTGTCCTCCCTGAGGCCTTTTATTTCCACAAAGCAGGATTGGTTTGTCAGCTTCCACAGATGCTGTTTCTTGCTGGCGGTGTCAGAACCTTCCTCCGAGCTCTCTCGCTGATGCCCACCCTGAGCCCCATCTCGGGGTCTGCGGGTCCACAGCTGCACTGATGCGGTGCTAGCCCCGCGGTGGTGGAGCGACTTCAGGAAAAGGGGCTTCCGCTGGTCACCGGGCCGGGATCTGGCCTGTGTCCTCGGGCTTGGTTCACGGCGTCTCACATCCTCCAGGCAGGGCACTTGGGGAGCTGAAGGTTCCAGATAGTCTAATCGGAGCATCTAGATAAGGCCCAAGGGGGCGGCCGAGGGGCACCCCTGGGGTCTCCTCACCAAAGAGCTGAGCGTAACAGGTGGATTTTAATTTTCTCTGTAAACAGCCTCAAACCAACATACAGTGTGGAAGCTCCCACCACAGCCCTTAGTGCCGCCAAACTGGCCCAGGTGTGGGTCTCGGGAGAGGAGCCGCAGCCCCATCTAGAACCCGGGGCCGATACCGGAGCAGCTTGACGCCCCGGCCGAGGGAGTAGAGGGACGTGGGCTCCGGCCCCAGCATCCAGGGCCACTTGGGGAAGCACGTGGGCGCGGCCCCGGCAAAGGCACGTCTGCCCCCGGCCTGTGTCTCCTACACGAAAGCCCAGCGTCCGGGTCCAGCCTGGCTTGACGGGTGTGTCCAGGCTAGCTTATGGAAGATCACTTCCTCAGAGTAGTAAATCCATATGAAGATACTTGTCCCCAGCTCTCCGCCATTTTCAAGGCTTCCGTACCTTCTGTGGTCTAATGTCCACGGTCTCAAGCGCAGCGACCTGTGGCTGGGCTTGAGTGTCTCCCGTAGAAGGATCACCGTCACTCCTTCTCCTGTCTCCAGACATCACAGAATAACTGGATTAGCTCGGTCAGCGGGGGCCTCGCTTGGACTTTCAGAACCAAAGCGTCTGCGAGGATTCATTCTGTCTGAACTGTGCTGGTAACTGTGTTCCCATTGCCACCTTTCCTGGGGCTTGATGTGTCACCAAGCAGCAACAACACAGGCTCCTCCGGAAAAGGCAGGGTGCTGCCCGGATTTCACCTTCTTTGTTTCTGTACTGTTGTGGTTTTCTCTAGGTTCACATTTTGTATACTCTACTTTCAAAGCACTTTGAAGGGAGGTTTTTTTAAGGATCATTTTTGCCTGGAGCAGAAACAAAGAAACCTCCTGTTAAAAAGTGCCAACAAAATAGATGTCTGGATGCACGCTGAGGATTTTCTGTGGCTAATGGATTTTAAGAGCCTAGATTTTTGGCAAATGGGTCTAAACTATTTATATGTGAAAAGCTGCCATGATCATCCGGACGTTTCCCAGAGTGGGCAGTGCAGGTGAGGGGGTGGCCGGGCTGATGTGCATGCGTCCCCCCTCTGGGGCACACGTGCCCTCCCCGTGTGCCAGGGCGGGGGTCTGGGCCCGGCCCGGGGCTAGATGGATAGGGTCCTGACCACGTGGCACCAGGACAGGGAGCCCCTGCCCTGAGCCCCAGGTGCCGTGAGAGGCCCCAGGGTGCTAGTCACCTGCCCTTCACCCTCACCTGGGGGTCGGGGCTGTCCATCTGAAGCCTGACCCAAGCCCCACACCCGGTCACACCCCCAGGAGCCGGCCCTGCCCACAGGGGCCCCAGGGGCAGGACAGAGTGCCGTTAAGGGTGCCTTCTGGGCAGAGTCAGAGTTCGGCGGCACCTTCCCCTACGACCCTTGGCCTTGGCACCCAGAGTGGGGGCAGGGCGGCTCCCACCAGCACAGGGGTCACCAACCTCCGACTGGTCCCGGGACTCCTGGCGCTGAGGGTTGGCAAACCCCAGGCGGTCTCAGCGGGTCTGTGGGAGCAGCAACCTTGTTGGGGGCGGGGTCTCCTGTGCCGGCCCTCCGCCCATCACCTCTGAAGAGGTCATCACCATGATTACCTCAGCGAAATTCCCTTACCTTTCCTGCAAGGCTTTCACTCAAGAAAATGAATTATTTAGTAAAGTGTAATTTTTCCTTACTGTGCTGAGTTTCATGCCCTCCTGGGGGTGACCCCTGAGGTTTTCTACAAAACCCACCCTCTGAGCCCGCGGGAAGCTCCCACGTGGTGATGGAGGTGCTGACCACGTGGGCCTGAGCTCCACTAAGGCCTCAGTGGTGTCGGCGCCGGAAGAGCCTCCTGCGGCCCAGGCCAGGCCTGCCCTGCGTCCCTGGAACAGCCGAGGTCTTTGTTTGCCTGGATAGGCAGCTGGCCCTGGACAGAGCAGAGGCCACCTCCTCCCCACATCTGCCCTCCGTTCCCCGCTCCCTCCAGACCATCTTGTTCGGCAGTTCAAGGCTGAGACCATGATGACAGGACGGGTCGGCCGAGAGACCGGTGTTGGGGCTGCAGATGTCCTCACGGTGTGTATTCGTCAGCGTCGCCGGCTGCCGTAACAAACATCCCCGAGCGTCAGCACAGCAGTTTTACTTCTCACTCACGTCCCATTCAGGCCAGTCGAGCGGCCTTGCCTCGGCGGTCACTCAGGGGCCCAGGCTCCGTCCAGCACACATGGGCCAGGACAGCCTTGGGGCGTGGTGGGCCATCGGCAGCCCAGGAGCGTGGCCCAGCACCTCTGCCCACCCCACAGCCTCCAGGCTTTAATTGTTCTGCATTGTTGTTATTATGCTGTTGATACCATTTTGCTGCTGGTTAAACAGATCTGGCAGCTTTCAGGAAGTGGGGATTTCCTCTGGATCTGTGTGTGACAGCTGTGAAATGCAGAGCGACTGACCTCCCATGTCCCCCACCATGGGACCTCCCTACACTGCCCCTGGCGCCTGCCCCTGGCCCCGAGTGGGCTGCGAGCACCTCCCCTCCCCTTCCTCCCCCCTTCCACGTGCAGGGTGCCCCCTACGGCTGAGATGAGAGCAGAGACTGGGAGGCCCCCAGCTCCCCACCCCGTGAAGTGGCCACAGAGGAATGAGGGGACTCAGAGAAACGTAAAGCATGAGGGTGAAGGAGGGAAAGGCAAGGATTAAAACAAGTACCTGTGAGACACATGCTCGGAACCAAAGTCACACTTAAGTTTTTGTGAGAAGTTCTAGTGCCATCAGATTGTTCATTTCCAAATTATGTAGAAAACATCCTTATGTCTGAAGCACAAATAATTTTTAAAATCTGGGCTTCTACAGTTAATGAAGATAATGCATCATCCAGTCATGGGTTTGCAGCTGCTGCTAAAATGCGACACAGTTTTCTATTCTTAGTTGACTCTGGTCACCCCGGCCAGCGACCGCCTTTAATTGCATGTTGGGGTCGGGGTTTCCCCGGAGCCTTCGAGTGTCGATGGCGACGCCCCGTGTGCCACGGCTGTGGCCTCCCGACATGTGGCAGCGTTCACCCCCAGAGGTCAGATCTCGGTGACGGCGAGCAGGGGTGTCAGGGCCCGCCGTCAGCGCAGCGCCACTGGGTTTCTGGAGGCCCGGCTGCCGAAGCCGAGCGCCGCCCGCGCGCCGTCGGGAGCAGGGATGCCGGCCGCGTGTGGAGCGAGCAGAACAGAGCATGTGCTCCAACGCAGCCCCCACTGGCCCTTCCCGATGATGTTTTCTTAGTTAGACCTGCGCGTGGCTCAAAATGTAAAAGAAAACCCAGGAGGCCAGCGCCTCTTTCAAGGACCATGCGGTGAAGCCCAGAGGACGTGGTGCAGCTACCCCCAGCCCCCAGCCCCTGCCCTCCAGCCTAACTGCCCTTTGCCCAAGGTGCTCCGTGATCCCGGCCTTTCCATCAGCTCCAGCATGACTGAAACGGCCCAGAGACAGCAGCGGGCATGCGACTGCCCCTCGTGCCCGCTGGGCTGGGCGCTCCGGGCCTTGACGCAGAGGGAAACCAAGTCCTGGTCACCAGGGCGGCACGGGGCCTCCCCCAGTCCCGCCCAGACCCCGGCTGCAGGCTTCCCCATTGAGGGGGGGGGTCTCCCCGGGAGCGTGCTCGCAAGGCAGCCTCCAGGGACCGTAAAGTGGTCGTGTGGGGCTGCAGGGGTGCTCAGCAGGTGTCCCCTGACCCAAGGAGGGAGAAGGGGGCCCCCCACGGAACCACCAGCGTCCAGTGGCCTCAGCACTGATGAGAATTTCCCAAGAACTTTTCTCCTTCAAGACGATATGTTAGTATTGTCATCACTATTGTTTTTAACCCAGGACAAAGTTCAGAAACTGAGGGGGAAAGCCAGAGCGTGGAAAAGACTGCAGGGCTCTGGGCGAGTCAGGCCCAGCTGCAAGGCGAGCCCGGCCCCCCACCAGGCCTGGCCTCCAGCCTCCGCTGTGTGTTTACCCCAGGCAGCGGCCAAGCCCAGGACCTGCTGGTCTGATGAAGCCGGGGCCCGTCTGAGGGGGCGTCTTACCACGTCCAGCGGCCCACAGATGCCCTGGCGGTGTGTGGAAGGGGCCACGAGCCCTCTGGCATCTCCCTCTGGGCCTGGACACCCGGACGGCCCACGTCAGGACCAGCAGGCTCGTGCAGCTGGGAGAACGTCCAGGACCAGGACGAAGAGTCACCGTGAAAATCTCCAGGAAATCTTCCCCAGCTCCCGCTCAGAGGGCTTCACACGGAAACGCCCTGAAACGCGCTCTAAACCGCCTCCAAAGACAGAAGCCGGGGGTGCCTTCCTGTGCGTCATGTGGACACAGCACAGACGGGGCGGGCCCTCCCCAGTGTGTCTTTTCCTAGAGGACCTGGCCAGCATGCCGGGCACTTGGAGGAGATAAATGACTGCGACTCTGAAAGGTGTCCTCAGCCCACACTGGGCGGCCGCCCCACCCTCTGGTCCCTGCAGACCCCAGAGAGCGTGGGCTGCCCGAGGGGCACACAGATTCCAGGCGGCAGCTGCGTCCTGAGCTGCCCACTCTCCACGTGGTCCTGCCCCGAGGAGACTGCCCACCTGATGCAGGCACGTGGCCACGTCTTAGTCCCGGAGAGCTGGCTCCATGAAAGGCAAGCCAAGCTTGGCTTCTCGGGCCCAAGGAAGGCTCTCGTCCCTGGGATGGGCCCGGGCTTAGCACCTCCTCAGGCCCAGAGGCTGCTGTCTCCCAGCTTAGCCAAGGCTGTTCCTTAGGCCCTGATCGTCTTTGGGAGAAGTGAAGGGGCAAGTGCCCTGCTGGGCCCTCTGTAGCTGGGCCACAGGCCCGGCCACTGAGCATCCAGGAGACCACACCCTGGGCCATGTGGTTTTTAAACAGCCGGAGCACATGTCCACATACTCATTAGCTCAGCAGGTGAGCTTCTGCTTTGATGAGTCTTTTCAAAAAAGGGCCTAAAGAGCGGCCAAGGGGCCAGAACCCTTCCTCCACATCTTGAGTGTTGCTGAGACAGCATCTGGGCAGGGATCCGGCTCGTCCCCACACGTGGGCAGAGAGGCCAGGAAAGAGGGCAACCATCAAATTGGAATTTCAGATGAACGTGAATAACTTTTTTTAGTTTGTCCCTTGCAATATTTGGGACATGCTTATACCAAAATAATGTTTATCTGAAATTCAAATTCAACTGGGCATCCTCGGCTTTGTTGCTAAATCTGGCAACTCTTTGCAACAGTCCTGTGAGGCAGAGAGGCAGGTAAGACCTGGTGCAGCTACCCCGTGTTTACAGATACAAAACCAGAAAGGAGAGGCTGCGTCACTGTTTGAGGGCCCACGGCCCCTCAGCAGCCCAGGGCCCACGCTCAGGCCACTGGATGGTCACAGCTCGGGGCTGGGGGCTGGGGGCCCAGCACACAGAGTGGAGGGTCCTCCATCAGCTCTGACCCAGAGGTCCGGATGGAAAACTTATCATTCCTTCTTCCACGGGATGAAGGGGAAGCATCACCTTTCCGTGTGAGCTGATCCGGGGGCCACAGCTGACGCACAGCTCCTGAGAGCGCCCCCCACCAGCCGCGTCAGCCAGGAGCTCTGGGAACAGCCCGTGCCCACCTCCCACCCTGGGACATTTGGGATTAGACTGTGAGGAGCCCACCGGGGTGGGGTCTGGGTGCCAATGCACCATCTGCTGTAAAGGTGGGCAGAGCAAGAGAGGGGAGGGTTCTTGACCCTCTGTCCTCCCTGGAAACAGGAGAGAGGCCCTCCCACCTGACGTGGGAGGTGGCAGCTCTGCCCAAGGCTATCTCAGCAGGCGTTGGTCACGGCTGTTCTCCAGAGCATCTGACCGTCTTCTGCTCTTGTCTCATTTGGAAAATGTGGGCCTCTGTCCTGCGTGTTTGGGGTTCTATTCACCAGCTCTGCAGGTGACATGCTGTCCCAGTGCTGCCCACCCTGTGCCTGCTGCCTGCGTGTCACCGAACCAAAGTCGGGTCCACTCGCCTGCCCACAGTAAAGCCAATCTACTGACCCCGGTTGGTGGGGAAGGAAAGTGCAGTGTTTATCGCAGGAGCCAAGCAAGGAGTCCAGCCAGCTAGTACTCAAAAGGCCTGAACTCCCCGAAGGCTCTCAGGAAAAGGTTTTCAAAGACAGGGTGAGGGAGGGTGGGTTGTGGGGTGTGATCAGCTCGTGCATGCTCTTCTGATTGGCTGGTGGTGAGGTCATCGGGAGTCAACGTCATCAGCCTTCTGGTTCCAGCTGGCCTGGGGTCTGCGTGCTTGTGGGCAGCATGCAGTTAACTTCTTCCGCCTGGAGGGGGCTTCAGTATCTGCAGAACAGCTCAAGGACGTGGCTCAGAACAGTACCTACAGCCCTTGAGGAGGA
>NW_021703781.1:81886623-81925985 GCF_005190385.1 Monodon monoceros
TTTTTTTTTTTTTTTTTTTTTTTTTTTTCTTTTCTTTTTTTTTTTTTTTTTGCAGTACACGGGCCTCTCACTGTTGTGGCCTCTCCCGTTGCGGAGCACAGGCTCCGGACACGCAGGCTCAGCGGCCATGGCTCAGGAGCCCAGCCGCTCCACGGCATGTGGGATCTTCCCGGACCGGGGCACGAACCCGCATCCCCTGCATTGGCAGGCGGACTCTCAACCACTGCGCCACCAGGGAAGCCCTCTCACTTGTTTGATTAAATTTACTCTTCGGAACTCGGAGAAGGCTAAAGTTTTTCTACAGACAGGAGTCAGGCGGAGGGTGGGGGTGCTGTCTGTCCTGGGAAGGCCCCCACGCAGCATCCTGCTGGGTTACACACAGGCCTCGAAGCTCCTTGTGGATCCCGTGCCCATCCCACCCCAGGCCCTGCAGAAGGGCTGCTTCCCATTGCTGTCCGTGGTCCCGGCCCTCCGTACCGAGCGCAAACTGACACGGTGTGACCGCCTGAAATCTGGCCCAGAGGCAGGGCTGTGGTTCCCTCCCCGTCCGGCAGCCAGAGGCAGGCTCTATGTGCACCAGAGAAAACCAGAGAACAAGCTGAAAAGAGCCCAGATTCTAAAGGAGGTTCCGCTCTCAGAGCCAACACCTGCTGGGAAACTTTCCCCATCACCATTTCGAAGCCACTCAAGGAGGTCATGTGAGCGAAGGTGGGAGGTTAGCCCTGTCGCGGACGGTGGTCACTGTCTCGACCCAGGTCTCAAGGCTGGGAGGTAGGGTGTGTGCCCATCCGTGGACGCCTCCATCTTCTGGACCGTGGTCCGAGGTTCCGAGGGTTCCACACCCTCCACGCCTGGGCGGCCATTTCTCTGTGGGGGAGGGGCTTCTCACGGCTCCACTGGCCACTCCTGGCCACCCGGCCACGGCAGCGGCCCCGCAGGTCCCCACGTCCTGGGATGCTTGCTTGTGTCTCCTGTTCAGTGAGCTGTGGTCTATTGGGTGCTTCTCTGTTTCCCTTGGAATTTATCAGGCGGTGTTTCTCCAGCCTGAGGCACAGGCTTTACTCAGAGCTCCAGCTCTGGAAGCTGGATGAGCCAGCCTCTGCTACCCTCGGGCTGGTTCTGCCCAGCGGTCCCTCCAGGTCAGGAACTCCGCAAAGCCCCATGGGGTCCCATCTGCAGAGGCCGGAGAGCCCCAACCTGGGCCTTTCCCGCCCTCACCTGTCCTGGCCGAGAGAGCAGAAAGTCCAGGAGGGGGCGACAGGTGAGGACCAGCCTGTCGGGCAGACTCAAGGGCGCGAGGACCCCCACCCGCTCCTGTGTATCTGCTCCACGTGCACCAGGCAGGGCTCCTGTGACCTGCCCCTGCCCCGCACACCTCCCAGCCCCGCACACCTCCCAGCCCTGCAGCCCAGGCCCCCGCGTGTCCCCCATTTAAGGCCCCGGGAATGGGGCGAGCGCCAGACTCCAGGGCACCCACGCAGGGGTCCCACCTGATGGGCACAGACATGGACTCGTGCTGGGCCTGCCATGCAAAGACGCCTCCTGAATCCTGCTGGACGTGGCTCCCACGGGGCCAGGTCGTGCACGCTTCAACCACGGGGCCTCCTTGGGGGCTAGGATGCCGTCTGCTTTTTAGGTCCAGTCTTGACGGCAAACAGACTGTGAACTCAGAGCTCATCTTCCTGGGAAGTCTGCGCGTCTCGTCTCGCGGGCGGGGTCTTCACGAGGGGGTGCTCCGTGAAGCCCGGCAGTTCTCAACCGTCTCCCTCGAGGGCCCCAGGTGGGCGACAGAGGGGGGAGGGGACCCGCAAGGCCCTGGCTGTGGACGGCAGTGCCAAGGGTGCCCAGCACCCCCCCAGAGATGCCTAGGAGAGCCATGACCCTCCTCACAGAGGGACATCCAGCGCAGGAAGTCAGGGAAATTCGGAAACTACCCACGAGAGGGCCGGCCCAGCTGCTGCACGACCCGGCCTGAGCCTCCCGGGAAGCTGGTTAGCGCAGCTGCCAGCCCTCGCCTGCTTGTCCTCCGGGCCGTGTGGGGTCAGCCACAGGCCCAGCCATGCTGAATCCCCTGGGGCCTGGCAGTCGGAGGTGACCTGGGTCCCAGGAACTGGAACTCATGCCAGAACCGTCGCGGAGGCTTCATGGCAGATTTCAGGTCAGAATAGGGGACACTGCTGAGCCCTGAGGACTGCGGACTCTGAGGGCGGGTGAGGGACCTCCAGGGGCCGTGGGTGGCCGGGTGGCCACGGGATCGAGACCCCAGCTCTGGAGGGGTGCCGGGCCCTCCTGGTCACCCCTCCTGGCCGTCAGCAGAACGCTGCCCTCAGGTCTGCTGGCTCCCAGGAGGAGGGCTGGGGCTATGGGTAGTGACTCTGCTTTCCTGAGGTCAGCAGATGCCCCCACTCCCGGGCCGGCCTGTCCAGGGCGGAGGCGAGGTCAGGAGAGTGGTCGGCACAGGCCCAAACCTACCTTTGCCGGGCCTGAAGCCTCAGGGATGAAGAAGGGGAGGCTAAGAGGCGAGGGGGGCAGGGGCGCAGGGCCGACTCGGGAGCCCAGTGCAGCACCCACGTGGCCGGGCCAGTCGGGGGTCCCTGTGGTGGGGAGCCAGGAGGACAGAACCTCCAGGGACGCTCCACAGAGCCTCGGGCAGCAGCACAGCGCGGGCGGCGGAGCTGGTGGACGACCGAGAGGCCTGGGTGGACTGAGGGCACCTGCGACGGGACCGGAGTGGAGCTGGCCACTCCCGCACACCTGCTCTTTGGGTCGTCCCAAGGCCCTCACCCAGGCGCCGCTGGGCCCCCCACCTGGGCTTCTGCAGGGGCGGCCAGGCCGTCCGCTCCGCGTCTGCCCGCGGGCGCAAGCCGGCCCTTGGACGGTTTTCTCGCCTCTGCTGCAGTTTTCACTAACGTCCCGCAGCCCAGATGAAATAGCTCTGCGGCCGGGCTCTCACCCCACAGAGAGCGCGCGAGATACCCGACGCGCCTTTAAGCTCCCAGAGAAGGACACCTCGCCCAGAGTCTGCGAAGCGGAGCGGGACACATTCCTGGTTCATTAAAACAGTGCATCTTACCAGCAGGGCTGTGCCCGGTTACATAAGCAAGTTCCCGCTCCCAGGTGGGAACCCTGCCTCGGGCTGGGTACCGAGGGGCTCCTAGGGTCCCCCCGTGGGGTCCCAGCTGGGAAGTGAGGTGTTCTGGCAGGCGGTGCATGCCTCCTGACGCTGAGAGGGCTGGAAGGGACAGACCCTGAGGAAAGGGCGCAGCCTCCCCGGTGTGTGAACCTGGCTCTGTAGGACGGACCCTGATGCCACCCAAGCCCACAGGCCCGGGAAGGTTCAGGCCTTTGGGAGGGTCCCTTCAGCCGGGTAATGACGGCACCCGCCCCCAACCTGCTCGGCTCTCTGGTCACAGGCCTAGCGCTCAACCTTGAGGGCCAGGGCAGCACTGCATCCCCACCTGGGTCCTATCTGCCTTGCACGGGACCCCTGGGGGAGGGGGAAGATGGTGCGGCCACCAGGCAGAGGAGGTGCTCCCCGGGGCCCCTGGACAGAGCTGCGTGTTCCGGCTGATACTGTCCCGGCACCCAGCGCTGTTCCAGGCGACGGCGGCCACTCCCGTGCACTGAACGCCACACGCAGGAGTCACCACACAGGACCCCTCGTCCACACGGCTGCCTCAGCTCCTGGGGCGTCCCCCCTCCCCGGCCAGCAACTCCCTCCTGGGTCCCCTCAGGAGGCTGGAGCTCTGTGCCATGTCACCCTCAGCAGCTCAGCTCAGCTGCCACCCACGCATGGATGACGGACTCAGCCAGGGTGAGACCCAGAGTCCACGGGAGAACCCGTCTGCTCCAAATGTCAAAGACAGATGCACATGCACAGGGCACGGAATACAAGCACACGCGTGTGCACACACACATTCATACACACGCACACACACCCCCATGTACACAACACACATCATCCACATATGCGCACACCCAAACACACATGCAAACACACTGGTGCCCACGTGAACGTGCGCGCACACACTGGTGCACACCTACACGCATTCATGCTCCCTCGTGCACACACGAGCACACCCCCATGTACACCGTCCCCAGGAGTCGTCTGCTCCCAGCACTGACCCTGCAAGTTGAAATTTCTCAGCTGAAACCTCAGGGCAGCTCACCTGGAGTCTGTTCCTCCAGCTGCCAGGACCAGAGGGCAGACCAAGTGGGTAAGCAGGGAGGTGGCCCTGTGCGGGGATGCCAGGCCGTGTCCCCAGGGCTCTCCCCGTGGGCTCCTGTTTGGGGAAAAAAGGAGGTCTTGGCCCGCTGAACATTCTTCCCCACTGAAACCCAGACTGCCTATCTGAGTTAATATGATGGTTTTATACAAGGTGGGGTTTTTTTAATGAAGGGATTTTTCTACCCTGAAATAATATCGTTTTGTTTTTGGAAAGTCTGTAGCGGCATCTCTGTGCCTTTCTGTTCAGGGCAGCTTTATTGAGCTACGAGGCTGGAGCTTCGCTCTGACGTCAGCTCAATGACAACCGGGGCTGCCCCAGCAAGACGCACTTTCTGCACAAATGAAAAAATACCTTTTTACAGATTGAGATGAGAGGCGACGCTGTTTTTACAGATTGAGATGAGATGAGAGGCGACGCTGTTTTGCGTCTGAAGTGTTTCCTTTTTACAGATTGAGATGAGATGAGAGGTGACGCTGTTTTGAGTCTGAAGTGTTTCCTTTTTCGTGTGGTGTAAAGGATCCTCTTCCGCACCGTCCACACTGAGTATGGATCACCCCCGAGGCCGCCCTCGGCGTGTGGGTCCTCGAGCCCCTTCCCACCACACCTCCACGCTCTGTGCTGCTGGTGTCCTGGGCTCGGGGACCCAGCATCGGCTCCTGTGGGGACGGGGCATGGCCGAGGCCTGGGGCTTCTGTAGCCGGAGGTGGCAGCAAACCCGACCCCAGGTGGCCACCGGCTGGAGGAACAGACTCGAGAGGGACATTGGCCGGGAGGGACCCCTGTTCTCCCACCATGGGAAGGGCTGTGGGCTCCGCGGACCTCGTGAGGTGCCACGTTAGTGTCGGGACAAAGGCCGAGACCGGCCTCCCGGAGTCGATGTGAGGAAGAACGCAGGCCGGAGGTGGTGCTGCGTCCTCAGAGGGGCCTGGTGTCACCACGTCCTGCAGGGAGCAGGGTGCCCTGCACTCATGTGGAGTCTGCACCGGGCCCTCAGCGGAGCACTCACGTCCCGTGTGTTTGGGCTCGAAACGTGTGCTGAGAAGTGTCTGCATGTGTGGACAGCGTCTTCGGGCAGCATCCTCTTTGGGACACAGAGGCCAAGATGGGGCCTTTCGGAGGGTGTCGGGTCTGAACCTGGGTCTTCGGCCCTCGGCCTCAAAGGGACCTCGCGCCTGGTGGCTTGTCCCGACCTCACCAGCCATCAGAGCTGTGCCACTGCTCCTGCCACTGGCTTCCGTCAAGGCTTAAAGGATGGACCGCATCAGTAATGCAGGCCTGGCAGGCCGGCTCAGCCCTTCCTTACAAAGTCTAAATCACGTTAGCACGAGTGGTCCTGATGGATGCCTGACTCTCTCCGTACACGCGTCCTGGGGAAAGGCCAGGCTGGTCTCCAGCAACCCGGTCCGCATCGGGCACGTAAAGCCAGAGCGTAGGTTCCTTGAGAAGGTGAAATGCTTCCTGGGCAGGGAGTTTCTGGAGGCCGTCTGGGGGTCTCTGCCGGGCAGCAGGATGTGTGTGCACCCGCCCCAGGTCTGTGCACCTCTCCTACCGGCCCCACTGGTGGGACCCCGGGCCGGGGAGTGGGGTGGGGAAGGAGGACCACCTGCAAACATCCGAGTTATCTCGGGATCAGGTGAGTAGGTGGCGTCAGCCTCGTGTTTTTTTGTTTGTTTGTTTGTTTGTTTTGCGGTACGCGGGCCTCTCACTGCTGTGACCTCTCCCGCTGCGGAGCACAGGCTCCGGACACGCAGGCTCAGCGGCCATGGCTCACGGGCCCAGCCGCTCCGCGGCACGTGGGATCTTCCCGGACCGGGGCACGAACCCAACCACTGCGCCACCAGGGAAGCCCCAGCCTCGTGTTTTTAAACTTTTTTCTCCACCAATTGAACACATTGTCTCTGAAAGCTCTAAATAGGCTCCTTTGTCTCCAGGGAGCGCGAACCGTCACGTAAAGCCTGTCCTGCCTCTCAGCGGCCTTCAGCCGCGGCTCTGACCACAGTATTGGGGGACGGCTCCTGGCCCAGCCCAGGCTGGGGCTGCTTCTGAAGTGCCCGTTGCTCCTCGGGTGTCGGCACCTTGTGTGCGGATTCCGTGTGTGTGACGACAGTCAGGCTGGAGCCCCCAGGACCCACCTACAGCCACCGCGACTTCCTCTGCCACCGTCGCTGGTGGGCGGCCAGGACGTCTGGTCTGTGTCTGTGAAGTACTTCCACCTGGACGCTTCCTGCTGGGAAGATCCCCCGAGGGACACTCGGTGTGGGCTTGGCCCTGCACCACCCCAGCAAGGCTCAGGTGTGAGGGTCCCAGGAGGCTGGCCTGACACACCCCCAGTCCAGCTGGGCTGAGGACCACCTTCTCATTCCTATAAAATTCAGAGCGGCGATAGGCAAGATATGAAGAGTTCATTAAATGTTCTAGGCGACCATCTGGTTTCTTTAAAGCTGCCCTTGAATTTCTTGAAGACACTGTGCTCTCCAGTGTGATCTGAATAACACAGGGCGCGTCTCCTAGAATAAGACAGATCTGAATGATCATTAACTTCGAGAAAAGGAGGATGCGTCAAGTGAGACCCACTCAACGAGGCGGCCCAGATTGCCCCGTGTCCCGTAGGAACATGATGGTGGCCGGCCTGGCCGGCCCTTTGCTGGGTGGTGGGGGGTCGGGATGGGAGAAGCCCTTGGCCCCCGAGGGGCACCCCTCTGTCGGGTCACGTCCCCAGTGCATGGGTCCCCAGTGCCCAGGACACGCCACGGGGCATGGGGGCTGTGGGGCACCTCTTCATCCCCCTTGGTGAGAGCCCCACGGCCCACAGCAGGCTCCCAGGGCTGCCCACCAGCCCCTTCACATCAGCAGGGGCCCGGCCCTGCTGGCACCAACCCACCGGCCCTGCTGGCACCACCCACCACCCCGAGGCTCCTTGTAGGACTTCTCCTGGGCTCCCTCAAAAGGACAAGCAGGCTGGGGGAGGGCAAGAGTTTCACTGGCCGTCCAGAGGGCGTGTGTTTCCGCAAAGTAGCTGCTGAGTCAGGAGGGGGCGCGGGCATCTGAGCGCCAGGCGGGCGGCGTCCAGGCTGGAGCTCCAGCCCCTCATATGGATGCAATGGGCTGTGCACAGCCCCCTTCGCGGGAGGCCCAGGCCTGGTGAATACTTAAGCTTCCTAAATAAAACATGAGAGAGTCGGATGGACCCGCAGACTGGCCTTGCCTTTTTTTTGCAGTGAAAATACTGAACTGGGTGCCACGTGGCCTGTGCCGGGTCACGTGCATGGACACAGAGGCCGCTCTCGAGTCTGACTGCAGCCTCCCCTTGGCTCTGACCCACAGGCCGCAAACCAGCCAAACCACTGGCCACTCACCTGGTCCTGAGCTGTCAGAACCCGACAGTACACAGGGGAGGTGCACGGTGGGGGGGTGCCCATCGCCTCTCGGGGAACGCGGGGTCACAGCCGCCTGTGTTAAGGTTCGGCCAGGCCTGTGGTTTGGGTTTTCACACGGATTTTGGAGATCCCCCCCCCCCGCCCGGCACAGTGCCATGCCCACAGCTTCCAGCATCCCACTTCCTGTTCCAGGACCCATGAGCATCCTCCAAGGCCGCTGTCAGCCCCACAGATGGCCGTCCCACGGATCAGAAGCCCCACTGCCCACGCCTCAGTCCTGGGGCGTCTGTAAGGGGTTGCCGTGGAAATCGCACGCTCCCCAGACACAGCTCCAGCGATGGGCAGGTCAGGAGACACTCGCAAAGTCAGCCGGAGACCAGACTTTGGAACCCGCGGTTTCAACACCAGCACGTCTCCTCGGGTGGGACCTGCTCCTTGCCCGGCCCCCAGTCTCAGGGGCTGGATGTTCTGGTTAAAAATAAAACTTTAGAAGTCCATCACCCAAGCCGGCGTCGAGAGAGCTGCACAGTACATGCGCACAGAGACCCTAGGAGCCCCGGCACCGAAGCCGGAGCTGGTGATGACACCTCCGTTGCTTTAACACCAAAAGGTTTGTTAAAATCCTGCAGCTTCTAACAAAATCCAAGGACGCGCTGTCTCCGCGTGATGATCAAACGGAGAGGAGGACACATCCCTTGTTACTGATCCTGCCTTGCAGGCCACTCCGCTTCATCCCGAGGCACCTATGGAAAGCCCGCTGCTACCTCTGGCATCTGAAGGCCCTGCATCAGGACCATGAGACCTCGCCCCGGCTGGGCCCTCATCCAAGAAGCCGCCTTTGAGGACATGTCCGCAGTCGGGGACCCTGAGGTCCGCTGTCCTGGCAGATGGGGGGCAGATCGAGAGGCCCTAAGGCGGCCAGGTGCGGAGCGTGGGGCTGGGAGAGGTGAGGCCCTGTTGGCCCAGGGGCGGCTCTAATTAAATGGCCGGACATCTAACAGGTCAGTGTCCCTCTCACACCCACACTTCTTCTGCTGACCTGCCTGGGCTCCTGGGTGCTGAGGCGTGGCCCCTGTGTGTAAACATCTCATCAGCTTTCCTCACCGGGGAGGGTTCTTGTAGATGGTGGGGATGAGGGTCATCTTTCTCCTTCACGTCCTTCCTGGGAATGAAGGGCCTCGTGAGCTGCAGAGACCCAGGTCTGCCCTCCCCTGAGATGGCTCTACCAGCGCGAACTCAGAGTTCAGGGCTCAGACAAGAGAGAGAGCTGGACCGTGCCCCCCATGCAGGCTCATCGGCCCGCACTCTACCCTCCGGTTGCTGGCCCACTGCCCCACCATCCTGCCCACCCACGCTGGCCATACCACTCAGGTCCGTGCTTTTCGCTCTGCCCAGAACACAGCCCCCTGCCCTGGAATGGGGGACACATGGACACTCCACTCCTCCCCCAGGCGTCCGCTGCTGGCTGTCGTCCAGCCCCCAGCCCAGCCTGCAGGAAGCCCTGGAGCCAGGGTGGGTAGGGGCACCGGGGACCAGCCCACCTGAGCTGGTCTGTTTGGAGCTTGGGGCTGCCCAAGGGGGCGGGAGACAGCGGGATGCAGGCGTGATGTGGTCTCAAAGGCGTCGCAGGGACCCAGGAAAATACCTCCCACTGGAAACCCGCTGCCTCGGATGGCCGGGCTCTGCCCTGATTGTCCCGATGGAGTCAGCTGAGCCCGTCCTATGAGGCCAGAGAGGCTGGAGAGCTCTCACTGTCTAGGAAGGAGGGGGCTGCCCTAGGGCCCCACCTCAGATCAGGGGAGGCCAGCAGAGGGACTCAGACTTCCTGGGCCCCAAATGTCTGGGCCACTGGGGACCAGTCAACACCCCAGCCCAACCCCACCTGAACCCGTGGACCAGAGGCTGGGTCACTGGGCATCTGGTGGCTGGAAAACTCAGGTGCAGGAAACATGGGAGCCTTGCTGGGGGGAGGGGAAGGGGGACTGATGGGGTGACAGACAGGATAGGAGGGTTATTGGCTATTGGGGCTAGTGGGCCATAGAATGTTCCAGAAATGTTGATAAGTCTCAAAGAAAGGAAGCACGCCTTTCGTGAATTGGGTGGGTGGGCCCTTCAGAGGGTCCCCTCATCCCCGTGGGCTTCTGGGGTGCGGCCGGGCCGAAGGGTCACCCTTTGACTGCCAGGAGAGGGGAGTCCACGTCCTGCTTTATGGCCCCCAGCGTAGGGTCTGGCTCCCCCTCTAGGAACTTGGAATCACCAATTCTTCAGAGGAAGCAAACCGGAGGCCATACCACCCAACGACGTGGTGACCCAAAGAAACAAAACGCTAATCGAATCAGCCTCTTCTGATGACTAGAAATCAGATTTCACACGTGGTTCCAAATTTCTGGCTCAGAAACGAGTGGCTCTCTCCTCTGGAGCACTGGGGCCCCTTGGCAGCGGTCAGCTGAAGCCCAGGTGAGGCTGCCTGTCAGGCCGATGCCTTTGCCACTGTCCCCACCTCTCCCCCGCGCCCACCACCCGGTCAGCTGCCGTCGGCAGGGACATTCTTGCCTGGCCCTTGGCTCCTGAATGGACAGATGGATGGAGGAGGGCAGAAGGGGGCAGAAATGAGGCCAGAGATGTTGTAGGATTTAGAATAAGAAAAGGTGTCATTTCAAACCGTGGGACAGGAGGGAAGGCTCAAGGGCGGTTGAGGTTGGCCAGCCCCTGGGAGGGCTGGCAGCGGCGGGAGCTGGCCCGCGGAGGGCACTGGATGTGTGCACAGCTTGGCCACCTCGGTGCACAGGTCCCACCCCAGGAAGTGCCCTCGCGCCAGCACCCGGCCAGCACCGGTTTTTCAGTGAAGGAAAGTACACCTCAAAACGTCTTCCGGGGGTCCTGCCGTGTAGCCAGGGCAGGGGTCAGAGCAAGGGGCTGGGCCTCACCACCTCGCCAAACGTTACCTTTCGAGGCGGTGGAAGCCTGGCGTCTACGGGGGTCCACGGGCTCGGCAGACACAGAGCGGCCGTCCCTGTGCCTGCAGACGACGCAGGCCCCCACTGCCTGTCCGCTCCCTAGAAGGTTCTGGGCTGAGCCGAGCTGTACAGACCAGCACCCACCTCGCTGGGTGCCCGGTGACCCAAGCCCAGGGCCCACCCGCCGGCTCGCAGCCCCAGACGGCGTGTCCTGCTCTGCACACAAGGCGGACGCGTGAATCCGGCTCAAGTGGTGGAAAAGTCACCGTCCTCACAGACGTGGCGGGAGCCGTAGCCGTTGCTGCGGAGTGATCGCTGGGTTGTGTTTGGCTGGAAGGCGGAGCGCGGGGCCTGCCCTCAGCTCAGGACCGCTCTCCGCGGGCGCCTGGCGCTGGCCTGCAGCCTCTGTTCAGCTCTGGCCCGCGGGCTCAGCGAGGGGGGATAGTTCTGGTCCAGACCCTTCAAAGCGGCTTTAGCCGGTGCCAGGCCGCCTCCCATGTGGGGCTGGGCTGGCAGGACCCCAAGGACTCAGCTCCCTCAGCTGCGTCTCGGGTGTGTCTTCGCAGGGGCTGTTCTTGAGATGCCAGCACCTCATCAAAGCAGTTCGATCGCCCGTTGGTGAACCTGCTGACGAGCCGCGTCCCATCACACAGACCCCGCCATGCCCGCGGTGGGGATGCCTTTAGGGGTGAGGTGGGTCCCGCTCAGTCTGAGCAGCAACCGTGTCCCCAGCAGTGGCAGGTGGGGGCACTGGGGGTGCGAGTGCCCCACCCATAGTCTTGGGGACCGGCCTTCGCTCATTCACTGCCCACCCCTCTCTGCTCGGGGGGGGGGGCTCCCCAGACCCCAGAACCCCTGTGGAAGGAGCTCCTTGCCCAAGGCTGCAGCTACGGGGGAGGGAGCAGAGCGGCCCTGCGGCTGTGGGGAGGGGCTCCTCTCCTCAAGCTTCCAGCTGAAAGGCCAGGCCCCGGGCGCAGCCTCTGTGTCTCAGGCCTGCTCCCTCCTGTGACCTCATAGTCACTCTGGCGGGAGGAGAGCGGCTGGTCACCGTGGGCCCTGAGCCCAGCCTGGGCTCGGGGACCAGGGGAGGGAAGGGACACGTCCTCCCTGGGGGCAAGTGGTGTTTCCCTACACCCCAAGGAAGCCTCCTCTTCCGCGGCGGGCGCGGTCTGGGGGCCTGGAACGTGGACCCCCGCTCAGGCCTTCTCTGCCTTAGACTTGACTCTGAGGGAGGCCGCACGACCCCGCCATCACCACCTGCGACAGCCCCCAGGACCCAGGTGTGGGCGACTAGGGAGCACAAGCCCGGTCTGCCCAGAGATGCGGCCCTGGAGGGTGGTTAGCAGCCTCATCCGGCCGTGGTGCCATGGCCAGGAAACAGCTGAAAAGTACACACGTGCGTGAACGTACTGTTACACGTACACACACCTGCATCTCCTCTTACTGTCATCTCCGGCTAATAGGATTTGCAGCCTGAGACTTAATCCATCTTGCTAATTTGTAGAAGCGGCTTCTAGAGAGTGTCGCTGAAACTGGAATAAATGATTCCCAATGTTCGTCTCTGTCCACGTACGTGTGGAGGGAGAAGGCGTTCCCTTCCCCAGTGGGGCCTGCGCACACTGGACTGACAGCCCAGCACATCTGTCCCGCAGAAGCCACATTACCCACATCGCTAAATGAGGCTGGGGGAGGCCCCGCAACTGGGGGGCACCAGTCACTCACTGGAAACTACAAAATAACTAAAAGAATTGTCTCCAGTTGCATGGGATCACTGCCCCGGCCTCAGAGCTGCGACCACACCCTACACAGGGGGAAACTTGAAAGGTCAGGACCTCAGCTGCCTGGACCCAGGCTGGACGCTGGTGTGTCCACACCAGGCTGCGTGCCCCAATGGCAGGGACCCACTCCGTTGATCGGAAGTTGGCCTCGAGGGTCTTGACAGGCCCTGGAGGAGGAGGGGTCCACACCCAGAGGGGCCAAAGGAGCCTCGGGCGCTTGACGGCAAACCCGTCAACTGGGGGGGCGCAGGTGAGATCAGGGTGAGATCCTGAACGGCCTTGCTGGGGAGGAAAGAAGCGGCCAGTGCGGAAAGGGGTCATCGCCAAGAAGGCCGAGGGGACACGGGGTCCTCCCAGCCCCTCGGCTAACGGCCTTCCCCACGTGGAAGCCGGCGAGGACTCAGGGCAGCGGCTGGAGCCACGTAAGGAGACAACGGCCACAAAAGAGGGCTGGGAGGGGAGAAGGCCGGCAGAGGCCGGGAGGACACAACTCTCGGTCAGAGGGGAAGCAGGAGGCCCAGAAGTAGTTCCCAGGAAGAGGGGCAGCAAACGGAGAGAAAACACCCAGAGCACAGGTGACAACGGCTGTCCTCAAATCCCAGGTGAACCATCAACCGAGCTGCGGCCCAGCGAGGCCATCAGGGTTCAGAATAGGGACAGAGTCATTTGAACATCTTAGCCGAAAAATCAGCGGCGTGAAGGGAGAGGAAATCTGGCCATACCGCCCGCCCTGCCCACAGGAGAACTCGGGGCCGAGCCGAGGGAGGAGGGTGTGACCAGGCTGAGCGTCCAACAGAGGGGCCACGATGCTGGTGGGTTCTCACAGCGGAGGGGCCCAAGGGTCACACCCGAACACTCTGCCTGATGACCCGGATGGGGCTGAAGAAATCCCAAGACAAGTCGGCAGTGCATCCCTGCCCCGTGTCCCCTTCAACAGGGGATTTATTAGCAGGACGCGATGCTGATACTGGGCGCCTTGCAAGTAAAGCAGTAATAGTAACACATAAGCCAAGGGTGAGGGCCAGAGGCACCAGGAAGCATCGCCGGGCGTGGCCATCAGAACTTGCGCCAAGTGCAGACACGGGGATTTGTTAAAGGGCAACCATATCAGCCACTGAACACTCACAATATTTTTTCTTCGGAGCAGTTGGTCTCAGCCTTGGCTTCTCGTTAAAATCACACAACGGAACTTTTAAAGCATCTGGACACCAAGTGCCCCTCAGGCCAAGTCAGCGAGGCTCTGCAGCCGCAGCCAGAGGGCCAGTGGTCCCCGAGGCTCCAGGGGCTCCCGCGCGCAGCCTGGAGTGAGATCGGGGTTCCTGGGGACCTTAGAAACATCTCTGACAGGAGAGCAACTTTTATCTGATGCTCTGTTCCATCAGGTTCACTTCAACCGACCTTTCTCTGGTTAATTTCAAGTAAAATTAATTGGGTATGTTTTATTAAAATACCACATATGTATTATCCCGATTTTCAAAAATGATTTCTGTCTTTCTAGTTATAAATATGTGCAAAGGGGTATCTGCGCTGAGTGGTTGGATTTGGGGGTAGGTTTTTTACTTTCTTGGTGGTTTTCTGTGTAGCTTGAATTTTTCTTAATAAGGAACATATCATACTTTACAAAAACAATGAAGTCATTACAGAGAAAAATCCAGTGGAACGAGACAGTCAAGTAAAAGCAGAGCAAATGGCCTGTGGGTAAAACCCCGGGGGCAGGCGTGCATCCGGGGGTAGGGCCTGGGTCTGGGGCTGTGTCCCCGCGGGTTGCAGGGGCGGGGCAGGCGGGATGGGGGTCGTCCCCTCACCACGTTGTGCCCTGGACAGCCCAGCCTCCTTCCTCCTCCACAGGGGAGGCGATGCCTAACGCCTGCTTTCCCCTGCTCAGGGGTTGTTTTTTTAGCTCAAATGAGATGCTGATGTTTGTAAAAGAGATGCACAGACCGTAAACAGCTGTCAGATATTCCTGGGAGCTCCGTGGCAGCCAGTCAATTGGTGGTGAACATGTTAATTCAACACACTTAGAAGTCTGCGAGGAAGGGCGGCCCACCAACGTCCAAGAGGAGGCTTTACAAATTACTTAGGATGTCAATTTTTAACAGACTAAACACATTTTTGTTTTGTAGAGAGAACTTATTGTTTTAAGAAACACATTAGGGACTTCCCTGGTGGTCCAGTGGTTAGGGTTTTGCCTTCCAATGCAGGGGTTGTGGGTTCGATCCCTGGTTAAGGAGCTAAGATCCCACATGCCTTGTGGCCAAAAACCTAAACATGGAACGGAAGCAATATTGTAACAAAATCAATAAAGACTTTAAAAATGGTCCACATCAAAAAAATCTTGAAGGAAAAAAAAAAAAAGAAACTCATTAATGTTTAAAAAGTACGGCAATGAGGAAAGGAAACTCTTGTGCCCCGTCTAGGGGAGCTTTAAAATTTAAGAGTTGCAAATAAAGCTAATGAATTTTTAATCAACTTAGTCTCAAGTAAATGCAGTTTCAAAGTATTTTAGGAATGCCTTTTATGATAAACTTTCCGTTTCTGCCAATGTATAACATTTAAAATTTATATTTAGTATAAAACGATGCTGCTACACTGTCGAATTTCATCTGCACACCCCATTCCCAAATTGGGAAAGTAAGCAGAAAATAATTAGAGTAACTTGAACTAAGAGGAGCATTTTCTTTGCCCAGGAAATATCTCAAGTGCTCAGAGCCAAAATAAGCCCCAAATAAACAGTGAAGATATGATGAGCGTCTCACGCCGGAAACACCGAGCCCAGCCACTCACGGGGAGGGCGAGGCCCACTCTGGTATTTCAGGCAGATGCCCGTGCTTCCTGAGCTGGGGGCCCTTCACCGCTCCTTGCTGTCCCGACGACCTAGGAGTGTGGAGTCTGCCCCAGGTCTCCACACAGGCTCAGCCTGGTCCAGAGGGTGCCGAGAGCGCCTGAGGAAGCCTGGCAGTAGATGCGAGGATGCACTTCAGGACACCGTGGTACTTGGCGAGGCTGCGGTGCCTGGAGTCCCACCCTCCGCGGGAGTCAGGAATCGATTGTTTCCGTGTAAATTTAACCCCAAGTTGTCACATTAATATTTAGATTAAGTGTCTTCCATGGAGTGACTGGGTCTACAAAAGCCGTTTGGGGGGCAATTAGAAGGTGGCTCTAAATCTCTTGTCAGCAGTCTTTCCTCTCTTTAGGGTAAAGAGAAGTGATTGCCCCTGACTCTGGTTGGCAATTACGAGGTGTCAGGAGCGCTGCTCTCTAACTAAGTCTCTCCCAGGGGTGTCCCAGAGGCCTTTTCATTTATTCACCCACTGGGTTTGAGCCCCTGGCTTGCCAGGCCCTGTGGCGTTCTGGGGAGGTGACAGCTAATGGGGCGGCAGAGCCCAGCTCCCCAGGCACGGCCTTGTCTGAAAGAGATCCTTCCCGCTTATTCAAGGATGATCATGCCGGATGATGGGGATGGAGTCGGGCCCCTATGCGTATCTGCCCAACCAGGGGTCCTGCCAAGGCCCAGAAGGTGTGAAAAGCAGGTCACTGCACGTCTGGGTCTCAGGCTTTAAGTTCAGCGGACCCTGACGGCCCGGTGGACGGTGTCTCAGGTCTCCCCAAGCCTCCCGGGCTGGACGCCAGGAAAAGTGTGATAAAGCCCTTTGATTGGTATGAACATAAGTTCTAATAGAATTTTCAGCATTCACGTTAATTACAATGTGGTATTAACCTTAAAAGAACATTATCTGGAGGCAGACACGAGAGGAACGGAACCCATGTAAGAGTGGCACGTCCTCTCGCACCTCGGCTGCCGTGAGCTGCCCCTGACTTCTCCTCTCAGAAAACCCTGGAGGTCAGCCCTGACGCGGTGTCCCAGAGGCCTGGGCCTGCGCCACCTCTAACGGCAGAGCACGTGACTCGGGCCTCGGCCTTTGCTGCGGTGAGAGAGTGATTTCTGTTGTCTTAAGCCCCGGACTGGTGATTGGCTAGGGCAGCCCTGGGAAATTCAGAGAAAAGGCCTCTTCCCGGCTGGCTTCCAGCTGCGTCCCTGTGCAGTCGGCGTGCTCTGCTTGGTTTTCAAGCACAGTTGCATTAAGTGAAAACAGCTCCTTAAATCGAGGTGAGGAGAGGCCTCGGGCCAGCCCCGCAAGTGCGAGGTGCCTCCACTCTGAAAACTTCTCCCCGGAGCCCTGGGAGCTGGAGCGGTCCCCACCCCACCCAGGCTCCCAGCGGCTCCAGCTCGGACCCGAAGCCACGCCCCTACCCACGTGTGAACTAACAGCCCCTCCTGTCTGCCGGGGAGCCGGGACTCCTGCAGGGGCTTCACGCGCATCCCCACGGCGGGGGGCCTCGCGGACTGAGGCTGGAGCTGGACAGCCTTGACTGAGACCAATGAACCTCCACCACGGCCCGGCGTGATCGGGAGGCCGGGCCCTGGGGCAGGGGTCTGGTGGACTGGCCCTCAAGCCATCCTCCTGGGCAACCACTCCTGGACCTTCAGCAATGTTTGCATGCAACCCCGGGGGGCTGGGCAGACCAAGGGCATCCCGCGAGCCTCCAATGCCCCTCCAGTCATGCCCTCACATCTGCTCCCAGCCTCTCCCGGTGACGCCTCAAGGTGGGGCCACCGCAGTGCACACGTGTGGCGCCCCACAGCACGATTTCCTGTCGGCTGTGTGTCCTGCAGCTCGGAGCGGCTGGGCGGACACCACCAGCACCGTGATGTCGCGGACAAGCGCGTCCTGTTGGAGGCCCAGCACGAGTCCGGAGCCTGCAGCTCATCGAGCGCTGTGTGGAGAGGGGGCCTGAGTGCCGGCCGCTGCTCCCTGTCCGGCCTGACGGCCTGGGGGTGTCAGGAGGAGACAGAGGGATTCTGCCGTGCCTTCCAAGCTCGGGACTTGGGAGAAAGGTGGGGTGGGGGCCCTGGGCGAGATGTGACACATCCCCACGCTTCTGTGACCCTGTAAATGAACTTGGGGCCCGGCCCCTGAGCCCAGGTGTGCAGCCCTGGAGGGGCTCTGGGCAGAGGAGGAATTTGGGGAGGGAGTTGCTTGCTCCCCGCAGGGACCCCTACTTCAGGGTCTGAGGAAAAGGGGAGAGAAGAGAGCCCGGTGCCGTCTGCCCGCCTCGCCCGCAGCACCCCTCTGACCCTGGGGCAGCTGCCACTCACCTACAGGCCCGGACTGAGCCCTGGGGCCCGGACAGGGCTGAGCCTGGAGGCGGCTCCTTCGGGGGAACCGGCTCACCTGTCCACCTGCTCTCACCGTTCGCCTCACAAAGCCGTGTTCCTCCCTCGGGTGAAATCTGCAGAGACCATGGGCCCTGGGCTGTATAACGCCCGTGAGGGGCGGAGCGGTACCGTCGGGCGGACATGTCACTGTCAGGCACACAGGTCACCGTGAGGCACCCTGGGTTCCAGGCTGGGCTGGGTGCGGGCGGGGCAGTGGGCAGGCAGCCCCACCTGGGACTGGGCGCTGGGTCGGGCTCACGGGTGGCGCCCCTGCCGGCCAGGTGGCTGCTGACGCCCGTCTGCCGTGTGGAGAGGCAACTCCGGTTGTCCAGACGACCAGCCGCCCGAGTCAGGATCTGGGCTCCTGTCAGGCCGCTCTGCCCTGGGGCCCAGCAAAGCCTGTGTCCCTGAGAGGAGACCAAGGGAAGTGAGATCCGGGTGTGGGGCGGAGGGCCCGGGGCCTGGGGGTCACTTCGTCCCCCCAGACAGGGGTTTTTCTCTGAAACAACCGTCCTGATCCTTGATTTCGTGGGTCATTAGGAATTCTGCACACACAGCTCAGGTCTTGAATAATGAATCCAATGTCCTGGTGGCTGATTTTTCAAATGGGCCATTTGCATATTGTGATCAATCCGCCATGTCTCGGGGCTGGAGCTGAAGGGGGGGCAGGGCGCGGGGCTGCGTCCTCTCCCACCCCAGGGCTCTCGGAGAGAAAACCCACCCCCCATGCGGCACCCTCGCCAGGGCGGCCGCTGGGCCGAGACTTTAGGGACAGAGTGGACAGACGTGGAAGGCAGGGCCCCATGGCAGAGACTCCCAGAAGTCCACGATTCCTTTGGATGTCCCTGCTGTGGGGAGAGGCTGGGGAGGTCCAAGTCACCCCGGCATCCACGGTGAGTAACCGGACGTCCCCTGCCCAGGCCTCAGGCCGAGTCCAGTGAGCGCTTCCAGCAGAAGAAACATGTGACCGTCCGCCGCCGTCCCTCCAGTCCCAGCACACCCGCGCCTCTCGGAAGCAAGCCGCCATGATGACCACAGCGGCCCACGGCCAGCCTTGCGCCTGGGCAGAGAGAACCAGGTTCGGGGAGCCAGCTGCTCTACCTGCCCCCAGGCTGGCTTGGCCTCCAGACTCCAGCTGCCGCCGGGCATCTCCCGAGAAGGACTCGGCACCCAGAGACTGAGGCCCGCCTGTGAAGACTCCAGCCAGACGGCAGCTGGACTTGGCAATCAGCCCTCCCTGGCCAGAGGCAGCCTGGGGGATTGCATCCGGCCTCAAGCGGCTGACGCTGGACAGCTGTCCCCGAGGACACGGGACTAAGGCTGACCCCTGGGGATGGGAAGGAGTCAGGCACCCGGCCAGCCAGTGCGGTGAGGCGGCCCTGGACAGCGATGACCACGGGCAGAGCGAGTGCCAGGGAGGGTGCGAGGGGCTCCGAGCGGCGTTTCGAGACCCTCACCCACCGGCACGGGCCCCTCAGGCCTGGTTGGAGCTTCCTGTTGCAAGCACCTCCGCCCAGAGGGGCAGCCGTCAGCTCCCACTGCCCCGCCCGGCTTGCCCGTGGTCCTGGGATGTGTCCTCTGGGTGGACACGAGCCAGTGTCCCCATATTTCCATGAGGGGTGCAGGCCCGGGGCGCCTGAGGTCAGGGACACAGGGGTCTGTGAAGACAGAGGTCGTGACAGCAGAAGTCCGGGTGGACAGGGGTCCACAAGGATGGGCAGAAGCCTCCTCTTCTCTTGCAGGAAACTCAGGCCTCAAGCCTGGTCCCTGGGCCTGGAAATCAGCTGTTCTCAGGGGTCTGTGAGCCTGTGGCTTCCAGCGGGCCCCATGTGGCGGTGACCCTGGCCCCTCTGCTCTCACGGGCCACCCAGAACGTAACCCCTCGGTCCTGGCTGTGGAGCCGTCCATGCCCAGCGCACCTGGCCAGTCAGCCACGCCTGGGACAAGTCAGCTCCACTCAGGACCAAATGTGCATTTCACACGTGGGCTGGGCTGCAGGGCCTTCCTGCCTGGGTGAGTGCGGAGGTCCTCCGGGTTCGGATGGGCTGCTCACTTCTACGGGGATTCAGCGCCCACCCGCTGTTGGGCCTGCAATGGCCATTGGCACAGACGTGGCCAGGGCAGCGGTCCTGGGGCTGGACTGCGGTCTCAGATGAGGGACCTGGCATGGGTGTGGGAATGAGGTGCTCGGAGAGAAGGTGGAGGAATCTGGGGGAGCCTGAGAAGCATGGCAATGAAGACAGCCGAACAGGACGTGTTAGCAAACAAGACACTGAAGCTCGCCCGAAAGCACAATTTTCCCTTTCACTGAGCACGCCATTGATTCTAAGCTTCTGGGCTGAAGCGGGGTCGCACCTGAAGAGGCCTCGAAGCGCCTGGCTCTGCACGTCCAGGGGCGGCTGCCGGGCCTCACACCTGACTCTGAAAAGGGGCTCATTTTCCTCTGCTGCTTCTCACGCCCTGAGCGAGACTCTCGGGGAGGGGCCTGCAGCGTCCTCCCGCCCTCGTGGTTCATCAGGTTGGGCCCAAAGTGACATTTCCCATCCAGGCTCTGCTGAGGGAGCCGTGAAGCCCACAGGTCGGTGGTGAGAGGCCTGGACACCCCACCCCGCGGGCGTGCTCGGAGAAGGCTCAGGTTCGAGGGCAGTGGTCAGCGTCTGCAGGGCCGCCAGGCGGGGTGGGGTCTGGGTGGGGGTCACGTGCCCCTCGGAGAGGCCCTGGGGCTGTCGGGCGCTGCGGGTGAACGCCGACAGGAGAAGCAGCTGCCTGCCCTCCTTCCTTCACAATTGCACAGACGCTGGGCGTCTCCTGGGTGCAGTCGGGGCCCAGGCCCTGCCCTCAGGGTCTCTGGCTGGAGGGAAAGAGAGAAGGTGGAGCCCGTGTGGCTAAGGGGAGGGGTGGGCAGGGGCTGGGGGAGTGTGCCGAGAACTACAGAGGTGCATGGGGAGTGCCTGAGGCAGGGCGTTCCGGGAGAGTTTAGCGCGTCTCCAGGCTCCCTCCCCCCAGTACCAGCTCCCCGAGGCTCCCTCCCCCCCAGGCTCCCTCCCCCCAGGTCCCCTCCCCCCAGGCTCCCCTCTCTTACTGGGCCTCAGGGCAACAGAACCACACCCCAACCTCATGCTGCTGCGTCTCAGTCCACTGCTGCACATGATGGTCCCCACCCAGCCGGCCCACAGCCTCGGTGACTCAGTTTGTCGCTATGGGGTGGAGACTTTGTCCATCAGTGTGAGGGTATGACCTGGACAGGGTCACCTTGATCCTGACAGGAGCTGGGTGGGCTCAGAGGCTTCCTGCACAAGCATCCTATGGGCTCAGCCCTCGGCCCCTGTGGCAACCAGATCGTGGTCCCAGCGGTGACCCCGGCCCACTGCCATCCAGGACACAGGGCCTATGTGTCTCTGATCCCTGGTGGTCAGCTTGCCTTCCCCTGGACCCCCACCTCCAGCCCAGCGCCGGTGGGTGGGCTGGATGCCAAAATGACCGAACGACCCCGCCCCTGGGGGGGAGGGGCAGCCACTGTCATCCACCTGTGTGTCCACCACCCACGTCCGGTGGGCAGCTCCGGGCATCTGGAGCAGACACTCTTCTATCTGACTGCAAACTTGAACGAAATTCTTCACCAGTGACCCTGGCCTTCATAACAAGACAAAAAGATGTGTTCGTGCCTTGGGCTGCTCTAAAACGTACTCGTGACGGGAATTCCCTGGCCCTCCCGTGGTCAGGACTCTGACTTCCACTGCGGGGCTTTGATCCCTGGTTAGGCAACTGAGATGCCAAAAGTGCAGCACAGCCAAAACATAAAAATTAAAAAAATAAAATGGCTCGTGAGATGTTTCTGGAGCCTCAGAGTCTCACCTCCTGGTCCAGCTCTGATGGGCACGGCATCCGGCTGGTTAAGCCTCCGTCAGCGCAGCCCCTGCACAAGACGCTCCTGCTTCCTTCCCTCCTTTGAAGCCGGCTAACCCTGTGGTCAGGACGGCCTCAGTAAGCTGATGAGAAAAGGCTTAATCGCATCCAGAGAGCATATGCAGCTGTGCCTCTGCCCCCTCCCCACAGGGCTGTCAGGAGGGTGGGCCGCCCTGCTGAGGTTCAGACCCCTGGGGCCGGAGCGGAGCCCAGCTGACACCCGCTGTCCTGGGTTCACAGTCGCACCTGTGGCCCGAACTTCGCTCCCTCCCGTGACCCGTCCTCTGTCCTTCTGACCCGTAGGCCAAGCCCAGAGCTGGCCTTGCTCCCCGCCATCACGCCTCACCTCCTGCCTGCTCTCGCCCATCTGTGCGTCCGGTGGTTTGTGGTCACGGTGACTGGGCATGCAGCTCTGGAGTCAGGTCAGGATACAAACGTCCCCCGCCCTGGTTCACGGATTCGTCGAGGGCGTCAAGCGTGAAACACCAGCCTGAGCCGTGACGCGGTGTGGTGGTGCACAGACACAGCCCTGACCTTGCTGCCCCGAGGAGGGAGACTCTCGGTCCCTTCTCCCCATCCATCCATGGCTCTACGGTCCCATGTCCTGTGGTCTCACCCCCCTGGTGGCTAACGCTCGAGACCCACTGCCCTCTTAGCAGAATCCATGCCACGTTCCACGATAGAGCCTGGTGCCCACGTGGGACGGTCCACGCCATCCCAGGGTCTTGAGCCACTCCCAAGGGACGTGTTCAGTGTAAAAAATTTAAAAAGAAAAAGCCCCAGGACAAAGTGGCTGTTAGCCATAGTTTTCCGTGGAGAGTATTTTCCTGAAAAGGTTCATGCGAGGCGAACGCATTGCGGCCCCGTGTAGCATCTTGTTTGTGGTGCCGTGGCTCCCTGGGGGCGTCTGTCTTCCGAGTCCTCGCACCTGGATGGTTGACAGGGTGCACAGGGTCCCTCTGCATCCCCCTGAAGCCCCCATCTCGGAGCATCGGCCATGGCTGCAGGCAGCTCAGGGAGTGAAACCCTGGCTCTGACCTCCTCCTACTCTGAACGGTTTAGGTGGCATTTCCACCATGCCAAGCGATCCCAACAGCAGGTCCCCAGAAAACGTCAGCCCTTTTATGGCCCCGAGTCGGGGTCACCATCCCCTGAGCAGAAGTGATTTGCTCTCCTCTGTTGAGTGAAAAAATGTCAACATGTTTTCCCAAACCGGGGACCTTGCAAGTTTCAAGGTGACGTCACTGGAAGACTTGGTCCCTTGGGGCCACAGCCGCATCCCAGACCCGCTGCTCACCCCCACCACACACCTGGCAGCCCAGTGTCCAGGCAGGTGCACAAAGGTCAGAGGGTGCCCTGTGGGCAGGGAGGTTGGCTGAGGTGCACCGATCAGGTCCCCCGCCCTGTCACCTGCCGTGGTGCCCACTGCGCCATCCACTGTGTCCTATGCATGGTCCTGGGTGGGTGGGCATGCACGCACAACGCTGCATGGCCAGCACCAGGCCTCTTGGCCAGCACACCCGAGCCCGATCGTGGCCCTCTGCCCAGTGGTCCTGGACCTGGTGGAAGGAAATGCTCTCTCACCCGATTCTAAGGGGCGCTCCGCCGGGCGGGGAGATGGCTGCAGGACCCTTGTGAGCAGTTCATTGATCTGCTCTGAAACTGCAGTGAAATGTGCAGTAATGAAGCCTGCATGGCTGCAAAGACACAACATGCAGACCCTGCTTCAGCGTAGGGGCTGCTGCTCCCCGACCCCCGCCCTGGCCGCACACGCGGTGCCGGGTGCCCCCCATCCCGCCAGCTGGGCGCACTGCCCGCCTCACAGATGTATGTGCGTCACACAGACAAATTTAGACTTTTTTCTTGGTTTTGCTTTTTTGATGAGAAGAGAGCCTCTTCTAATGAAAACGATTTTAGCAAATTGAGTCCAAATCAAGGAAGAAAACTTGAAATTAATTTTCCAAGATTCTTCTATGTGTTATCGTTCGATACACAGACTAATGGGATCTGCAGTGATGCGGTCAGGACTCTGATCTGCGCTGCAGGCAGGGAGGGGGCTGGGCCGTCTCGGGCAGCAGAGGGGCGTCTGGCCACACCAAAGAGTCAGTTCAGCTGAGGTCCGACCGTCTTACAGGCAGAACCACAGAGGTGGTTTTCCCCCCTGGAGGTCGATCCAGAAGGGTCTGAATTGGGCCGTTCTTGGGGAGCAGCAGGTCACTGCTCAGAAGTCTCTCCCCAGGTGTGCCCCCAGATGTCCTTCCGAAAACCCTGCCCACAGGGGCTCCCCACACACAGGACCCCACAACAGAGACGAAATGTTCCCACTTCTCCCCAGAGGGAGCAGCTGGAGGACAGGTGCCGGGTCCCCGAGGGGTGGGGCTCGGAAGGTGCAGCCCTCATGCGGATGGACCAGTGGGCGGACAGGCGAGACTGCAGGCACCACGGCCTCCGGCCATGGGGCACGGTGGCTCCTCCAGGCCCGAGGCCGCTGTGTCTGAGCGGTCCTCGGCTCGCTGACCTCATCACGGTGCCCAGGGCTGGGCCCGCAGCTCCACATGTGAGATGGGATAGCACCCCCTTGACTAGTGGCCTAAGCTCCCGCCAGCTGGCGGCTGTGACTTAAGGATTTGGAGGAGAGTGACCCGCATCCCACCTAAATTTGGTCTGAGTCCCCAGAGAACAAAGATTTGTAGGGGTGGCCCCCTGGGGCTGGGGTGGGGTGTGGGCTCCCCGGGGCCCAGCACCCGCCAGAGGCTGGAGCCCTGGGAGGACGGGTGGACATGCCCTGGGAGACCGTGGCCCCGCTGAAGGACAGCGCAGAGCTGGTGCCACTGTGGGACTGGACCGTGGAGCCGGAGGTGTCCACCGCCTGCAGCCCTCTGGTGCTCTCGGAGGTCACTTCGCAGATGCTCTTGACGACAGACAGAAGCTTGGCTGTGTCTGAAGCCCCAGCACCGGGTTTGCCATTTCCCTCTCCTTGTGATTTGCAAAAGGAGCTGGCGAGTCTGCCCGCTGCTGCTCTTCGCGCTGCTGGGCCTCAGTGCCCGCCTGCCTTGGGGCCGAGCGGGGGGCACTGGCTCCCCAACCTCTGTCTGGTCGCCCTGACGTTGGGCTTGGGGCCGGCTCGGAGAAGGCGCCTCCACCTGGTCTCCAGGTGCTGGGCACGTGTGGGGAGCCTACACCTTCCTACCTGCCCCCATCACCCCAGGCCTGGCAGGGCGGGGCCAGCAGCACAGGAGGCCGAGTTCCAGGCGGGCTGAGGCCCACACAGGCCCCCTCAGCTCAGGGTCGTGCCCTCTCGCCCCTGAGGACCTTGCTGCCTGGGGGACTGGGAGAGCCCCCAGCCCCATGACCCAGAGCCTCGCAGGTGGGGCTGCCCCAGTCCCACCCCCGGCCCCCAAGTCTGCTGAAAAGCAGAAGGAGTGGGGGGGGGCGAGGGCTGTGGACGTGGGGCATCAACAAGGCCTTGGTGCAAAGCCAACCCCTGCCTACAGGCTGGGGACCCCCAGGGCGAGGGGCTCAGGAAGACCCGGGGTCTCGCTTTGGGAAGGCAGGTGAGGGCACAGGTAGGGCCTGCCGGGAAGTGCTGTCAGCCCACTGCCCAGCCCCAGCCCCATACGGACAGCCCAGGGGGTCAGGATCCCCGGACTCAGCTGGGTCCCTCACGTGGCGGTCTGGAAGCCCTGACCGCTGCTGGCGGGGGACTCGGGGGGTGGGGCAGCGCTTGTGTCCCGATGCAGGGAGGGCTCGGGTGACCCAGTCAGCCTCACACCGCTCCATGTCCGTGGGTTCCCGAACTGCCCTGGCCTGGGTTCTGTCGCTCCGTGGCAATGGTGGAGAGTGGCAGGGCTCCATTCTAGAGCACGTCTCTTCATTCTAGGTGCACGAAAGCCAGTCCCTTTTATGAGGCGTTCCCTCACATGTCACCAGCAGATCACGCCCTGCATTCTGTCTTCACACAAGCCCGGGGGGAACAGAGGCAGGACCAGACTCAGACGTGTCTCCTACAAGGAGGTCAAGGGTAAAGTGGAGCTGCATCCGTCATGACCTTCGCTCTGCCTGGAAGTGCTGACTCCAGCCCTGAGGACAGAGTTACATCTTCACTTAAATGCAGATTTTGGAACCAACTCATTTTCCTTGTAAGGCACTGCCAGCATACTGTGTGCGCTAAATTACAGTGAGATTGTGCCCAGTTACTAGGAAATCACTGCCATCCACGCTCCACCCGGCAGCGCACCGTGCGTTGTCAGACACCTGGTTGAAATGGAGCAAGGCTTCCCGGGGCATCTGCCTTGACCCTCCCAAGCCGCGGTGGAAACACAGCGACCCCCTCCGGAGCAGCTCGCGGGGCTGCCATGTCAGCCTCGGCTGCGAGGTCACACAGCAGGACCGTGCCCGAGGTTTGTGCCCATCGGTGCCAGGAGAGTCGTCAAGGTGGCCACCACCCAGGCCTGTGTGCTGGGAGCAGGGAGCAGAGGGCCAGCACAGGCTGTGGCACAGCCGCCGGGCAGCAGCCAGAGGAAGACGGGCAGGTGTCTCCTCACCACGCAATCGGTGTGGATGGTGACCTGGCTGCACAGCGTGTGGCAGGGCCATTCCACCAGGAGGGCGAGAGGGACGGGTTTCCGTGGCCAGTCACCAGAGGGCCCCCTGGGCCTTCCCGACCTGCAGGGCATCAGGGGCGGGTGCATGCCGGGGTCAGGCACGGGGTCTCTGTGTACGTGAGGGGCCCTGCGAGAGTCCAGGGGCAGAGCAGGCACAGTCCTCGGGCTCGGGCTCACCTCCATGGGCAAGTACTGTCCCCATGCAGCCACCGCTGGGTCTGAGAGCAGAAGCCAGTCGCACCAAGCCCAGGCCATCGGACGGCCTCTAAGACCCGGAGACCCCCTAAGAGCAGGCCCAGGGGCCCAAGGTCCCCGCCATGAGGTCTGCAGTGGAGAAGAGGCAGCGAGCACAGCGCGGGGAGTGCGGAGGGGCGGCGGGTAACGCAGGCACATCAGTCCCGTCTGAGTCCCAGGACGTCCTCGCAGAGCCTTCTGGCCAAGAGAGCTAATTTAGACAGAATCTAATAAATGATATTGACCTTGGCGAAAACCTTGTCTGAAATAATTTCTCTCCCTGCAGACGTCATTTGGAGACTCTAAGACCCAGGATGTGGACGGCGAAGGGGGGGCACTTCAGGCTGAAATCCTTCAAGGGGCGGCCTTCCCCTTGCTCGGCCACACAGCCCGGCCAACCTGGAGTCTGTCGGCAGCGGCTGCAGGTGCCCAGGCCCCACGGGGAGCCGTTTGCAGGGATGAGCACGCAGACCCAGGCCCGCAGGGACATCAGACACACTGTGGGAGGTGATGAGGGTGGGGCAGGGACCCCAAGAGGATCCGGCAGGCCCCTGGGAGCTGAGGAGCAGGCCGCGAAGGACAGGCAGCGGTCGGCCCGTGTCCCAGGACAGCACTGCAGTCGGCTCGCCTCTCACGGAGCAGGGGTCCCACGTGACGTGGCCAGAGCCGGGCCCTGCCCTTCCCACCAAACGCCAGGCAGGGGAAGAAGGTGCTTTCACTCCCGACAAAAGGTATCCTGGGTCCCTCGTCAGGGTTCCAGCTGTCTGATGCTCCTCACGGGCAGGAGGTCGGGCAGGTGTGACCCTCACGGGCAGGAGGCCGGACAGGTGTGACCCTCACGGGCAGGAGATCGGGCAGGTGTGACCCTCACGGACAGGAGGCCGGGCAGGTGTGATCCTCACAGGCAGGAGGCCGGACAGATGTGACCCTCACAGGCAGGAGGCCAGGCAGGTGTGACCCTCACAGGCAGGAGGGCAGAGGCTAACTTGGTCCTCATCACCTGCACGGCTACAGACAAGGAGAAAGGGCCTAGGCAGGAGTCCTCTGCTTGTGTAGGTCATGCATTTCCCTGGAGCAGGCCTGGCCTGGTCCCCAGGGCCATCATAAGGACATGGCACAGGGCATAACAGGCGACACAGGATAGAGGACTCCAAGGCAGGAAGACTCCACAGCAGGTCCCACTTGCTCTGTTGTTACTAGAATCTGCGACTGATCAGGCCAGCATCCTGTGACTCCTGATGCCTCGGAGACGGCGCCCTCCTGGCTCGGAGAGGGGCACAGTCCACGAAGCTGCCACACTGCACCCTCGCTGACGAAAGGCACAGCCTTCGTGGGCGCCACCCTGGCCTCTGTGTCCCGCGTGCACACCTGTGGCCTCTGTGAGGGTGTCTCAGCGCCGGGAGCAGGGATGTGGCAGCGGGTCTAATTCAGCGCCCAGAGCCCAGCACAAGAGGGCTTCCGCTCTGCCTGCCCTGAGATGGTGCCAGCTCTGCGTCCGTGCCGGAGCCAGAGTCGAGCAGAGGTGGCGTGCCCTCCTCGCCACCAATCTCACACCGAAGGAGAAGCAGCTCACCTTTGAAGTCAGCTCTCCGACAGGTAATACGTTTCCAGGAGACACTCACATTTACACCTGTTTGCTTTCGATCTCCTGACTTTAGGCAGCAGGTCACGTGGCGCCCAGTGCAAGTGGGCCAGTCAGGAGAGCAAGGGTCTGAGATGATGCTCCAAGGCAGCTCCCACGCACCGGTGGTACTGTTTCAGCCTCTCGGGGAGGTGGGATCTCAAGGGACCAGAGCAGGAGTCTCCCCTCCCAGCCCCAGGCCCCAGGGCTCTCAGCACGCAGGGCACTGGGGACCAAAGGCAGGGAGGCCGCAGCCAGGACCCGAGGCATGGTGGCCGCTGGGGTCCTTAAAAAAAGAACGGACGGGCGGCTGGGTGGATGAGTGGGTGGAGGATGGATGGGTGGACGGGTAAGTGAGTGGGTGGGTGGATGCATGGTTGGATAGGTTGGACAGGTGGATGAGTGAACAGGTGGATGGATGGACGGGTGGTGAGTGAGTAGATACATGGATAGGTAGGTGGGTGGGCGGGTGGGTGGATGAATGGCAGGAATGGACAAGAGAGAGGACAAAAGAACAAGACGGCTGGAGAGTGCACGAAGTGGCAGACGGCCAGGAATCAAGGATGATCTCACCTTTCGAAAAGAGGAATGTTTTCTCCAAAGAATAGCATTCTATCATGAGCCAGTGATTTCCTCCTGGAACTTATTACAGCTTTGTGAACACTGACAACACACGGGGAGGGCATTTATTGATCCACTTCACAGGTAAGTTGTCCTTTAAAAATTCAAATATTGGGTGAAATATAATGAAGCAAAACCATGTTTCAAACCCCTATGGAGAGATAGCAGCACATAGGCAATGATAAATTACAGGACATTAAGAGAACATTGTTTATACCCTCCCCTTAGATCAGAGAACAAATCTGCCTCTGGAGAAGGGAACTTTCCAAGGAGCAGCGGCAGCCCCGGGGGCAGCGCCATGCAGCCTGCAGACGTGGCAACACACGTCCCTCCGTGGAAGCGACTGAGGAAAGGCAGGCGTGAGGCCCAGCTCCCAACAAGTGCACAACAAACAGTGTTTCATCAGTGAATTCTTCTTAAACAAGGTTGTGTCCAAACATACAAATTAAAATTTTACAAAAGCACACGTGTTTGGGAGTTCCTCAGCTACCTCGTGAAAATTATTCTGCTTTTATGCAGAGAAATTGTAGGTTTAGCGCTAGTTCTAAAAATGGTCGTTCTGGACTCTGTGTGCAGAGGTGGGACCGAGCAGGTAGTGAAGCGCTGGGGTTCACGGGGCTGGAGCTGTTCGCGGGCAGGTGTGCGTGAGAGACAGACCTCCGTGGACACACGGGCACAAAGTCATGCGGTGGGACCCAGTGCACGGCAGTCAGAGAGCAGGTGCCGGCCGGCAGGGACACAGGAGTATGGAGGCCGGGCCTCCTGGACCATGAAGTGGGCCACCTTCCCACTTACACCCCCGCTGGGATGCATGTCAGCACGTCTGGCCTCAGAGCTTCTGGCCCCTGTGTATCTGTTGGTCTCTGTTCTCCGGGCCTGGCCCTGGGAGTGACCGTCGGGGGGAGGGGAGAGCACAGGTGGGAGTGGCCTTGCCCTGCTGGCCTTGTGGGAGTGAGCTCCTTGCGAGGCAGGGGCGTCCAGCACCTCGGCCCACTGGCTGGAGCTAGAGGAGGCTCCAGAATGTTCTGCACTGAGGGGCTGGGCTGGATTCACACCTCAATCTGGGTAAGCAGCCAGTTCCAGCTTCCCCATCACAGACCATGCAGGCCTGAGGACCCAACCACGCCCATGTCCCTGAATTGGCCAGAGAGCTGCCCGGCCTGGCTCCTGCCTGCGGCCCCCTGTCTCCCCACATTCCCTCGAGCCGCCCCTGCCCCACAGGCCCTCCTCCCTAACCCCTCCTGCCGACCCCTCCTTGCTTTGGGGATGGCCCAAGCCGCCCACCGTCTAGGACTGAATGTCCCCCTGCCTCAGGGGCTCCGCAGGACAGCTGCCTCGGGGCTCTGGCAGTCTGCTGTCTGTGGCCGTGACAGCGCACGGTGGCCAGGCCACTGCAGTCCCAGCCGAGAACCCAACCGTGTCCCCAGTGCACGTCCACTGGCACAGCAGCGATGCCCGGGGGCGAGGAGGTGACTTGGGTCGGGGCCCGGGGCAGTGGGTGCCTGAGCCCACCTTGCCGTCATGACAGACGCTGAGCCACGGGGTGGGCAGCGGTTCCTCCGAGGGGCTCCGGCAGCCCGCGGGTCCAAAAGACCAGGAGGAGAGTGCTGCTGGGACACTGCCATCACCCCTCTGACCCTGAGCGCCCCCTGCACGCCACCCGGCCCTGCACCGGCACCCACAGAAAGAGCGGAGGAACCTGCCTGACCCCCAGGCCTCCCAGGCCCTCGGGGGCATCACTCCTTCCCACAGTGGGCTGGGGGTCTTGGCGAAGGAGCCAGAAGACAGGTGTGGGGATGGGGGCCTGGACGCAGGCTCATCCTGGCTTTAGCCTGTGCCTCTGACCTGGGGAGCGGCCTGGGCCCCAGTGTCCCCCTGGGGGGCTGAGTGGGGCCCTTCCCAGGGTCACAGAAGGGCCGGCCATCATCTCAGTGCTTGGCCCCTGAGCCTCGCGGACAACATGGGGTCACCTCACCGTCTTCAGGTCCACTCTGCATGCTTGGCCCCTCTGAGCTCCAGCTCAGGGGGTGAAGGTGAACTAACCACAAAGGTCGGAGGTCAGGGTGTGCTCCCTGGAAACGCAGGCAGCCTTGGCCAGAGGGCTGGGACCACCTGGGGCCCCACCGTCCTGCCCAAGGTGACCTCCTGGCTCCAGGCCACCCCTGACATGCAGCCGCCCGCAAGGCTGGTTGCTGTGCCCCAGGCCCCAAGCCCAGCCAGGTCCCCTGGGTTCTCGGAGGTGCCGGAGCTCTGGGCACTTTATCCTTTTAATTACCGCACCAGTGACGACCTTCCCGTTTCTTCTCTAAAACCAGGTTTGGGGCCCATCGGGAGACAGGAGAGATTTTCTCGTCTCTCTGACAGCCCCACTGGTTTTTAATTACTGCAAAGCCCTCGGGTGCTTTCTCATCTGCTTCAGACAGAAACGAATAAACACGTTCATTTACATCTGATTGACTCAAGCCCCAAGGCCTTGGTGCAGTCCTGGGGCCAGGAGATCTCGGAAGTTCCGACCATGTCCTTCACCCCCTGAGCTGGGCAGGGTCACCCTCCCTGTGCAGAAAAGGTGTGGCCTCCATCAGGCCCCGCTCCAGACCCTGCAGGCTGCACACGCAGCCAGGAAGCGGGGCGGTGGGGTCGCCAGTGGGCCGTCCTGGGAGGTCTGAGGCCAGGCTCTGGAGTGTCCAGCCCATCGCCCGCCATGTGCACCCGTCAACAGACGTTTGCTGAGCCACGAAAGAAGGAATGGAAACGGGTCTGAGGTTTTCTTAGAACGGTGAGAAACGTATTGTACTTGACGATTTTAATTGCATTTGCCAAAGGACGTTTAAGTGTCCCTGGAGCAATGAAGGAAACCGTGCCCCGTCAGTTGTCAGTTTGGGACAATCAGCTGTGGGTGTGGTCTTGGAGCAGAGGCAGAGAACCGGGTTCTGGACCCTCCCGCACCCGCGGGCTGACCATCGAGTCCTGGTGCCCCATCCCTGGGGTTTAGCAGAGCCCTGCCCGGGGGGCCCAATGGCCACAGAGGGAGGAGGCCCGAGCACAGGACCTCCTAGAGCACCTTCCAGGAAGGCCGCCAGGACGCATTTCCAACTCTGAGGGCACGTGGTCTCTGTTGAGCGGCTGGCCGTGCTCCAAGAGACCCTGTGGGCAGACGGGCCGGACTGGCTGTGCAAGCGACCGTCCCAGCGGCAGTGGAGGGCCTGCCTCTTGGGGCTCTTGCTGCCGGTGGAGGGCGCCTGGGCGGGGGTCGGACAGCATCGGGCCCCAGGCCTGGGCTGCGGAGGCAGTGGGGGCTGAGGCGGGGTGAACACTGGCACCGGAGGAAAGGAGGCCTGGGGCCTGAGTTATTCCGGAGGGGCTGTGGGAGGGGGAGGGGCAGGGGCCCAGGCTGAAGCTCAGAGGCTCCCTCTGGGGCCACGACCCCGGCAGGGCCCAGGCCAGGCCTGCTCCCCGCCTGAGCCCGCATCGCCCTCACGTCAGCCCCGTGTAGTGTCCCTGTGGCCCTTTGTCCAGCTGCCCCCGGCCTCGGGCCCCCCAGCTGGCTGGCTCTGACTGCCGTTCTTCTGCCTGGGGTGCTGGGCAGCTTCCTTTGCCCTGCGGAGATGCCCTTCCCGCTGGCCTTCGAGGCATCTGCTGAGCCGACCACACGCTCTGCCGTGTCAGTGCTCACGGCCCCAAGGGACCGGGCCCCGCTGCGAGCTCGCTGGCACCACAGTCTCTCTCCACTCGGTGAGCTCCTGGGCACCCTTCAGGGCACAGCTCAAAGGCTGCGTCCTCCCGGAAGCCCTGCCTGCTTGCTGTTCCCCGGCAGAATGGGTGGCCCTGTGCCCCAGGCTCGCTCCTGTCCGCCCTGTCTCTTCCCCACAAGCGGGGCCTTCCCGACCGGCCCTGCGTCCTCCAGCGGGACTCTGCCCATCGCAGGCGCTGAGTGAGACTCGGAGCCCAGCGTGGGGACGGTGCCGGCCCTCAGAGCAACTTTGGAGGACATCGTTTCCTCCATTCGCTCTCCGGATCCACGTGGAGACCCCACCCCAGTCTCCGGGGCGCCCAGCCCTTTCGGAAAGGCAGGACGGGCTGCTGGGATGAACGCATCGCAAGGAAACCACTTACGATGACATCCAAGGGTTTGTTTTGGTGGCATCCATCACCACCAAGCAAACAGATCGCACAGGAGTTCGTGTCACTGAGGGTGCGTGACTGAACAGTCGCCAGGACGGTGGGGATGCCAGGGACAGACAGGCGGACCGCCCACCCGAGAGCCTCCAAGCCAGGGGTGGCGACCTCAGCTCTCCCAGAGCAGATGTTTCTGGGAGGCCCAAGCCCAGGGGCCTGAGCACCCAGGTCTTCCGACGTTAGCGGTACGTGGACACGGGTAGCGGCTGAGGGGGCGGGGAGGGGTCAGTGCCGACGTGGGCTTCGCAGGCCCCCTCCCAGCTCCCTTCAGCCGCCCAGCCCAGAGGTTCCTCCCGTGAGTCCCCCAGGGCCCAGCAGGCGGCCCTCCTGTTCACGCCCCTCCCTCTCTGTCTCTGTCTCTCTCTGTATCCTGAGGGGCGAGCTGGGCCCTCGCCCCTGGGATGATGAAGGCGTCTGGCAGCAGCAGCCGCGTGGGACAGCGGGCGGAGGGGCCGTGACCAGCAGCCGGTGGAGCTGACGTGCCCAGGAAGCCGAGACAGTGGCCTCAGGGAAGACGCTCAAGGCCCCGGAACCCCCAGCTGCTGTCAGTCTCGCTTCCATGGAAAGTGTCAAATTTACATGTTTATTGTACTTTGTTGAGAATTTAAGAACCGCAAGTACCTCATTTACAGAATTCGCACGTCAAGATTTTCAACCTTCCTCCAATTTCACGTCGTCCTTCTAAAGTCTAAAGTGCTTCTCCTCTAACGCAGTCTCAGGGCAGCGCCATCTTGGCACCAACCCTGAGCCCAAGCGGGTCCCAGGACATGGGCCGTCGCTGGGATCGTGGCCAGCAGCCCTGCGCACGGAAATGCAGCTGTTCAGAAACAGGCATCTTTATTTTCCCAAATTTCCGAGGCGACAAATAACCAGGGGCTGCCGACTTGCTTGGGGAATCTAATTCTGGGAACAGTGTTATTTTTACCTCTGTCTTATATCCATCTCGCCACCTCCCCGCCCCCTGCATCCGTGCATCCGTCACAAAGTCAGGAGGTGCTGTGCGTGCTGGGCCTGGGGCTGAGCCGGGGCTGCCGGCGGACAGGGCCCAGGGCAGCAGGGACTCCGGGCACATCTGGGGCCACGGCTGCAGCTGCAGGGGCCAGTGGCCAGCGGCTGGTCCTGCCGCAGACCGTGGGGCAGACGTCACCAGAGGCTTTGCCCAGCTGTTGGGGCGTGTCAGCAGGTGGCAAAGGGCCACGGAACTTCAAGGAGACATGGGGGGCGGAGCCCAGGTCTCACCGGGGGGCCCCCTTACAGAGCAGGTGTCCAGACGTCAGGTCTTTACAAACACATGGCACACCCACACACACACTCTACCGTGAGGGTCAGAGTGAAGCGCGGTCACCCAGCCCCCCGGACGGCGGTGTGGTCACCGCCCCCCCCCCCCCCCCCCCCCCCCCGCACAGGTGACTGGGAAGCAAAGCCCAGACGTGACTTTGATCATCCCCCCGCCGAATACCCCGTAAGTGCGGCCACAGGACCACTACCAACCCCTGAAAAAGAGCAATTAAAGTCCCGGTTTAATCAAATATTTAGCCCATGTTCACAGTTTCCAGATTGTCTTGTAGTTTTTACAGTTTATTTTTAAATCGGGGTCTAAAGGTCCCTGAGCTGTGACTGTTGGTGCCTCTTTCTCTCCTCGTGCATTTTTTGAAGAATCACAGTCGTTTGTTCCCACAGCGGCTCCTTGGGTGCTGTGTGTCCTGTAAGGTGGCACTTCTGTCCCCAGGTCACTGGGTCCCACGTCAGTGCGACAGGGAAGCACCTGGGCCGCCCTCCCCTGAAGGTCACGCCTACGTCACCCAACTCACTGGGGCCGTGGCACAAGCTCCATCCTGCGTCTTCCTTTTGCCTGGACGCTCCGTAAGAGAGACTCCCTCTCACCGTCCCCTTGGCCACCCCGAGGTGCACACTCACAGGATAGGCAGAAAGGCACCGTTCTGGCACAGAACAGGGCTTTTCCCTGTAGTGACCCATTTTCAAAATAACGAGTTTGTCCTCTGGAATCTGCCAGACGCGTCCTGAACGTGTGACCCCAGCAGAAGCCCCACTCAACCTGCCGAAGTACTCATGCCCGCGCCGGGGCCCTCGGGCCAGCTCCGGACCGAGCAGGGACTGTGGATGCCAGCAGCCTGTCCCCTGCCCGGTCTCCCCTTCCCCCGAGGAAGCTGAGGAGGGGCGCAAGGACTGAGGGGGTGGGGCAGCAGCCGGCAGGCGGGGCCAGCCCTCGTGGGGGGCAGGGCGGGGGCACTGCCCACCTCCTCCTGGCGGTGCGGGGCTGGCAGGACGGGCCCCAGAGACCCAGCCTCGTCTCCTCGGGAAGCTCTGGGTGGGCGGGCGCCCTGCCCGGTCGCTGGGGCCCAGGGCACTAGGAGGCTACCAGCCCACACTGAGTCCTCCCAGCAACAGATGTTTCAAATGACCTGTCCTGTATTCTACAGGCTCTACCACAGCTCAGAGTGAAAACGGGGGTCAACCTATAGATGACAGCTCATCCCCCAGGGGCTGGCCTCCGTCCAGAGCAGGACGCTTTGGTCCCACTCCCCCGAGAGGGGTGCGGACCTTCAAGGGTGTGTGCTGGAGATCAGCTGTGGGGGGTGCTGCCGGGGCCCTGGGACCAGACCTGCGGGCCCACCGTGCCTCTGTTCCTGAGGCCTCACCCACAGCACCGGGGCCCGCTCGGCCGAGGCCCCAGCCAGAAGGACTGTCATGGTCTGTGCTCTCCAGATGGCAGCCCCTGCTCCAGGCCTAACGTAACAGGTTCACTTTGAGGGGCCCGGGCCCACTGCCCCCAGCACAGCGAAGAAACCAAGCCAGGCCGCCCCGAGTTACAGCCCCTTGGCCGCCCGCCATCAACACAGGGACCTCGCATGCTTTACCGACAAGCAGGCCGAGCGGGGAGCCAGGGGGCTCAAGAGAGGTGGTCCCTGCCAGGGGAGCATTTCCCAGGAGCGAAGCCCCTTCCTCTGGGCCTGGACCTCGAGCTGCCACAGGGTCTGTCCGGGAGCAGCAGTGATGCCCATAACCCCACACGGTCTGCAGGGCCCCCAGTGACTGGCCTGGGGCCCGTTGTCCTCCCATCTCTCCACACACCCCAACACTGGATCCTGGGCCCTCCGGGTGCAGGGGCCGCCTGTGAGCTCATTTCAGCATCAGGACCTGCCGACTCTTCCAGGAATGAAAAGGGAAAGGCAGGAGGATTTGAAAGTCAACTTGAAACCTGACTCGGCGGATCTGACTGTGTCCAAATTGCATTTGGAGAAAAGTGCTTAACTGGGAACCTTCTATTAAACCAGGGATGAGGAGGGCTTTTCTTATCAGTGGTTTAGGAGCGATGAAGGATTAAGACACACAGCAGAGGGATTCGAGGCAGGAAACAGAATCTTCCTGCAGTGCTGCACCCCTCACATCCGGTGGGGGCCCGGGGTCCGGGGCCCAAGGGCCTCGCAGGACTCCCTGTGGGGTGATGAGCACAGAGAGAGGGTCCAGTCCGGCCTTGGGGCCCGTGTGAGGCCCGTGTGGGGCTCGTGGGGCCCAAGTCCACGCTCAGCCCAAGTCTGTCCTTGACCACCTGATCTCTGTCCCCGTATCTAACTGGAGGCAATGGGCAGACGTGGTCAGGCCCAGGGAGACACCGCCCTGACTGCCGGGACCCCGGACCTGACCCTCCCTCCTGGGGTCTGGGTTCTATCGCTGCCCCCTGAGCCCCCCATTTGGTCTCCACAGCTGGCACCCCACAACCTCAGGGAGCCTGAGGCTGGGCCGAGTGGGGCTGCACTACAGGGTGGGTCGGGGGCTGGGCCCTGGGAGGACCACACACCCTTTCTTCCCACCAGGACCCCGCTCCTCCCCAGACCGATGTGCCAGCCCAGGGCGCCGGGCTTCCTGCAGAGGGGCTTGTGCAGGGAATGGAGCAGGGGTGAAGCCCGCCACATGGATACTTCTGCCCGCCTGGACGGAGATGGACGGGGCTGCCCGCAGGGCCAGGAGCCTCTGCCCACACCTGTGGTCTCAGGGCAGCTCCAAGGAGGCTGGGCGGGGGGGAGGTTTGAGGCCCTCGGGATGCCTGGGGGCCGGGGCAGGTTTACACAGATGGCAGCGGCCACGGGGAAGCCCCCGAGCCCAGGGAGGGGTGAGGAGGGAAGAGGTGCAGGGGGCTTGTGAGCCCCACCGGGGGTGGGAGGACCCCGGCCGGTGGGACCTCGGTTCCTCGGAGGGAAGTGTGAGCTCCCGTCAGGGGAAAAAGAGCTCGGCTTCCAGGCAGGGGCCGGGCGGGAGGTGTGAGGGTCTCCTCCCCTGGCCCGTGCGAGCCTCCTTCGGGGGCCAAGCTGGTGAGCAGGACGGTGGTGCTGGAGGCCTTGGCAGGTCCTCCCCCGGGGGCCCCGACCCTCTGTCCTCCTCCCTCACGCCCACTTTTCCTCCACTTTCCCCCCACCTGCTGCTGCCGCTCAAAGAGTCTGTGGAGTGTGTGGACGTACTGGTCAATGTTGGAGTTTGCGAACCATATGTTAAAATTAATGAGGATCTTAGCTTTTATAGAGTTCCAAAATGTATAAACCTGCCAACTTGGGCAAGTTCAGCATGAGGCCGGCTCCTCCTGGACCTGACTGCTGTCCTGCACGGTCGGCAGGGCCGGCCGGGGCACATGGGTCTGACTGGAGGGTGGCCGTTCGTGCGCCCTGGGGTCTGGGCACCCTGCCCGCCAGCCTCCCCCGCAGACGCCTCCGCCAGGCGCTTCTCACACACGAGAAGGGGGTGGGCAACAGGCTCGCGAGCAACCCAGGACCGTATGCCCACTGCTGTCACAGGATCCCAGTCTGGGTAAAGGGGGATTTTGAAAATGCTTTCTTTATATTCACAAGTTGTGATCCTTTTACAAAATTCAAGAGCTTTTCTACTTTTGTTTCTGTTTATCATAATGTTTGCTTTTTCCTTATTTCTTGATTTTTTGGCTTGTGACTAATTTAGTTATTTTGCCAGCCCTGTTTTGTAACATAGGCAAACCATGGAGTGAGCCAAATAACTAAGGAGTTAATCAAAATCCTCAAAGTCACAACTATTAAAATTTTATATTTTTTTATTGTTTAAACTGATTTTATTGGGTTTTTTCTTTACCAATGAAACAACGCATGGTCAAGAGAGTAGTATCTAAAATACGGATGCAGAAGAGTAAGCTGGCCAATGGTCACTATCCTGCTCGGCCGTGGGCACCAGCACCACCCCCTGGGCCCCTCAGATGGTCCCAACACACACACACAGGTGCACACACTCGCTCCACTACGCACATCCCGTCACACGTCTGTGAACAGCGGCCGCACGCGCGTCTGCTGGCCTCCTCTCCAAGGGCTGCTCACCCATCACCAGCCAGCGGGCATCAGCTACTCCAAGCCACCCCGTTAGACAGTCAGAGTGTTCCAAGCCTCTGCTGTTCCGAAGGCTCAAAGAGAGAATAACTGGCCGAAGATGATTAGATATTAAAATGTAAAGATTATTTTCAGGCTTAGGGGTATTTTGAAAGGAGAAGGGGGGATGTTTCAAGATAAAAGCATTGGAAGTCTGTCCTGTGGTGTACCAAAACGGCTAATGCTAGGAAACCAGAGACTCGGGAATATTAATTTTCTAACAAATCACTATTTTAGCAAAATTGCCATGTGGAGCAACTTGCTTTTGACCACATCTAATTTGGTAAAATTTCTTTGGCCCAAGTGCCAGAGGAGCTGGCAGGGACCGGGCAGCCAGCTGAGGAGACTGGAGGCCAAGGAGACCGGTGGGAGCTGGGCCGCGTGGGATGGGCCAGCCCAGGCGGTGCCCAGACAGGCAGGGCAGGTCAGATGCCAGAGCAGGAGGCCTGAGCGGGAAGGAGGGCACGTCCTGCGGGAGCACGAAGGTGGCAGGGTGAGGCCCAGGCCGGCACCAAGGACAGACGGCTCAGCGGCGGCCATCCTGCTGTCTCCTCTTCCTGTGTCCACTGCCCCAGGATGGGGGGGGGGGGGCTGCAGGTGGTGACACGGCAGGGACAGCAGAGAAAGACCCTCCCGGCAGGAGTTTCCCTCAAGACCCTCCACTCCTGCGGGAACCCCACAGGTGAACTCAGCCCCTCAGAGAGTACCAGGCCCCCCAGACACCAGCTCCAGTCCCAGGAGGCTGAATGTTTCCATGAAACAGTAAGTGTGGTTAATGACTCAGGTCTGGAAACTGGACTAGTCCCTGAAGTTGTTTTTTTTTTTTAACTTTTAATTTTATACTGGAACATAGTTGATTAACAATGTTGTGTTAGTTTCAGGTGTACAGCAAAGTGATTTAGTTATATATATACATGTAACTATTCTTTTTAAAATTCTTTTCCCATTTACGTTGCTACAGAATATTGAGCAGAGTTCCCTGTACTATACAGTAGGTCCTGGTTGGTTACCTATTTTCAGTATAGCAGTGTGTACGTGTCAATCCCCACTCCCAATCTATCCCTCCCCCGACCCTTTCCCCCCAGTAACCATAAATTCATTCTCTAAGTCCGTGAGTCTGCTTCTGTTATTCTAGATAGAGAATAGATAGATAGATAGATAGATAGATAGATAGATAGATATAGATACAGATATAGATATAGATATAGATATAGATATAGATATAGATATAGATATAGA
>NW_021703781.1:81925995-81950265 GCF_005190385.1 Monodon monoceros
ATAGATATAGATATAGATATAGATATAGATATAGATATAGATATAGAGAGAATATATACCTCATCTGCTAATGGGCATTTAGGTTGCTTCCATGACCTGGCTATCGTAAGCAGTGCTGAAATGAACATCGGGGTGCATGTGTCTTCTTGAATTATGGTTTTCTCAGGGTATATGCCCAGTAGTGGGATTGCTGGGTCATATGGTAGTTCTATTTTTAGTTTTTTAAGGATCCTCCATACTGTTCTCCATAGTGGTCGTACCAATTTACATTCCCACCAACAGTGTAAGAGGGTTCCCTTTGCTCTGCACCCTCTCCCGCATTTATTGTTTGTAGATTTTTTGATGATGGCCATTCTGACTGGTGTGAGATGATACCTCATTGTAGTTTTGATTTGTATTTCTCTGATAATTAGCGATATTGAACATCTTTTCATATGATTTTTGGCCATCTGTATGTCTTCTCTGGAGAAATGTCTATTTAGGTCTTCTACCCATTTTTTGATTGGGTTGTTTGATTTTTTGATATTGAGCTGCTGTTTGTAAATTTTGGAAACTAACCCCTTGTCCGTCACATCGTTTGCAAATGTTTTCTCCCATTCTGTGGGTTGTCTTTCTGTTTTGCCTATGGTTTCCTTTGCTGTGCAAAAGATTTTGAGTTTAATTAGGTTCCATTTGTTTTTATTTCCATTACTCTAGGAGGTGGGTCAAAAAAGATTTTGCTGCAATTTATATCAGAGTGTTCTGCCTATGTTTTCCTCTAAGAGTTGTATAGATCTGGTCTTATATTTAGGTCTTTAATCCATTTTGAGTTTTTGTGTATGGGATTAGGTAGTGTTCTAATTTCATCCTTTTACATGTAGCTCTCCAGTTTTTCCAGCACCACTTATTGAAGAGACTGTCTTTTCTCCATTGTATATCCTTGCCTCCTTTGTCATAGACCATATGTGCGTGGGTTTATCTCTGGGCTTTCTATCCTGTTCCATTGATCTATATTTCTGTTTTTGTGCCAGTACCATGGTGTTTTGATGGCTGTAGCTTTGTAGTATAGTCTGAAGTCCAGGAGCCTGATTCCTCCAGCTCCATTTTTCTTTCTCAAGATTGCTTTGGCTATTCAGGGTCTTTTGTGTCTCCACACAAATTTTAAGATTTTGTGTTCTAGTTCAGTGAAAAATGCCATTGGTAATTTGATAGAAATTGCATTGAATCTGTAGGTTGCTTTGGGTAGTATAGTCATTTTCACAATGTTGATTCTTTCAGTCCGAGAACATGGTATAACTCCCCCTCTGTTTGTGTCATCTTTGATTTCTTTCATCAGTGTCTTATAGTTTTCTGAGTACAGGTCTTTTACCTCCTTAGGTAGGTTTATTCCTAGGTACTTTATTCTTTTTGTTGCAATGGTGAATGGGATTTTTTCCTTAATTTCTCCTTCTGATCTTTCATTATTAGTGTACAGAAGTGCAACAGATTTCTGTGTATTAATTTTGTATCTTGCAACTTTACTGAATTCATTGATGAGCTCTAGTAGTTTTCTGGTAGCCTCTTTAGGGTTCTCTATGTATAGTATCATGTCATCTGCAAACAGTGACAGTTTTACTTCTTCTTTCCCAATTTGGATTTCTTTTATTTCTTTTTCTTCTCTGATTGCTGTGGCTAGGACTTCCAAAGCTATGTTGAATAAAAGTGGTGAGAGTGGGCATCCTTGTCTTATTCCTGATCTTAACAGAAATGCTTTCACCTTTTCACCATTGAGTATGATGTTAGCTGTAGTGTCATATATGGCCTTTATTACGATGAGGTATGTTCCCTCTATGCCCACTTTCTGGAGGGTTTTTATTATAAGTGGGTGTTATATTTCGTCAAAAGCTTTTTCTGCATCTGTTGAGACGATCGTGTGGTTTTTAGTCTCCAGTCTGTTGAGGCGGGGCACCACACTGATTGATGTGCGGATATTGAAATCCTTGCATCCCTGGGATAAACCCCACTTGATCGTGGTGTGTGATCCTTTTAATGTATTGTTGGATTTGGATTGCTAGTGTTTTATTGAGGATTTTTGTGTCTATGTTCATCAGTGCTATTGTCCTGGAATTTTCTCTTCTTGTGGTATCTTTGTCTGGTTTTGGTATCAGGGTAAAGTTGGCCTCATAGAATGAGTTCAGAAGTGTTCCTTCCTCTGCAATTTTTTGGATTAGTTTCAGAAGGACAGGTGTTAACTCTTCTCTAAATGTTTGATAGAATTCGCCTGTAAAGCCGTCTGGTCCCGGACTTTTGTTTGTTGGGAGTTTTTAATCACAGTTTCAATTTCAGTACTTGTGATGGGTATGTTTATATTTTCTGTTGCTTCCAGGTTCAGTCTTAGAAGACTGTACCTTCCTAAGAATTTGTCTATTTCTCCCAGGTTGTCCATTTTATTGGTGTATAGTTGCTCATAGTAATCTCTTATGATCCTTTGTATTTCTGTGGTGACCGTTGTAACGTCTCCTTTTTCATTTCTAATTTTATTGGTCTGAGCCCTCTCCCTTTTTTTCTTGATGAATCTGGCTAAAGGTTTATCAATTTCATTTATCTTTTCAAAGAACCAGGTTTTAGTTTCATTGATCTTTTCTATTGTTTTCTTTGTTTATATTTCATTTGTTTCTGTTCTGATCTTTATGATTACTTTCCTTCTACTAACTTTGGGTTTTGTGTATTCTTTCTCTAGCTGTTTTAGGTGTAAGGTTAGTTGTTTATTTGAGATTTTTCTTGTTTCCTGAGGTAAGATTGTATTGCTACAAAATGCCCTCTTAGAACTGCTTTTACCATGTGCCATAGGTTTTGAATCATTGTGCTTTCATTTTCATTTGTCTCTAGGTATTTTTTGATTTCCTCTTTGATTTCTTCAGTGATCCATTCATTGTTTAGTAGCATATTGCTAAGCCTCCATGTGTTTGTGTTTTTTCTTGCAATTGATTTCTAATTTCATAGTGTTGTGGTCAGAAAAGATGCTTGATATGATTTTAATTTTCTTAAATTTACCAAGGCTCTCTTTGCGGCCCAGCATGTGGTCAATCCTGGAGAATGTTTCATGTGCACTTGAGAAAAATGTGTATTCTGCTGCTTTTGGATGGAATGCTCTAAAAATATCGATTAAGTTTGGTTAATGAGTCAGGTCTGGAAACTGAACTAGTCCCTCAACATAAAACAGCCTGACCACTGGATCTTCCTGTTTCTGTCCTGACCTTGGGTTTGAGATCAGCATGGATGACCTTGATGCCAGCTGGGCAGGGGATTCGAAGGAGGACAATTTAAGCAGAGGACCCTGGTTATAAAGCCTCATGCTCACAGATGGCCTTGGGACCCACATTAACTTCTGAAAGTGAGGCATCTCCCTGTGCTTGTCACATGTGCAGAGCCAGCGTCAGGGCTGGGGCTCAGCTGTGCCTCTTAGTGGACCCTTTGCTGCCCTGCCTATGGTCAGCCGGTCCTCCATGGCAAAGCGTACCGGATGCCTTCTTGCCCAAGCCCATACTGGTGTGTGCTCTCCACCAGGCACTTGCAGGTGTGTCCCTTGGTCTGTTGAACCCCAACTCCATGTAGAGGAATCAGACATCTCCGAGGCTGTCGTGCATGTCCAGAACTGCCCGTGTGGGTGTGCAGCGCAGGCCCTCGGAGGTGATGATGGACAGAGGCTGGTTTACAGCTCAGGGTCATGGGTCCCAGAGCACATGTGGAGGGCCAATGGCATGTTTGTTCCTGCCTCGAGACTGTCCCTAACAAGTGTTCTGTTTTTACAGTCTGCAAGGGAAGCTCAAACAGGCTAGGGATGGAGCTGTGGGTTTCCGCTGCACGATGCCAGTTCTGGGTGCTGCCTTTGGGATGTACCACAGACCTTTCAGGGGATTACTGTGGACACACTTTCTTGCCTGGCCCCACTCAGGGTTTGCTCCCAGGCCCCACACCCCTCACATGTTGCAGAGAGCCTTGGTCACCATGGCTGTCCCACTGATGGGCTAACCCAGGACATCGGGAGGGAGGCCGTGTCCTGGGTGAGAGGGTTGCAGCCCCCATGTGGCCTCTGGGGAGACTGGGGGTAGGGTGGGAGCAGAGCTAAGGGAGACCGGCTGACCCCAGGAGTCCAAACAAAGTCCCAGCCCATCAAGCTTTACCATGCAGCTAAGGGCAAGACTTCCCTCCCTACTGACTCCCCCCAACACCAGCCATGACTCCCCAGTGCTACAGGACCAGCAAGGATTCCTCAGGCCCTGGCCCTCCCCACATGGTCCCAAGTGACACCCCGGGCTGCTCTTCCTACAGGAACATCCTCCAGGCAAACTGGCGCCCTGGCTGCACCCAGCAAGGCAGGGTCTCCTCCACATCCTCTCAGCCTGAGGCCCGCCCCTGTCGCAGGCCAGCCCCCCTGCAGGCCTGGGCCCAGCAGACCCTGCACCCATGGGTATGGCTCCAGGACACTCTCTTGAAGGAGGGAAGGGCTTGCAGGGAGGCTTTGGCTCCAGGAGGGTCTGAAGGCTGCGAAGGAGAAAAGAAGATATGATGTGAGGGAAGGAAGGAGATAAAAAATGGGGCAAATCGGGAATTGCCAAAAAGGAAAAAAGAGAAACAGGCAGTATGTTCGTGACATTTAAGCGTTGTTTTCTCCGAGTGTCCCCCACCCTTCCTCTCCGTTCAAGTGTCTTCTCAGGGACGCTTCTAATGGGCCTGAAGGATGCATCCAGGTGGGCTAGGGCTGAGAGCCCCCAGGAGGGAGGGGAGGTCTGGGGCCTGCTACCAGCCCAGGGCGCTCAGAGACAAAGGACGGAGGCCCACCTTCACTTGCCTGAACTCTGCTCACCGTGCGGTCACCCCACACCCAGGCTGACCCGCGGCCTGTGGAGTCCAAAGTGGGCCTGCTTGGGCTTGGCTACAAGGGCCCTGCACCCCTGGATGCGCCCGGGAGCCTGGCAGGGATGTGCGTGGGCATGGACCCCCGCAATGCTTCTCAAAGTGAAACCCCCGAGACACCTCTTCTGTGAGGGGACCACGAACCCCCGAGGCTGCCCATTGGTCACCAGTGGTCAGCGAGAAGTTGCACTGGGGGTGGCATGGTCCTCTGGAGGCTCCGAGAGGCTTCAGTAGAGGAGGGGCGGCCATGAGACTAAGGTGCGTTTGCTAATTTTACTATTTGGTTCTCAGATTCGGCTTGACCTCAGGGCAGAGTGAACTTGTTGGCGTAAATCTTGGTTAGAAATGTTCTGCACAAATTCAAACTGACACTGTTAGGGGAGATGGCTGGTTGCCATGGTGACCAGAGAGTGGTTTTCATTCCTCTCTGTGAGCCGCGGGTGTGAGTGCACGGCTGGGACGGGTCGGGCGTCCGGCCTCCGGGGTTGGGCTGCACGCAGGCTGGAAATGCCACCGACGCCACCTCCGTCCAGCGCACACAGCCCCCACGAAACGGCCAGAAAGCGAGCGGCCCGAGGATCCCGGCAGTTTCCACGGAAGAGGCAGGTCCGCTGGTCTGAGACTCTGCAGCCCCGGGGCCGTCCGCAGTGAGCACTTGTGCATGAAGCTGCGGCCAGGCTCATGGGAGGGAAGACGGCACCCCGTCCCCCTAAGCTGACCCCCAGCGCATCATGTGACCTGTGACCCCGTCCACTGTGAGGCCAACCGAAGGAGCTCAGCAGCGTCACCAGGCTGTTTCCTGGCCTCGCACAAGAGGCCTGCAGGTTCCCAAAGCCCCCCCCAACCCCCCTGGGCATGGGGACCAGGACCCCGGCCCTCCTGCCCGGCCCGATCCTCACCCCGGGGTTCCCCTCCCCGACGAGGCGGGACCCACGCCCCCAGCCCCGGTTGCCCACGCCGCCCCGGCCCCGCAGAGCCGTGGGTCACCCCTGCTTCAGGAGCGACTCTCCCTCCAAGGGGCTGGATAAAGGGCTGAGAGGCTGCCAAGAGGGAGTTGGGTGGGGGGCACGCAGCGTACAGACCCTCGGTGGCGGGGAGTCCTGAACTCACAGAATGTTCCAGAAAGGGGCCTTTCCTGGGGGGAGGAAGAGGCTCAGTGCTGCGAGGGCTGAGAGCCTACCAGCTGAAGGAGAGGCCTGTTTTACCACAAAGAAGCCACACAGGTTTCAGGAGTGAGTTCTTGGTGACGGTGAGAGGCCTGTGCCTAGAAGACACACGTTTGGGGCATTAGAGACCATAAAGGGCGGGGATCCACTGAACCTGGCTCCACGGTCGCTGAAAATTCTAGAAAGCAGGGCCTCCACTCCTGGACAGCAGAGAAGCTCAGGGCACGGGGCAGAAGGTGGCCTGAGGCCCCAGGAGCAAACGAGGGCACGTCCCGAACACTAAGCATGGCACCCATGACTTCGGGGACGTGGACCCGTCCACACGGGTCCCTCTGGGTCCTCTGCGTGGAGGCCGTCGTGATAGGGAACAGGCCTGAGGCTCCTGCAGTGTCAGTGGCCGCGGGCACAGGGCCGGCCGACGGCGCCCTGCTCTCCCCGCCCTGGCTTTGCCCCTCTGACCTGGTGGCCAGCAAGGCAGCCAACAGCCTCGGTTTCCCCATCTCGCAGGTGTGATGCTCTGCGACGCGTACAGAGCCCGGTCACCGTGCAGGGCTGTGTGAGGGCATCGCCGGGCCCGCGTCCCCTCTGTGGGCAGCCCTGCGCCAGCTCCTGGGCACTGGGTAGCCAAGCCCGAGGAAGGGCTGATGCAGCAGCACTGAGGGTGTCCCGGCTCCCCACTGATGGTCACAAAGCCCGAGGCCCGCAGCCGTGGCTCCCAGGACGGCATCTTCCTGAGGGACGTCCCGCCTCCAACCCTCACCCAGGCTAACACTGGGATTCGGGGGCCAGCACCCAGAGGGCCAGGATGTAGCAGCCCGACAGGCCTCTTTGTCTGACTTGCCCCCTCGGAGGACCTCCCAAAGCACCCAAGAACCTTCCGTGCACCCCACCCAGCCCCCAGTGCCCCCCAAAGCACCCAGGGACCCTCCATGTGCCCCACCTGGACCCCTGGTGAGTCTGAAGCTTGATTAGCCTTTGCCTTTAGAGCCCGTGGGCCCCAGCCCTGGGCATACAGGGTGGGACTAAGGCCTGGGCTAGGAGAGGCTCCTCCAGGCCACCCCAAGCCAGGCCAGTGCCCCCCAACCCTGCCATCCCTCTGCATTCCTACAGCATCTCCTGTAAGTTCTCCCAGAAGCCACCTCTGGTCCCGGCCCCCACCAGCTCTGAGGCCAGGGCGGGTCCCTATTCTCCAGCCAGGGCACAGGGACAGCGCAGGAGACAGGGCACAGGACAGAGGGACAGCCCCCCACAGGGCCTCTTCCTTGTGCCCTCCTGCCACATAGGCACCTGGGCCCCGTGATGGGTTGTTCACACCTGCCTTTCTGTCACCTCTGGTCTGGGAGCCCCTGAGCCGTGTTCACCTGTGCCCCTTCCCCGGACAGTCTGTGGAGGCGGCTGCAGCTGGGCACAAGCCCCGTGGGGACCACCGCAGCCTGGGGGAGTCTGAGCAAAAGGCCCCCCGATCCAGGGAGGGCCTTCCCACCTCCTCCACTGCCCCACTTGTCCAGGATCATCAACCCGGGCCCCCAGGGAGCTCCACGGTGCCCTCCAGCCCTGAGGGAGCCACCCCAGGACGCCAGATGGGCCGGGCCTGGGCGTGAGGGCCTCCACTCAGCTCTGACACCAGTCACTGGGCGACTGGAAAACCCCTTCACCCCTTGGGGTTTCCTGTCCCTCAGCTGAGGTTCAGGACCCATCACAGCGTCCCACAGCGGTGCAACGGGGATGCCGGGAGCGATGCAGACAGGATGCTGGGAATATTGGTGGGATGAGGGCCGGGGGCATGGGAAGGCCCCACCCAGAGGCCTGCTGGCCAGGCAGCGGCCCACACGCCCCGCAGGCAGGGTCCCGCTGTGCGCCATCCTCCTGTCCTCCCTCGTCTCCAAACACGTGCCTTCCTTCCTGTGTCCTGTCATCTCCAGCTCTAACGCCCGGGCTGGGGGCTGGGACCCTGGGCTGGGCAGGGGTGTGCGGGCCTCTTTCTGCACGGCTGAGGCCTGTCTGCACTGGCAGGATCACACTGCTGACTCATGCTGGCGTGGACTCGTGGGTTCACCACGGTGTGGCCATATTTGGATTTGAGAATATTTTAATATGAGGACCGTGAAAATTCCTCCAAAATCAATTTCCTTGTCTGTATTTCTGTTCTCAGAGCCCCGGTGGACAGGGGTTCCCGTAATTAAAAAAATAACATCGCGCTGTCCTCCTTCTGCCTCTTCAGGGAGACGTTTTGCTGAGAGTTGTCCGATTCTCTTGGAAGAGAAGGCAAAACCGCCGGTTGTCTCTTTAAATCGGCTCTGCGGTGTGATGGGGCCCGCGGTCTGGCTGGGAAGAACCATTCCCACCCTGCAGCAGGGAGCTGGCCGCAGCCATCAGCGCCTCCCCCATCCCCATGGTTACGGCTCCTGCTTCCCGACCGTCCCTGGTCCCTGGCTGTCGCCCGCCCGAGAGAGCAGGCACTCCCCACCGGAGACGGGAAGCCGCCTGCGGAGAACGGCAGTGACTGCCTGCCCCTCCGGCTCTGACACCCTCCCCGGTGCAGAGCTCTGGCCGTCGCCGGGCTGCAGCCTTGCAATCTGTTGATAACTCCACTCACGAGCTCCAGCGCTGCCCCTGGGGTGGAAAACTGCTCCCGGACCCGGGAACTCACCGCCTCTCGCCCACAAGGAAGCGCAGGACCGCTGCCACTCCTGCTGTTTTTGCCAAAATAGGTGAGAAGTTGGGCTGCGTTTCTCCAGGGTCCGCGCGGCAGGTGGGCCCCCGGGCGAGGAGGCAGTGGGACTTGGGGGGGGAGGCGAGGTCGGAGCCCGGTGGCCACAGCGTACACTGCCCCGGCCGCTTCCTGGGCATCAGTGCCCACCAGGAGTGAGCAGTTCCTGCTCTTCCAAATGCAGCTTCTCAGCAACTTTGCGTTACACAGACGGCACGGAGCCACCAGATAAACTGATGTGTGTGGGAGACGCCAGCCCATGAGGTCTGGCCACGTCCGGAGCGGAAGCTTCGCCCTCCCAGGTCTGGCTGTCCGTTGGGGGTTATTGGAGTCTCTTGACTTAACCTGACAGACATGCTGTGCGTGTCTTCTGCAGCCTGAGGTTGGGCTGAGTGTCTCGCGCTGGGATGGCGAGCGGAGGTTGGTTTTTAAATGTGGATAAGGAAGTGCTCCCCGGGGGCACCGTCCCTCTAAGGCTCTGAGGCCCCAGGTCGTCCCCGGAGCCTCTGCCTGACTCCGGTACCTCAAGCCAGACACTCCAACAGGCTGGCTGGGTCGAAGGGAGATGAGATGGGGGCAGACTTCGGAAACAGCTGCTGCCGGCTGCAGCCGGGGGGCTGCCCTGTGGGTGGGGTGCTAGATGCAGGTGGCAGGGAGGACCCCCACCCGCCCTGACCTGCCCTGTCTTCACAGATGGGGGCGGCCTCTCCACCCTCACCCGCCCCATCACGGTCGCCCAGGGCTGTACCCCGTGGCCGCTGCCTGGGACCTTGACCTTCTGGAAGGCCATGGAGGCCGGCGGGGAGAACGGTGCGACGTAATCGGCTGTGCGGTTGGCACCACCTCCATCCCCTGCTCACACTTCAGGAACTTCGCTGTGCTCATGGTGAGTACGCGCGGGGGCCGGTGGGGGGGGCGGGCAGGCTGAGGCCGCCACCGCCACTCACGGATCCCCAGGCAGGGAGAGTAAGCTGCCTTGTGGTCAGCCGGGGGTGGTGGGCACATGCTGGCCCTGCGGCCAGGGGCCCTGGGGGCGGGGCCGGGGCGGGGGGGGGGCCTCGGGCTGCCTGCTCCATTGCTCGTCAGCGGCTGCTCGGCGTAGATCATACTAATTAGTGGCAGACGTGCTGCAGTGTTGAATCACTGAATCAGTGGAAGAGACAGTGTCCCACCACCACCCAGGCTCAACCCGTGACCTGTGAAAACCTCTCTGACCCCGGGCTGGGGCCCTCCCTCTCCCGGCCCCAGGCCCCGCACACGGCCCTCCCGCTGCAACCCTGCCGGCCCCCTTCCCGTCAGAAAGTTGGCCGAATGGCAGGGGATGCGGGTGGGCTTCAGCGGCACGTTCGGCAAGCACAGAGAACGCCTCTCTCACCAGAAAAGGGGGTGCGGCTGGCTGTGTGGGGCTCGGCCTGCAGGCTCGGGGCGCTTCCCTGTGGTTCCTGCTGGTTTGGATTCCGGAAAGGGTGATGCTGAGTAAATAATGCATTGTGCATGCTTGTGAGGGACAGCGGCCGAGCACACGCAGAGAACGCCGATGGCCGAGGACAGCGCGGCCACAGTGGCCGAGGCTAGGACACTGTCAGTGGGTCGTCAGTGCAGACCTGACTCTTCACAAGCAAGGGTGTGTCTGAGTCACTTGCTCATTTTCTTCCTGTTGGATTCGAAATGTCCAAACAAGAGAGATGCTTTTTGCCAAAGGTCGGCATCATCTCGCAGAGCTGCCGTGCCACCTGCCTCTCAGGCGTCTGAGGGTGTGTGCTCCAGGCGCAGCCGGGCCCGCACCCCAGCTCTGAGCCGTCACCTGTTGCCACCACCACCCCCCAACAAGCCAGGGCCTCCGGGTTGGCCGTGTTTGAAGCTTTGCATCCTCGAATTTATATCCTCATTTGAAAAATGGGTCCCGTCATTGGCAGATGAAGGGGGAAGGGGGGCAGCACCGCCCCGGGGGCGCCACCGCACGTGATCCAGATGCCCCAGCGTCACGCCCCATCTTCGCCTCCGTCTCTGACCCTCCAGCCCTTCTGTGCAAATCTGCAGGGCCGCCCAGGCCGCCCAGCACCCTCCTTCCTTCCTCCAAGTCCATCCACACCCTCCCCCCAGCCCCAGCCAGCTCCACGCCGGCCAGTCCAGGACTCTGGGAACCAGCTGGATTTCCCTTGCCTGGAGAGCTTGGAATCTCAGCAGTTTGTTGGGGTTTTATTGCTAACAAATAACATTTACACCGGAGAGAGCTTCTGAGAGGAACAGAGATGCCAACCTAACGTGTGGTGCTGCAGTTCTGCTGCAAGCACTTTCCTGCCTGTGTCTGGGAGCCTGTGGGTGAGACGCCTGCGGCCCCTGGGGGCTGTGGGGAGGACAGCCAGCGGGGGCAGCTCCGGCCCCGTGCCCCAGGATGCCACGCTCCGGCCACCTGCTCGGGCCTGGCCCTGGCAGTCAGCTGCCCAACCAGCTCCTGAGTGTAACGGCACCGAGGTGTCCTGGAGGCACCTGGAGGTGTCGAGGTGCCCACGACCCCGGTTTGAACCGTGCTGAGCCCTGAGCATCTTCGGGCACCTGTGCCTCCTTCTGAGCGAGTTGCCTGTGTGCCCTCGGCACCAACAGGTTGGTGAACACCCAGGCGCTCCCCTGGGGGCTGAGGGGCTGGGGGACCTGCACCCTGCCGCCTGGTCTCCAGCAGGTAAAGCCCAGGCCCCACACCTGCCCGGCGCTAACCCTCATCAGAGTGTAAAGCAGGACCTGACTGCACGGCTGCCTCTGCGATGGTGCTGTTGATACTCGATTTCAAGAAGGTCCCCAAGCGCGTGCGGCTCTGCCCTCGTGCTCCTCTCTGATCCTCACCGTTAGCGCAGAGAGCAGCGCTCTCCAAGGGAGCAAAGTGACGGGTCTGGAACTGGAGTGGAAACCGTCCAAGCCCGGGCACTCTTTCCTTCCTGAGTGTGGCATCCGGCGGTCCCGCGGGCGGTGCTGGCCCCGCCGCTGCTCTCCGGCCATACCTGTCGCGGGGGATTAGCTGGGTGGCAGGACTGGTGTACATGGCCTCCCCGCAGCCCCTGTGGCCTCAAGTGGGGCCCAGAGGGTGAGCCCACCCGCTCACCGATGTGGTGGCCTGAGTGCCACGGAGACCTGCTCGGCGATGGCTCTTCAGCGTGGCCCGGGCCCAGGAGGCGGCCGCGGTGGCAGCCCCGCTGGCTTCGAGTCGGGGTGACCTTTGCCAGGTCCTGCAGGGCCTGGAGCCGGGACAGGGTGAGAGGCCAGGCCATCCCAAGGGCAGACGCCACGCAGGACGCCCCGGTCCACACAGAAGCACCCGCGTTCCAACAAGAAGGGTGGAAGTAAAGCCCCAGAGAGACCAGGGTGGATGCAGGGCGGGGCCCGGGAAGCCGGTGTATCAGCAGGAGGCGGGACCCCGCAGGGCGCCCATGGGCTCCCTCTGAGCCCGTGGAACCCGGGCCACACCTGTGGGTGGGTTCCCACTCCGACCCGCCCGCTGCCCGCCTGCGATGCTCCAGCCTCAGAGCTTCAGTGAGTTCCTCCAGTTCGCTGCTTTCGATTCAGTCCAATATTTAAATTTCTAACTCAGAAAACCTGCCTTAGGCTCACAGAGTTTGTCGCCCACCTCAGGCCTCCCCTTACTGTTGACGGTTTTAAGCAAGTAACCCCAGTCCTGAAGGAAAGCCCGTCGTATTTCTCAAGGTCTTTTCTCCAAAGTTCTTCATAATTAGACCAGCCCACGCACCCTCAAAGGAAGATGCTACAAACCACACAAATGCCCAGTCGGGCCAACCTGTGCTCCGAATGCAGAGATGGCTCATCTGCGTCCGCCTCTCCCCCGGGACTCTCTCAGGGAAGGCTGACAGATCAGCAGGGTCGTCACTAAAAAGCAGACGAGGGGCCGCAGGCTCCACAGAGCTCAGTCTTGGTCGGGACAAGCCCAGGTGGAAGGACTTGCCCACCCTAGACCCCTAAAGGCCCAGCCTTGATGCCTGGCCATGCGGGAGGGACACCCGTACACGGTCTGCACCGCGGCCTGGAGAGGTCCATTTGCCGCTTTTGATCAGACAAGCGACCCCTGACCTGACCTCTTCCCTCCTTTCTTCTTGTCTTGCTTAACATCCCGATTTGTTTGATTGCAAAACATACCAAAAAGGACACATCCAACTAAAATCATGATGAGGTGTAAAGGAAAAGGGGAAATACAAACCAGGCACGGGGACTGCCGCCCCAGGACCACTGCTCAGAGCCTGCAGGCTCCATGGGGAAGCAGGAGCCCGGGGTCCCCAGAGGAGACACACTTTAGCTGTAGCTTCCACCGCAGCCCCGCCGGTCGTCCTACAGGCACAGACGTGAGCGGGAATTGCGGGCTTCAGCCCCGCAGCTGGGCGGCTCCCGGCACGTGGTGTGTGGCCACATCCTCTGGGCATTGCCTTCGCCTCCCCTCTTCCTCCATGGGTTCTCTGGACCTCTCTCCAGCCTCTCTGCTCTGAGGTCAACGCTCCATCCACTGTCGCTGGTCCCCAGAGCACCGCTGGGTCCACGGCCTCTGAGGGACTTGCCCATCCAATGCTGTCTGACCACATACTGGACCATCATAAGGGTTTTGCCCGTGGAACGCTCGCAGAGTAGCTTATTCCAAGAGGAACGTGTACATGTGTGAACTTTAAAATATAAATTCCAGCGCCATTTTGCATTACTTACTTTGAATTTTAAATGTCACCTCTAAAAATGTAGAAAGCACTGTTGATAACTCTGATTTGGAGAAAGGAAGAAAAATAGGAGGCCAAGTGGAATTAAATCTCTGTTCCTCCTAAATCATATACTGTGGATGTAGGTGCTGCGGGCTCGGAGACCCCCCTCACCACTGTGAGAAGCCTCAAAACCGGGCCCTCGGACGAGAGGGAAGGGGTCCAAAAGCAGGTGGCCTCCGGGCTGGTCCAACGACAGGCTGGGCGTCGTCCTCAGGAAATGCCTCTGGGTCTTGAACGGATGCTCTGAGATGTTTTCCTGCTGCAGGAAAACCAGTTCTGGCTCTCACTAGGCTTAACATAAAGGGGGTTTGCGTGTGTGAATAGAAGCTGGCAGCTAAGATGCTTTTGGAGGTAAGCTCTCCACCGCAGGTCCGGGAGCTGCATGGGCTCCCCCGTCGTGGGTCAGGGCATCAGGCCGTCGCTGTGGATACTGCATCAGGAAGCGTGTGCTTGCTTTGTTCACCCCCCTCCTCCGCCATCCCTCCCCCAACCCCAGAAAGAGTCAGGGGTCTGACCTCAGTCTTGAGGGGCAGCAGTACAGGTGACAGCACCCAGAAAAGGTGGGGAAGGGGTTTGTAAGCCCCCCAGAGGGGGTGGACCCGCCCCGGGTCCTTCAGCTCCAGGAGAGACACCAGGACACACGGGTCCCGATTGAGTCAGTGAGAGAACCTGACGGGCCAGACCCGGAGCGGCTCTTACCTGTGGACATGAAACCAGTAACAGAGGCCCAGGTGCACTTTTGTGAAGGGTCAGGGGGTCTGAGCCCCGGCTGATGTCACAGGAGGGACACACCATCGTCTCCCATGAAAAGGACGACACACACAGGCCCAGGGACGCCGCCAGTGCCCGGTCAGACCTGAATCCAACACTCCCGGCTGATGACTCTCAATGAAAAGATCATCCAACATCAGGACTTGCCCAGGAAAACCTGCCTTTCCTCGACGTTTGCAGTGAGTTGCATCTGGCAGGAGGCTGGTGCCCGCGGAGCCTGACAAATGCAGAAACACCCTGGGACTACTGGGCCTCATGAGCCCCCTTCCCGCCATCGCCTGACACCAAATGCTTCAGAATTCAGGATGCGTGAGGGCCCCTGGCAGGCGGGACGCTGGTGGGAGCTGAACGCCCCCGGGAAGCAAGAACGGCAGGCTGCTCTCTCTCTCTCGTGAAACTTCTATTCTCCACCAGGAGACCATCCTGCCCCTCATCACAGAGGCCCATCCTCGCCCAGACGGAGGCTCCTGGCTGCAGGACACAGGGCCCAGTAGCCTTCGTGCTCCGCTGGGTGTGGTGGGAGCCCTGCCAGGATTTGACCACAGACCCTCCCCTGTGCCAAGCCTTCCCAGGCATCTTGGGTGGGCGGGACCTCCAGGTCTCCCCTGGGGACGTGCAGCCCCTGCGCCCCAGTTGCCTCGAGGCTGGCGTCTGTCGGCTGCCTTTCCTCCTGAGCTCGTGGATTCGGGCTGCGGGTGCAGCGTGCATCCTGCTGACACCCTGGGTGTCCAGACGGGAGCTGTTGGTGTTCCGTGCACGCCTACACCTGCGCTTCAGGCTTCCTGGCCCGTGGACAGTCAGGACTGCAGCATGAGGGCAGCCGCGGTGTCCGGCCTGCGGTCTGCCAAGCGGCACGGCGCCCTTCCCCGACCGCCTGCTTATTCTGGGCAGGGCGCTATTTCTGGCTTCACTGGACAGCGGGGCCCCTGGGCAGCCAGACGCTGAGGCCCCCTTTGCATCCAGGTCACTCGGTGCCTCTTCCCGGGTGACCAAATTCAATCAGCTGTTGCCACGACAACAGCGACCTCCTCACCAAAGTCCCTGCGTCGGAGCAAAGTCGGGGTGCAGAGGCCCCAGCTGGGCCCAGGGTGGCTCCTCTGAGCACGTCCTCTGGCTGGCCGGGCCTCCAGGAATGTCCACGAGGAGAGAAGCCACCTGAGCCCGGACGCGCTGGCTTCCTGACTCCCGCCGTGACAGGCCAAGGCCTTCTCGGCGTGCCTCTCTGCTCCCCACGACTCCATCCTGGAGGAGCCGCCAGCCACCTCTGCTGTCCTCACAGCCCAGCGAGGCACCAGTTGGAGCTGCTCTGGGCCTGGGGCGGGGCCGTCAGCCATGGACACCCCTGTGGTCTGCGGGAATGGGGCCAGGACGACGGCAGACCCCTAGCTCTGACCACCAGCCCCGTGGTCACAGCTGGCACAGCTCAGGTGGTCCCACAGGGGACACCAGGCAGCCCTCCACAGGCCCAGCTCAGCCTGTGGGCACTGGCCCCCAGCCTGCTCCCCAGAGCCCAGCGTGTCCCCCAGGGCTGTGGGAGCAGAGTAGGCCATTCAGGCTGGGGCATCGAGCAAGGGCTCCGCCCTCTGACCTGAGCAGTGGGAACCAGAGCACCGCTCAGCTTGTCCCCTGGGGCGGCCGTGACAAAGTCCCACAGAGCAGGCGGCTTAAACCACAGTCCAGGAGGCTGGACGTCCAAGGTTCAGGTGCCTGCAGGCTGGCTTCTCCTGAGGCCTCTCCTTGCAGTGTAGACAGCCCCTCCCGCCGTGTGCTGGTGCCGGCCCCTTCTTACAGGGACTCTGGTCCCTTTGGTCAGGGCCACCAGAGGACCCTACCCAACCTGAGCCACATCCCTAAAAGCCATCCCCTCCGGATGGTGGGGACAACTCAGTCCACAGCGGGCTTCTCGTGTGACTCGACGACTTGTACCACACGAAGCATCCAGAGCAGGGCTCGGTGCGGGCAGAGGGTCGGAGGTCAGAGGTGGGTGCCGCGGGCTCTAGCCCCTACCTCCCAGCCTGGTGTGCCCCGAGCCCCTCCGTGTCCTCCACCGGCCCTGGGGGTGCCCCTGGCGGGTGTGCCCGGCCTCGCCCTGGGAACGCAGCTCCGACGCAGGGCACTTCCGGGGCTGCGTCGGGGGTTGGCCTCAGAGCCCCAGCGCCTGATGCAGGGGGCCTCGCTTACCTGATGAATAAAAAGACAGAACCTCCCTCAGCTCTGAATGTCCAGCCCGGGGCATTCTGCCCTCAGTCTTACATCCTCCAGGGAAAATGGATATCCTTTGAACCCTGACCTTCAGCCCTTAACCTGGGCTGTGACCAACAGTGAAGGTTGTACACCTGGGGTTCTCGAGCCTGTTCACACCTGCTGCTCTTCCCCCACTGACCTGAGTCACCTCTGGGCAGACTTACTGAAATGATACAAATTCTCCTGGGAGACCACGAAAAGCAGCATTGCAGTGGGTGTGAGGCCCAGAGTGGACTTGGGGGTAATCTGACACGAGCCTCATGGGAGCAAGTTGTGCCGTCATACAAGGGCATTTGACAGAAGCAGGAGCCGGGTGGTCCACCAGCCCCCCCGGGAGGGCGAGGAGTCTGGAGGCCAACAGACAGCACAGCAGGAGGCTGCCCTTGGGGAGCTGGCCGTCAGAGCCCCCAGAGGCGCCCGCAGCTGGTGGGGGGCCCACGAGGCCACACGCCGCCTGCCCTGAGCGCTCCGCAGGTTGGGGGCCCTCCCCTGCCCCAGGTCGACCATTTCTGCTGAGACCTGCGAACCTCCACCCGATCCAGGAAATGCTTCCAGCCCCTCGCCGGGCGGAGGCTGAACCTAGGGACAGCCCGGCCACCTCGGTCACACGGGTGTGCTCCGTGTCCTTTCCAGGATTTGAGGACTGTCCTGTCCCTGCCCCAGTCCCCAGGGGAGTTCCTGCACCCTGTCGTGTACGCCTGCACTGCCGTCATGCTGTTGTGTCTGCTGGCCTCCGCCATCACCTACGTCGTGCACCAGAGGTAAGGCCCACCCTGCCCCTCGCCTTCGAGGGCAAGCTCTCTCTTGCCCTCACGTAGCAAGGAGTCCAGGAAGGTGCTTCACAGGCAGCCGGCCAGCTTGAGGCTGCCCAGTGCCCAGACAGCGCTGGCAGCCGAGGGTGGCCAAGTGCTGGGCGACACCCTCACCTTCCATCCCGGGCCCCCCCGTGCTCATCAATTCAGGTGACACGCGCTCTTTCTCCAATGGCACCGTGTCTGTTCAGGGGCCCCTACAGCCCGTGGCCTGAGGAAGTTAGAGTAGCTGCAGAAACTTCAAGCAGCCTTGCCCTCTGCTTTTCATCTATAGGGGAGTCCAACTGGTTTCCTACAGAGCTGGTTTCCTGGCCACGTCTGCCTGGAGGGGCTGGGGCATCACTTGAAGATGCGCTGGGTAATGTGAGGAGGGGTCCCGGCCACCCATCAGGGTCAAGTCCACAATCAAAGTCATGGGCAAAGCCCAGGCCACGGTCATAACCATGGTCATGGGAAGAGGCTTGGGCGTGTCCAAGGCCAGGGTCATGGGAAGAGGCTTGGGCGTGTCCAATGCCAGGGTCAGGGGAAGAGGCTTGGGCGTGTCCAAGGCCAGGGTCATAGGTAGAGGCTTGGGCGTGTCCAAGGCCAGGGTCACAGGTAGAGACTTGGGCATGTCCAAGGCCAGGGCCAGGGGAAGAGGCTTGGGCGTGTCCAAGGCCAGGGTCAGGGGAAGAGGCTTGGGCGTGTCCAAGGCCAGGGTCATAGGTAGAGGCTTGGGCGTGTCCAAGGCCAGGGTCATAGGTAGAGGGTTGGGCGTGTCCAAGGCCAGGGTCACAGGTAGAGGGTTGGGCGTGTCCAAGGCCATGGTCATAGGTAGAGGCCTGGGTGTGTTCAAGGCCACAGAGAAGCTGTGGTCATAATCACAGCTGCAGGCATAGGCTAAGAAATTTCATTTTGTCCATCGCCAGGGCTGGGGACTGGTCATGGGTATGTTCACAGCCACAGGCAGCATCCTATCCAGGTACAGGCCCGGCTACAGGGGATCATGTCAGAGACAGTCAATCACAGCCTCCTCCTAAGGTACAGCCTCTGCTCAGAGAGGGAAGAACTCTGTCTGGGGAACCAGGAGGCGGGACTGGGTTTCTTCCCCATCCTCCCTCTGGGAGACTGGACAAATCATAGCGTCCCAGGGCCTCAAGGTCCTCGTCTGTCCAATGACCAGAGACCTCCCAGTCACAGTATTCCAGGGCGATTTTCCAACAAACCACCCAAGGCCACATGCTAAGGTGGATTCAGCGTGTCCATCCATCTTTCCCCGGCCTGGTCTCTCTGGTGTGCTTTTCCCTGCCCGTCTTCGTCCCGCTCCGAGGTCTTCAGCCCATTCCCCGCGTGGACGGGACGTGGCATTTGGAGAAAAGGGTTCACTTCTACGCTCTGCCCTGAGAGGCCGGTTCCTGACCTGAAATCTCCGTTCCCGCAGCGCCATCCGGATCAGCCGGAAAGGCCGGCACACGCTCCTGAACTTCTGCTTCCACGCGGCCCTGACCTTCTCCGTGTTTGCTGGCGGTATCAGCCGTACCAAGTACCCTGCCCTGTGCCAGACGGTGAGTGCTTTGGGTCGTCATCTTGCTACAAACTCTGAAGTGCTTGTCGACTCTCCTTCCAAAGGGGAAATTCGTGACAACCGTCTTGTGTGTGAAACCACACTCAAGCGCTCGCTCAGGCTTCTCGTGAAGGGGGCAGTTAAGCATCCAGTGTGCCTACACCTCTCCCGCGTGAGTCTGACCGATTTGCTCGGCATTTGATCATGTCATTTAGTTTATTTTCCAATCGGACCAGTTTTCTCCAAGGCCTATGGTGACATGTTAATGAGACATTCATAGTCCGGGGCTCATCACAGAAACAGGGATGCGACCTGCCTCTCCTGCAGAGACAGGTGGGGTAGGAGCACAGGGGTGGGACCCCCTGCTCCCTCGGCCCAGGTAAGAGTCCATGGATGTAGGTGAGAGAGTGCCATCGCTGGTGGGTCGCCGGGTTTTCGGGGCCATGGAAGAGACACGCGGGCCCCCCCCCTCCAAGTGAGACTCAGCGGTCTTGTGCTGGGGAGGTCTGGCCCTCTCAGGTGAAAGGGGAGCACAGAGAAGACACAGAGGGGTCTTCTTCCCACCCCACAGCCCCTCCTGACCTTCCTTAAAAGGGGGGAAAGGGACTTCCCTGGCAGTCCAGTGGTTAAGACTCCGCACTTCCACTGCAGGGGGCCCAGGTATGATCCCTGGTCAGGGAACTAAGATCCCACCTGCCACACAGGGCGGCCAAAAGAAGGCGGGATGGGTAGTACGAACTACCCTCCGGTCCTGACAGAGCCCAGAAAGAGGCCCTTCCGTCAACTGTGAGTCAAGGACAGAAGGCCCAGGTGCCTTTGCAACTGGATATCGAGGCCCCTCGTGCTCTCCGCCTCCAGCCTCTCACCAGCCCGCCTACTCCTGGCCTCAGCTCAGCCCAGTGGACAGTGCCCTCCAGGCGGGCAGACCCCTCCAGGTGGGCAGACCCCTCCAGCACCCAGGCGGGGGCCAGGTGGGGCTTCCCCATGGACCACAGTGCATCTCACCAAGGACTCATTTGGTGTGTGTCCATCTGCTTGGACCACGTGGAGGGAGCGTCTCTGCCGGCACCCACCAGGACGTCACACGCACCCCTCGCAGCCTTGGTTGTGTGAATTCAACAACAGTTTATTGACAGCCGTGAGGGCTGCTGCAGCCCAGTTACCTGGCCTCCACGCCCCCTGTCCACACGAAAAATGACTCGTCCTCCTGCACAGATGGCGGCAGCTGGGCGGCTCCTGGGTGTCAGGGGCAAGAGGCTGCTCCCACAGGGGCACCTTGGGGAGGAGTCAGGCTGTGAGCTCCCCCCCTGATCCTTGGGGAGGAGTCAGGCTGTGAGCTCCCCCCCGATGCCCTCCCCCCTGCAAACAGGGTGCCAGACCCATGAGACAGGACCCGGGGGCCCTGTGGCCCAGTCTCCCCACGCTCCTCTACACGGAAGAGAGGTCACTTTTCCGCAAATCCATGTTAGGGCCAACCATCCCATTGGGAAGACGATTCTGCCACCTGTTCCTGGACCCCAGCAGAAAAGTCACCAGCACATCCCTGAAAACCGTGCAGAGGGGCAGACACGCTTCCGGAAGCCTCTCGATAGCGTGGAAACACCCCCTGGGAGAGCCCCGGGAAATCCAATTTACCGTCCGCCTGTGAACACCTCCTGAGACGTGGAGCCGTCTGGAAACAGTGATATGGATTGTTATCTTTATTCCACACTTTGCCACCAACGCTCCGCACGCCGGGACCCTGCAGTCGGAGCCCTGGGACCTGGCGGTGCAGCCAGCCCCTCAGGTCATCACGGCCCTTACAGGCCTGGGAGCCCCGCCTCCCCCAACAGGGAGCCCACCCCAAGACTGCCAGCCCAGACAGAGGCTCTGGGGGCCAGGCGTCCTCGTGGCAGCCGAGGCCTGGCTGGTGCAGCCGGGTGGACCCCGAAGTGTGTGGTGGATGGGGGCGGACAGGCCTGGGGGGTCTGGAGAGGCAGGATCTGCAGAGGTCCTGCTGGTGTGAGACACGCTCGGTCCCCTCGTAGTGACAACCTCATGGCCCTGTCGGGGAGCAACCTCGGTTCTGGAGTCCGTGCTGGCCTGGCTTCCCGACCACGTTTCCAGAAGGAATCAGGAACTCGCTTTCTCTCACAGACGAGCAGTAGGCCAGGTCTGGGGCAGTGAGAACAAGATTCCAGCAGGACAGCCGGCCGCACGCAGGCTGAACATCACCCACCGAGCGCCCAGAGGAGAGAGAGCAGGTGCGGGGCTGGGTGGCCACAGCCATGGGGCCGTCACTCGCTGGAGGAGAGAGAGCCCAGGGGACATGGTCCAGGACCAGGACGGTTGGAAGGTGTGAAGGCTGACATTCTGTGTCGAGCCGAACGGCCATGGTGCAAACATCTTTTTGGTCAAACCTCTTTCTGCGCCCGTCTGTGAGCGTGTTTCTGCGTGAGGTGAACATTCGAGCCGTGGCCGGAGGAAAGCAGACTGTCCTCCCCAACACTGGCCTCATCCAGTCCACGCGGGCCTGGACAGAAGAGAAGTCTGAGTAAGAGAGACCCCTGTGTGTCCTGGGGCTGGGACCTCAGTCTCTCTCCTTTGGATCCGGGCTCAGACCGAAACCGCACAGTCGGCTGTCCCGCCAGCTGCAAATTCTGGGTGTCTCAGCCTCCGTGATCACACAAGCCGAGTCATTAGCATAAATGTGGATTTGCTCCGGCCGGCGGCCAGCCTGCCCTCTCCGCGACAGCGACAGCTCACCACCACGCGAGGCCTGACACAGACCCTGCAGCCAACCCTCCTCATCCAGGTGTCACAGAGAAATGTGTTACAGAGACATGAGGAACGAGAGTGGCTCAGGATGGCTGGAGGGAACAGACGGTTGTTATGGCGACGAAACCATGGCTGCGAGCCTCACTGAAGGGCTCCCTGACATCATGGGCATGGGCGGCCGCCGCGGGCCTCGCTAATCCCTGTGCGTCAGCGCCAGCCCTGGGTCCGGAAGCACGGGCGGCGGCCAGCATGGCAGAGGGGCCGTCTGGACGCCAGGGTAACGACCCTGCGACCACTCCACGTGTCCAGCCTGAAGCTGGTGTCTGGCAGACGGAGTCCTGCCATTTACACCTTCTCATCACCCACAAACTTTCACAGTCCGGGCGACGCTCGGGACAGACGGGTGAAGGGCAGACCTGGCTCTGCTGCCTCCCTGCCCCCACTCTGGGTTCCGGGTCCTCTTCCCGGCCTGGGACCAGCTCCAGAGGCCGAGGGTGGCGTTCCTTCTAAGGACGTGTCTCTGACTGTTTCTACTCACACGTGACGAGAGCCACTCTGCTGTCCTGCAGTCGAGGGCCAGGCCCACATGGTCCCCTTTCCTCCTGTTTCTGGTGCGGGGAGTTCTAGCCCCTCAGGTCCTCATGCCTCCTCTCGGCCAGGCTGGGGTGAGGCCATGAGCTCAAGGCCCCAGGCGCACACGGCCCCACCACGAGGCCCAAGTCAGGCGGAGGGAAAGGCTGGGCTCTCCCCGCTGCAGGGAGCCATCTGAAACCGTAAACACAGCCCAGGGAGTTTCCCACCACCCCACGGCGTTCTCACCCATTATTACGGAGCCTTCCCATAAGTAAACACTGAACCCTGGAGTTGATAAATCATTATAATGGTGCGATGTTACCTTTATTCCCAGAATCTCTGTATCCCTTAAACGTTGACATCCTTACAATTACAGCCATGTTTTACTTGTCATTGCGAAATGTCAGGTTATTACTTCAAAGGTAACTCATTTTACAGATCGGATGGAGATGACGGGGTGTGGAATACGTAATCAGCTAAGGCAGATTATTGCCATAGTAATGAGCGACTCCGACTGGCAGGGAGTGAACTCAGCCTCTGACCCCAAAGCGCTGTATCTCACCCGCGAGCCGCAAACACCGGAATCCCGGGAGACCCCGCTGCGCCGTCGCCCCTCCCTTCCTTTGGTGGGCGCCGCTGGGGCTGAGCCATGCCAACCACACAGACGTGTGCACCCGGCCCACGTGCGGGAGGATGTGCTCGCCACTAGGACCGTGCCCAGGGTGTCGCTCACACACCTCTCTGCAGGATGGCCATGCTGACCGTTCAAGGGTCCTGGCAGCCCACGCGACTCCCTTGAGCTCCAGCCCCTGTGAAGTGTGGCATCTGCCCCGAGGACCCCAGTGCCCCCTGCCAGTCCCACTTCCTGTCACCACCTCCTGAGGATGCAAGGGGGAGGGGCTCGGACTTGGGGGAACGTGCGCTGGCGGAGGCAGGGCTGTGGGGGGGTTGGCTCACTCGCTCTCTCCCCCCAGGTGGGCATCGTGCTGCATTACTCCACACTCTCCACCATGCTGTGGATTGGAGTGGCCGCCAGGAACATCTACAAGCAGGTGACCAAGAAGGCCCCGCTGTGCCCGGGGGCAGACCAGCCACCGCACCCCAAGCAGCCCTTGCTCAGGTACTGAGTGCACCTGGCCGCCCCACCACCAGGCTCCAAGAGACCCCGGCCCTGGACCTCCCTCTGGGGCTCTTGGCCACAAGGGCACTTGGGGCCTGAGGATGATCCGATGGCACAGGTGGCCAGGGGCAGGGTGGGGCTCCGGTGCTGGGGTGACTGCCCTCTGGTACCGCTGAGTTCCCGCGGGGAGAACCCCAGCACCCATGTTGGGTGGGCGTGGGGAGAGATGGCTCCGTGGTGGGTCCGTGGCCTGGTCTTGGCTTTGGTTTATTCACGGGTCTCAGAGAGCTAAGAGGGGGGCCTGGTCTCAAGGTGACTGCGAGGCTCGGCCACGGGTTCGGAGGCCCCCTCCAGCCAGTTGTCCCCGTTGCCTCCTTGGGCCGCGCAGGCTCGAGGTGGACGTGGTCGGAGCAGGCCTGGGGCCGATGGGAGCCCAGACCCCCTGCCAGCATCTGAGCCAGGGAGACGCTGTGGCACCAGCCTGCCGGGGCCACGGCAGGAGTGCATCTCACTTCACGCCAAGGAGCGATCTCGGCTCCTTTAGGCAAGGACATACCTGCCCCGGCACTGGGCAGCCATCTGTGGCAATCACTGTTTTGCTGGGCTCTGCCCTTCAATTTTCTGAGCCAAGACTGAACCCAAATCGGCCGTCGGCAAGAGCCAGGCTCAGATCGGCCTACGTGGCCCTGAGCCTGGGCACCAGCTGCCCAAAGCCATCCGGCTGCCACCATCTCCAGGACGTCACCTGAGCTCGGAGAGCATAAGCCTTGGCTGCCCACTGAGCTTCCCCAGGGTGCCCACTGGTGGTGATGTGCAGCTCGGCCAGAGGTCGCCCTGGACACTGGGGCTGGGGGGGGGAGGGGGACCCTTGGCGTTTGGGAGCCTTTTGCCTGGGATTCCTGAGACGATCCCAGCCAGGTGGTCCCTGGGAAAGGCAGCTGCTGCCGCTGT
>NW_021703781.1:81950275-81962027 GCF_005190385.1 Monodon monoceros
CACGTGGCTGAGGGGAGAGAACTTGACTCCAATGATGGGAAACATACTATTTCATTCCTTCCGGTGTTTGGAAAGCTCTGAGGTCAGGGTCAGGAGCCGGGGAGGGCCTGGGGTGGAGGTGGGTTACTTTGCAGGTTCTGCTGGGGGGCTGCATGGCCAGGTTAGCTGTCTGCTTTCTCTATGTGAGGAATGGAATGGGTGTGGAGTGTGGGCTCTAGGGGAGCACCTCGATTCAGGCCCCGGGCCAGGCCCAAGGGTCACCGAGCAGAGTCAAGGCCTTTATGGGTCTCTCATGGCTGTGAGCTGAGTGTGAATTGGGTCCCTGGCCCGTCAGTCCTGCCTCAGGGCGTCTTGCTGGGGTATCACCACTTGGAACAAAAGGGTGTACATTTAGACAAGGAGGTGCTACCCCTCAGCTTTGGGGGTGGGAGTCTGGGGATGGGCCAGACTCAGAGCCTCAGCTGGGCCCAGGATGTCAGCACCAGGACCTTCTGGTTTTCTTGGGGTGGGGGTGGGGGGTAGGCCTTGGGGAACCAGCACATGGGCAGCGCAGGAAGCATTGTGAAGGGCTAGGGGGAAAGCGGAGGTGGGAAAGAACAGCAGGAGGTGAGAGAGGACCATATGCCCCACAGGGGAGCTGCCCAGTGAGGGGGCAGGACTGGAGCATGGACCCGGCCAGGAGCCCAGTCCAGCTCCCAAGGGCCCACCCAGCCCAGCCTCCACCACCAGGCCCCCTGATCCAGGACACAGCACTGCGCACCCATGACAGGGTCCCCTCACACCAAGATGCCTGGAGGGACTCAAGGCAGAGCTCCCCACTCCAGCCACCACCGCCCAGTGTCCATGCAGCCCTGGTGCAGCCTTCGGTCCCCAAGGTGCCAATGCTGTTTCTCAGAGGTCCCAACACAACTAATGTGTCCACGAGGGACACAAAACCACACCCACACTCCTGTGTGTCCACATGGACCCGAGCACACACCCAGCACCCTGGTGTGTCCACATGGACCCAAGCCCACACCCAGCGCCCTGGTGTGTCCATGTGGACCTGAGCCCACGCCCAGCGCCCTGGTGTGTCCGTGTGGACCTGAGCCCACACCCAGTGCCCTGGGGTGTCCACATGGACCTGAGCGCATGCCCAGCACCACCACACACAGCAGGCGGCTCAGTAAGGCACTGGCACCATCACCCCCACGCCAGTGTCAGGAAGCTGGGCGTTGCTCCATGTTGTTCTCATCCCCTCCCCACGTCAGGAGGAGCCCCTGTGTTCCCAGGCTCCCCTCCTCTGTCACCCCGGTCCCCCTCAGCCACTGTACTCCCTTCAGACTGCTCTCCGTCCCCCAGGCCTCCCACCCTCAGTGCCCTTCCGTCCAACCCCCATCCCTCCAGAGTCCCCTCCTAACGTGGAAGCACGCAGGGCCCCGACGCCACTGATGCCGGTCCCCAGCCTGAGCCCCCGCCTTCCCCCAGCAGCCCCTGCTAGGACGCCTGCTTCCACCATGTGGTGATGGCCCCTCCCCACGCCTGCCACTCCCTTTGCTCCTGCAGGACCGTATCCCTGGATCCCACAGAATGCTGTTGGCAGCCATCCCAGTACATCTAACAGGGGCTTTGCTGTGTCCTCCCCCTGGACTGAGGGAAAGGACTGCCTCTGCCCCTTTGTCTCCTCTGAACCAGGCTCACAGCTCTTCCTCATTAAATGTCGAAACCACATGCAGATAAATGATAGTGATTCAGTAAATATTTTTTAATTTGGCCTTGAATGCATAACCTCAGTGCTAATCTGAGCTGGGCTCTGGAGGAAAGCAGTCTGATCAAAACTCTGTTCTGACGTGAGGACCAGAGGCTCAGCTATCATCACAGGACTCCCGGGGTCCCCCCCTCCACTGCTCAGCATGGAGGTGGTGGCTGCTTGGCTGTGGTTCCACAGAGGGACCCACACGGGGCCGCAGTGGGAGGAGACCCTTCAAGCTGAGTCTGGGAGAATCTGCACAGGCTAGCACGCTGGGGAGGGGTTTCTGGGAATGTAGACGCTGGGTGAGGGGTGATAAAGCACAGCTCCGGGAAGAAACGCAGACGAGGCCTCGAAGGGGGCTCGTTGTACTCACAGAGGGGGCCACAGAGCCACGCCAGGCACACAAGGCACAGCCAAGGTGCTCGACCCAGAGGTGCGGACCTTGCTGGGGCCCGGGGTGCGCTGGGGCACTGGCACCGGGGAATTCCACTGGGTGGTCTGAAAGCAAAACCAAGCAGCAGGAACAGGCAGAAGACCGAGTCCAGGGCTGGGTCTGCCACGCGGGCTCAGCTGGTCGGGGTGTGATTTGCAGCGTGTGGCTGAGAAGGTGCTGAAGCTCCAAGCAAGAAGCCAGGTGGAGGATTCTTCGCACGGGAGCGTCCTCCAGGAGCAGAATGCACGCAGGGTTCTGCCCAGGGAAGCCGGCTGCGGGCACATTCAGATCTGCCCTGGGGACCGGCTGCACAGGCGCCCCTGCAGCCCGAGCGCCACAGCTGGTGACCTCCAGACCTGCCATTGGCACAAGTGTCCGGGCCGACCCGGCACATGGAACACCCTCATCAGTCAGTGATATGGGGAACCACCAAGACCCCAGTCCCCAGCCGCCAGCCTTGGGGAGCAGAGCCGGCCTGCTGGTCAGCACTTCCGAGTGTCAGTGGGGAGGAGAGGGAGAAAGCTGGGGAGGGAGAGCCCGGCTGAGAGACACAAACAGAGAAAATGAGGCAGGTGTCCACGCTGAGGGCCAGGGGGCCATGGCTCGGCCACTGCTGAGAGGCCACCACCATGAGGAGGGCTCGGCACCCAAACTTCACGACTGTTTGTCTCTTTAGCCTCGTTCAGGCCCTTCTCTGTCCACGTCTCTACCTTCCCTGCCTGTGTCATCCCCACGGAAGGTGCCGCGTGTAACCTGGTGATCGTGAGTCTCCAAACCCAGCCGCTCGTGGGCCGTTCAGCCAGCACCGGGGGAGCCACTGGAACAGCTGTGCAGGGCACCGTCCGCAGCCTCTGTGGATGGATGGGCGGCCAAGGCCCCTCCGCCAGGGTCTCTGGGTGGACAGACCTCTCCACCTCTCCCGCTCCCTTAGCCTCAGTCCATTCGGGTGACGAAAACAAAACTCCACAGGCCGGCGGCTTAAACAACAGACACTTGTTTCCCACGGTCTGGAGGCCAGCCGTCCAGCACAAAGGCACCAGCAGCTTCGGTGTCTCGTGAGGACCAGCTTCCTGGTTCCTAGGTGTCCGTCTTCTCGCCGTGACCCGACATGGCAGAAGGGGCTGGGAGCTCTCTGGGGTCTCTCATACGGCGCTAATCCCATTTGTGAGGGCTCCACTCGCATGACCAAGGCCCCTCCTAATACCACCACTTGGGTTTAGGATTTCAACATGGGAACGGGGGACATTCAGTCCACAGCAGTCGGCCAAAGAGAGTCGACCTCACAATCAAACGAAGCTTCTTGCTGTGGTTTTACTGAAGCTCGGGGGCTAATTCCCAATTCAGCTGCATGTAATTACATCCTAATTTTGCAATCTGTTCTGCCCTTAGTGCACCTAGGTAGTTTCCTATTACTTAAGGTCAGCTGGTGGTTTTCTTATCTGGAAACTGCAGTTGGCGCTGGTGCTGAGGTGCCTACACCCTGGATGACAGGCGCCTGCAGTTCGTCCATTAGCCCACATGCAGTCGGCCCCGACCCTGGACGGTCCTGCCTGGTGGAGGGATAGTTCCCTGGGGCTCTCTCTGCCAGGAACCCCTTCTCGCAGCAGTGATTAAAGACGGCCAGGGGCTTGGGACATGCTCGGCAAGCGCTGGGCCAGCCGGAACCACACAACCCCCCGGCACGGCCACGGGGGCAGAGGGCTCCGGGGCCGTCGGTGAACCAAGCAGGACCCTCCAAGCCTGACCCCCGGGGCCCCGTGAGGCCACACCTGGGATCACGTCCTGGCTCACAGACCCGGCCCAGGAACACAGGGCTCCTTCTAGGTGAAAGCAACCACGCGGCCCCACATGCTGGCACATCACTGAGAGAATCATGGCAATTGGGGTGCGGTTTCATGCTGGTCATCGTAAAGTGCCCTGGCTACATGTTAAACGCAGGGCACACTCTGAACAGGAGATGGTCTTGGAGCATCTGCATGGCATAGTCAGGGCTTGGACAGGCGTACCTCACTGTGTGGCCTTGAGGCCTTCAGCCACCAGCTTTTCTCCAGGCCTCAGATCATCAAGGATTATCATCTTCCTGTCCACCACGGTCAGTGCAAGCTGGACGTGAGGGTCTGCAGCTCAGAGGCACATCGGTGGCTCTAAAAGCCACATACCTGGGCAATGGATGTGGACACCTCTCTCCCCTGAGCTGAAATCATCAACCTGACCTCTCGCGTTTCAGAAGTCCTGAGCAACACAAGGAGCGCTAACTGCACCAGGAGATGACGGACACCGGGTCTGAAGGGCGGTGCCTGGGCAGGTTCACAGGTCATCCTCACTCCAGCTTCCACCCCGCCCCCCCCAACTGCATCTCCCTGGCTCAAGGACACAGGGAGGGCCTGGCAGCAGTGACCCCCGTGAGAGTCGTTCATATCCGCTCTTCATGTCAGCGCGTCTCGTCCACAAAGACCCAGGCTCCACGAGGGCGCGGACCAGCCAGGGTCTGTCGGCTGACGGCGGTTCCTCAGGCTGTCCTGGGGGAGGGTGCCTTTAGCACGTCTGGCCCCGGACAGTGGACCGACTGTCCAGCGGGGCGAGGGGGACTCATGGCCCTCACCCCGCGGTCAGGACCCTCATCACAGCCTGACGCGGCTTCTCCCAGGTCCTTTCTGGGGGCTCCTTCACCCACTGGTCCCTTCTGGTGGCCGAGCCGCAGAGGGAGAAACTGGCCTCTGCTGGCCTCCATCCTCTCTTGTGGCCCTTTGGACTCTCGGGGAAGCGTTGCTCCCCCTTGACCTGGAAAGAGGGTCCTCCGCTCAGCTCAGCTGACATAGGAAGGGCACTGGGGAGGCCGCGGGGATTTCAAAGTCAGGTTTCCCTGCAGCCCTGGAGGCTTGCGGATTACTAGCCTAAAAGCGGAAAGAGGGGACTCGTAAACAAAAGCCCATTTAAAATACTGAAGCTCAAGTAGATGGGACCTGCGCTGCTGGAGCCAGAAACCCCAGTGGCCTGAGCTCACTGTGTGCCCGTCACTGACACCGCACCCTCGAGGGCAGCTGGGCCTGCCTGGAGCTGGGGACAGGCACATGCAGGGGCTCCTCACCCAGCCCCACAGCTGCCCGCCCAGGACCCGAGCGGCTTCGGCAGGGACAGCGCCCTCCATCTGGGCCCTGCGCCGGCTGTCCAGCGTTCTCTGTCCCGGGAGCTGGTTTATTCTGACTGACGCGGGCTCCAGCCAGGCGAGTGTGCAGGGCAGGGCCCAGGCCCAGCTCAGAGGACAGGACGGGGGACAGTCAGGGGCCCGGGCAGGCGGGTGGCGGGGTCAGAGCCGCCGGAGCCCACACTCTCCAGGCTCTGTGGCACCCCAGGCTCAGGGAGAGAGCTGGTCCTTTCACTTTCTTTTCCTTTTTTTTTTAACTTTTTTTTTTTTTTTTGAGAAATAGAACATTTACACCCCAAATAAGTCTAAAGTATCAGCACAGGTTTATGACATTTTCGTGTGCCCTTCAGGGGCCGCGGAAACCTCAGCCGTGCCCACGCCCAGCCCCCTCTCTGTCCTCACTCATGACTTCTATTGCCTTTTTTAACAGTTTTACCACCCCTAAACACCAGTTTTGTCTGCACTGACTTTGAGCCGTATCCACATGGAATCGCTCATTTCATATTTTTATCTGGTTTTTCACCGCACAGCGTGTTTTTCAGACCCGTCTCTGTAACTGTGTCACCATGCGGCCGTGTGACGTGGACAAATGACCAGCTCTCCTGTAGTCACGCTGCTCCTGGTGGCGCCGGAGGGGGGGTGTGACCCCACCAAACCCCTCAGCCCTTGCCCCTTTCCCTGGGGGGGACCTCTTGGGGGTCCCATCTGCCATCCCCTGCTGAGCACCCAGCCTCCTCCCATCCTCCCTCTAGGCCGTGCGTCCGTCCATCCGTCTGTCCTTTGCCGTAGGACAGCGCACACCCCCTGCATCACCTGGGGCTGCTGGCGTTACAAACGGCTGTCCCGACTCCTACCAGCTGGAAAGCACCTTCTGAAGCAGGAGTCTGGGGCATGAATGCTGCGTCCGGTTAACAAACCCGTCCTTCTCTACAGGTGCCTCGTACGCTTAGCTCTGTGATTCCACTGCCACTTACACTCCTGACTTCCGCCCGGGACGGGAATTTCTGGGCGGTGTAAGCTGGGGGACCAGGTTCGTTTCCTGCTCCTGTTGGAAAACATCACCACAAATTCAGGGGCTTAAAACTACACAGATTTATCATCACAGCCCTGGGGTCAGATGTCTAAACCAGCCCCCCTGGGCTAAATCCACGTGTGGACAGGGCTGGCCCTTCCAGACGCTCCAGGGTCGAATCCGTTTTCGTGCTTTTGCTCGCTTCTAGCGGTGGCTGCACCCTCGGCTCGCGGCCCCTCCAGCGCTGGGGTCACGACCTCACGGAGAGGCCGCGGCTCGCGGCCCCTCCAGCGCTGGGGTCACGACCTCACGGAGAGGCCGCGGCTGGCGGCCCCTCCAGCGCTGGGGTCACGACCTCACGGAGAGGCTGCGGCTGTACTGGAGTTGGCTGGTTGGGGTGGGGAGTGGAGGCTGCTGCAGGAAGGTCCATGCGGGGCGGGGGAGCCGGGGCAGGTGGGGGCGGAGCATCCCCACCGCAGAGCATCCCCACCGCCGAGCGCCCAGCAGCCGCAGCGAGAAAAGCCGCCCTGGCCGAGGGGCCGGAGGCGGCCTCCAGCGCCCTCTGCTGACCGAGCCTGCACGGCGCCCCGCGACCTGTACTCGGTATGGCCCCCCGGCATGTGGGGACTTGGAGCCTGAACAGCCCAGGCAAAGGCCGGGCGAAGCTCCCTGCAGAGGAAGAGGCGCCCGGGGGCTGGAGGGGGCCTGGCCGGAGGCAGCAGAGAGGCCGTGACCGCTCACCCTGCAGGACTCCAGGGCCAGGGCACAGGCTGGCTCCGGCTGCAGCCTCGCCGTGGGGGAGAGGGCGGTGCCAGCTGCGTGGACCCCGACTGTCCACCGCGGGCGGGGCAGAGCCAACCTACTGGCTCCAGGGCCCCGGCTGCCTCTCGGCCTCCAGGGAAGAGAGAGGCGTCGGCAGCACTGAATTGACCCAGGCTGAGACCCGCAGCAGGGTCTCTGGGCAAGCTGTCCCCCCGCTGGCTGTGGCTTAGCCATGTTGCCGATTTCTCCATCCACCCAGACACCAGAGAAGAGACCACCCTGGGCCCCCCGCTGCAGGGCTTCTCGGGGGCTCCCTGAGCCATGGGGCCGCGGGGGGCGGTGCAGGCTTGAGCAGGGGTCCCTTCCATGCGTGTCACATCCCGTGGGGCCGCCTGCCGATGCACCTCACCGTGTGCTCAAGGTGTCTCCTGATCCAACCCCGGGTTTCTCTCCGAGCAGCCCCGTCAGCAGTGGGAGCAGAGCGGCTGCAACACGGGGGCGTGGAGGCCTGCAGGCCAGACCCCTTTGCTGCGTGGCTGGAGCAGGACCCTCAGGCCGGGTCCCCAAGCACTCGCTCCCCTGGGAAGATTTCCCCAGCTCACTGAGGCAGTCGCGCCATTGTCCCTGCAGTTTTATCTGGCCCGGCCGCTGCCCCACCTCGCGCTGAGCTGGAATCCCGGAGGCTGGCTCACTGCGCCTGCAGGGTGTGCAGGCGCAGCTCCTTTCCCTCGGCCCCTCCACGGAGGCGGCAGCACCCCCAGCCTCTGGCCCTCAGGCTGCCCTCACTCAGGCGTCGGGCCACACTGGCCTGTGACAGCATCCTGCGAATCTGGCCAGTTTCTGGGCACGTCGCTTCCCTTTTCCTTCTGCTCTGGGCTGGCCGCGCGGGCCGCGTGCTCGCTCCCGGAGCCCCAGGGAAGGCACTCAGAGCTCATGCCCTGAGGGGCCTGGACGAGTGCAGGGGCCTGCCCCACCATGCCCGCTCTCACCTACAAATAGTGGACATCCTACGAGAACAGAGACTCGGCACCACTCTTCAGAGGAACGTGCTGTGCTGGCAGCAGCTCGAGGGGAACGGGGTGGGCGAGGCCCCCGCCTTCATGGAGAACATGCAGGTGACCCGGGCGTGCAGGGAACAAAGCAGACGGCGTGGCAGGCACAGAGGAGGTGAGCCTGGAGCCGCAGGACGGATGGAGCAGCGGGAGGGCCCGGGGTCCCGGCAGAGACAGAAAGGGGAGGCCCAGGCAGGAGTGAGCCTGGAGGGGCTGCAGGCAGCGATGGGGGTGTGGCCCACGGAGGTGCTTGGAGGGGCCCAGTCACCTGTCACTGGCCGTCATCAGGCCGAAAGTGCTGCTGCGCTGGCCCCGCCTCCCAGAAAGAGCCCTGGCAGATTCTCTTCAAGTGCGGAGTCCCCAGCCTCACCCCAGGAAGGGAGGCCCTGGTGGAGGGGCCGTGCTCAGCTGTTCTCTCCATGGGGAGACCCCTAGCCAGCCCGGATGGGACAGAGCCAAGTGTCCCTGTCCACTGTCAGGCTTCCCTCCGGGACCACACGGTCCTGATGCTGGGGCTTCGTAGTCTATCCTGCAGTCCGTGTTGTTTTCAGGATGGCCTTCGATAGTCCAGACCCTTTACATTTCCATATAAATTTTAGAATAAATTATCCACTTAAAAGAAAGAATCTGCTGGGATTCCGGTCTGATGTCATTGTAAACAGCATTTTTATCTTCCAATGGTTTCCTGCTCGTGTACAGAGTATAACTGATTTTTTGTGTGATAAGCTCGTAACCTCTAAACGCTCTCGTTAGTCCCAGCAGTTGTCTTGGAGACGCCACAGCATCTTTCAGGTATCGAGTCAGGTCACCTGCAAACAGAACTGTACTTCCTTCATTCTCACTGGTGCCTTTACTTCTTTGCTGCCTCCTCAGGGTGCCGGGGTGCCCAGGACAGGGTTCGCAGGGGCTGGGGGGAGGGGCACCTTGTCTGTTCCCGATCTTGGGAACCTCCACCATCTCACCGTCAAGGATGACACCGGCTACCAGTTTTCATAGACGCCTCCCAGTAGGTTGAGGAGATTCATTGATTCCTAGTTTGCTGAGATTTTTTTACGATGAATGCATCTTAAATTTTCTAAAATGTTTTTGCTACACCTATTAAGCAATCACATGGCTTCTCCTTGAGTTTATATGATGAACTGCATTGATCGATGTTTATGAATAACAGGCTCATTCGCATTTCTGTGATCATTCTTACTTGATCATGATGCTTTGTCCTTTTCATAAAGTCCTAGATTTCATTTGCTGACACACTGTTGGAGATGTTTGTGTCTGTGCTCGTGAGGGTTGCTGTGTGTAATCAACTCTTTTTTAAATGTCTCCATCTGAGCTGGGTATCAGCTCATGCTGGCCTCATAAATTGAGTCCGGAGGTGTCCCCTGCTCCTTTATTTTCCGGAAGAGCCCATATCAGATTGGTGTCCTCTCTTCCTCAGATGTGTGTTCTGATTCACTGGGGACACTCGCAGAGCCTGGAGTTTCTCCGCGAGATGTTTGTGGTTATTGAAGTCAGTGCTCTCACTTGAAAGAGAGTATCCAGATTTTCTAATGCTTCTCCTTTCAGTTTTGGTAGCTTGTATTTTTCTCCAGGAATTTATCCATTTCATCTCAGTTGCTAATAGCTGGCGTGCAGTTGTTTACAATATATGCGCATTTTCTCAATGCCTGTGGGTGGACGATTGTTTACAGCATATGCGCATTTTCTCAGTGCCTGTGGGTGGACGATGCTGGCCCTTCTTTCCTGATGCTGCCAATTTGTGCTCTCTCTCTTTACCCCGATCAATCCAGCTATGAGTGTATCGTTTTGTTGACTTTTTTTTTTCCAGAAATCAATTTTGGCATGATAATTTTCACTATTTTTTGTGGGGTTTTTTTTCATTTATTTCTGTCCCTGTTTTTGTCATCTTCTTCCTCCTGGTTACTTTGAGTCTGCTTTGCTCTTTTGTTTTTCTGCCCAGTTGAGGTGGAATCTTCAGTCACTGAACTTTAGACCTTTCTTTTTTTCCTCATAGAAATACTCACGGCTGAGTGTCCCTCTAAGCCCTGCATCCCAGAAATATTATACTGCATTTTTTCTCATTCTGATTAAAATATTTTCTAAATTCCCTTATGATTTCTTCTTTGATCCACGAATTATTTAGAAGCATGTCATTTCATTTTTCAGATATTTGTGGTTTTCCTAGTTAGTTTATTGCTATTAGTTTCTAACTTAATCTCACTTTGATCAGAGAATAAACTGTATGATTTCGATACTTTTACGCTTATCAGCACTTGTTTTACGGAGCATCACGTCACCTGCGATGGTAAATGGTGTGCACTTGAAAAGAGTGAGTGCTATGCAATTACTGGGTGTGATGTTCTAGAAAGAGCAATTAGGGAAAAGATTAATGTTCTTGTTCAGATCTTCTATTTCTTTACTAATTTTTTGCCTACTTGTTCTAGCAATTGCTAAGAGAAGGGAATTCAACACATCAGCTATGACTTTGGAATTGTTTGTTTCTCCCTTTAACTTTGCCCATGTTTGCTTCACATGTTTTGAATCTTCCCTTTGGCTCCCACGCATTTACAGTTGAATGTCTTCCTGTGAACTCACGTTGACATCCTTATGAAATGCCTCTCTTTCTCTCTTCTCTTAAAAGTTTATTTTGTCTGGTATTAATGCAGTCACGCCGGCCTTCTTGGACTCAGTTAGTGTGGATAGCTATTTCCATCCATTCATTTTCAACTTCTCTGTGTCTTTTTACTTAAAATGTCTCCTCCTATTGTAGACAGTATACACCGGGTCTTGCCTTTTTGCTGTTGTTAATCGATTCTGATTATCTCTGGCTTTGACCTAGAATGTTTATTCCATTAAAATTTAATGGGAGTTTTGATTTGGTCTCCATTTCATTATTTGTTTTCTGTTTTTGCTTCTTTTTTCTCTTTTTTTTTCTGTCCTCCCTTTTCCTTTTTTATTTTCTTCTCTGAGTATTTTAATATTTTGTAACATTTCATTTTAGTGTATCTATTAACTTTTTGCCTATTAGCTGTTCATGGTTGCTTTAGGGATTAAAATCCACAGCCTTTCCACAGTCTTTTTAGTTTGACACTTACACTATTTCATGTAAAATACATTAAAAACTTGGCAACTGCATGGGACCATCTCTCCTCCCACCCTCTTTATGCTACAGACACTATAGATGGTGCCCCTACCTATACTGTAAACTCCTCAAGGCAGTGTTAAAATTCTTTCTTTAAACGCCAATATATATTTTAAAGAAATTAGGAGGAAACAAAACCTTTTATATTTACCCAGATGTTCAGTATTTCTGATGACCTTCACTCCTCCAAGCTTCTGTCTGGTAGAGCATCCTATCATCCTGAAGGAGTTTATTTGGCGTTTATTTAACTGCAGGTCAGGGGACAACGAATGTTTTATTTTTGTTAGAATGTGTCTTTCTTTCTCCTTCGTTCTGGAGGACGTGCCCTCTGGATACAGAATTCCGGGAGGAAAAGAGTCCGCAGCCGTCACCGGGTGTGACCATGTGCAGGGTCACCACTTCCACCCGCGGGCCTGGAGTCCGTGCCACTCCCCTCGCTGGGGACCTGGTGCCTCCCGTCATCCACTTCCACCCGCG
>NW_021703781.1:81962037-82027930 GCF_005190385.1 Monodon monoceros
CCCCTCGCTGGGGACCTGGTGCCTCCCGTCATCCACTTCCACCCGCGGGCCTGGAGGCCGTGCCACCCCCTCGCTGGGGACCTGGTGCCTCCCGTCATCCACTTCCACCCGCGGGCCTGGAGGCCGTGTCACCCCCTCGCTGGGGACCTGGTGCCTCCCATTGATTTGGGCATTTGTGGCGTCCTGTGAATGACACCCTCTTATGGGGAATCGCCCCGAGCTGGCCCCTTGCTCTCCCCACCAGAGGCACCACCCATCGCCGTGTGTGACGACCAGCACGCTCCATGACCAGGTGCCCGTGGCACGGGTGCTTGGCAGTCCCCAGCCCTCGCGCTCCCCAGGATACCGCTCCAACACTCTTGGGTGGAGCTGTTGGCTGCGGCCCCACAGATGGGACAGTCAGCTCAAGGGGGGCGGGGGGGCAGGCAACTCCCTTCCAGGCGAACCCCTGTCCTCCCAGGGAGGGGTCAAATGCCAGAACTTGGCCCCAAGCAGCCGAGGAACTGGGCTGCCAGGCAGCACACAAAGGCACGAGGAACGGCCCCTGTGAGTTTCTCACCCTGAGGTTATCAGGCCAACTGGCCTGAGCACTCACGGCTAGTCGGCTAGTCGCTGGCGCCAGCCACCTGCTGGAACGGGCGCTGCCTGGCTCGGGCCCAGAGGCCCCAGCGCCGGCGGCATGAGCAGCTCCGCCTGAAGGGGGCCAGGCGGCTGACTGTAGTGTCCACCGCAGCCCCGTACTGTCCCCCATGGAGCATGCAGCCCCCTCCACCCTGTCCACTGTGGTCCCCCCTCCACTCAGGGGCTTCACGTCCTCCCCGTTATTTCTGCCGCGTGAACCAGGGCACCACATGTCCCCCGATGCGCGTGCCGGGCCCAGCCAGGGTCACCTCTGCACAGGTGTAGCAGCGGGGGGGGAGGGACACATGGAGGAGACGTGGGGCGACCCAGGGGGTGGGGGGATGTGGGGGAACGTGGGGGGCAATGCAGGGGGTGGGGAATGTGGGGTGCAGGGTTCGTGGGGGAGGGGGCGCGGGGGAGGCCAGGTCGGGTAGGGCGCTGGAAGCGGCTCCGCCACCAGGGTGGACAGCTGCTCGGCCAGGACGCCCGAGGAAGGCGAAGGGGGGCTGCCCTGGGGCTGCAGGGGGACTTGGAGCACAGTGAGCGGCCCCCTCCCGCAGGTTCTACCTCATCAGCGGAGGGGCCCCTTTCGTCATCTGCGGCATCACGGCCGCCGCGAACATCAGGAACTACGGGATGGAGGACGAGGACGCCGCGTAGTGAGTACCCGGCGCCGCGCGGTGGGGGCGGCGTGGCCCTGCCCAGGAGCGCCGTCCTCCCCACACGCGGGCTTCCCTGCCTCCCATCCCCCACCCCCTGTCCCCCACTCCCGTCCCCCCGGCACCGTGGGCTGGAAGGAGGGGTGGAGGGGGGCGCCCGCGGCAACAGTGCCGCCGCGCCCAGGACTGCAGAGCATGGACCCGGCTGAGCGTAGGAGCTGAGACAGACCCCGCCCCGTCGGCGCCCCGCCCGCCGACCCCCTCGCTCTCGGCGCCCCCGCCCTAGCTCTGCCGCCTCCAGCGCCCCCCGCGGCCGGCAGGTGGGCTGGGGCCCTCGGCCTCGCTGGCCCTGCCCAGGCCGCTCCCGCCGTGAGGCCACCGGTCGGTTGCACCCGGCAGTGGCTACTGTGGGCTTCTCAGGCTCCGGGGCTGCAGGGTCCCCACTGGGCTCTCCCCAAAGCCGCCCCCCCTGCCCTCCTGGGGAGGCCGGTCTGGCCCCCTCGCTCACAGGAGCCAGCGCCAGCCCCGCGTCGCAGCACAGCCCCCAGCCGACCCTCGGCGCTGGAACCATGCCCCCACCCTCACACTCCTCCCCCAGTTGCCCCCCCAGGGCAAAGCCCTGCAGGACATGCAGGCCCTGTTCCCCCGGGGCTCACCCCTTCCTGGGCCTGGCACCGCGGCCCCACCAGGCCCGGATGAAGCTGGGAGGAAAGGCAGCTGCCCGAGAAAAGCAGCAGCGCCAGAGAGGCGGCCCGAGGCTCGGAGCCCAGGCCTGGCTGCCGCCTGCAGGCCACCACCACCGCCGGCACCCCCAAACTCCCACCACGCTGTCTGGTGGCGGCAGGAGGGGCGGCCCCGTCCCGATTTCATGTGTCTCCTTCTCTCACGATTGCCCTTCCGCGAGCTCAGGGAAGCGGTGACCCCTGGTCCCACCCGCTGCCCTGCCTGGTGCGACCCCCTCGCTGACTTGCTTTCCTCCCACAGCTGCTGGATGGCCTGGGAGCCCAGCCTGGGCGCCTTCTACGGGCCCGCGACCTTCATCGCCCTGGTCACCTGCGTGTACTTCCTCGGCACCTACATCCAGCTGCGGCGCCACCCAGAGCGCAGGTACGAGCTCAGGGAGCGTGCAGAGGAGTGGCAGCGGCTGGCAGGGTCAGAGGCCGGCCAGAGCCCCGGGGCCCCGCGGGCCACGCCGCCCGCCCGCGATGCCCTGCTCACCTCGCTGCTGCAGAACGAGCACTCGTTCAAGGCCCAGCTGCGGGCCGCCGCCTTCACGCTGTTCCTGTTCGTGGCCACGTGGACCTTCGGGGCGCTGGCCGTGTCCCAGGGCCACTTTCTGCACACGATCTTCAGTTGCCTGTACGGCGCCTTCTGCGTGACCCTGGGGCTCTTCGTGCTCATCCACCACTGCGCCAAGCGGGAAGATGTGTGGCACTGCTGGTGGTCCTGCTGCCCCTCCCGTGGGGACCCCCACGCTGCGAAGCTCGGCGCCCGCCCCATGCTCGACGCCAACGGGGATGTGCTGAGCCACGCAGCCTGCCTGCAGGACTCACCGCGTCCCGGCAAGACGCTGGGCTTCGGCCACCCGCCAGCCGGCCACTGCAAGATGACAGACCTGCAGGCCACCCAAAGCCACGTCAGCTGCCTGTCACCAGCCACACCCTGCTGTGCCAAGATGCAGTGCGAGCAGTTGATGGAGGACGCAGCCCACGTCCACGTGCACGAGGAGGACGCCTTCGGGCATGACCCGCACCGGCACAGGTGCATCCAGGGCAGAACTAAGCCTCACTACTTCAGCCGGCACCGGGCAGCCACGGCCGAGCGGGAGTACGCCTACCACATCCCGTCCAGCCTGGACGGCAGCCCCCATAGCTCGCGCACGGACAGCCCCGCCAGCTCGCTCGAGGGCCCAGTGGGGCCACACTCGCTGGCCTGCTGTGCCCAGGGTGACCCCTTCCCCTTGGTCAGCCAGCCCGAGGGCGGCGACGCCAGCCCCGTGCTCTATGGCTGTCCCCCACGGCCCGGCGGGGAGGCAGCCCACGGCCCGGCCCACTTGGAGATGCTCCGGAGGACACAGTCCCTGCCCTTTGGCGGCCCCAGCCAGAACGGGCTGGTTAAGGGTGATGCACGGGACGCTGCACCCTTTGGCTCTGACAGCACGGGTAACATCCGCACGGGGCCCTGGAGGAACGAGACGACCGTGTAGCAGGCGGGGCTCTGTCACCTTCGCCCACACGGCCTGGACGTGCTTCAGAGCAGAGCCAGGCCCTCGGCCACATGAGGTGGGCAGGGGATCACCACATGACCCAGCCTTGGCGGCACCGCCACTGACCCCTTCGTTGGAGGACCTAAGCGGGAAGACGCTTTGGGCTACGTCGGCCTCCACAAGCCCCAAAGGCAGCCGGGAGGTCCACGTCCACAGTCACCTGCTTTCATCCCGTAGTGCCCAGTCCCCGGCAGCCCAGAGCAGAAGCCCACCCTCAGTGCCCGGCGTGTATCCCATCTGCCCCGCCACCTGCCTTGCTAGGCCTGGCCGCGGCAGGTGGCGCCCCCTATATTTCCTAGTGTTTAATGTGTGTTTTCTGTTTAGGTTTGTTCTTCGGGACCAGCAGGCAGCCTGCCTGTCAGTCCAGAGCGCTCTGGGCAGCTGCCCCAGGCCCCTCCAGTCTCAGGGGGACTCGAGTCAGCACCTCTGCCCAGTGCCGGCTCCACCTTCACCCCCGCCCCACAGGCCTCAGAGCATCACAGACGCTAGGGCAGCAGCCGTACTCTGGGAGCACAAGGGCAGCGGGACTGTCGGTGACCCTAGGCTTTCCACGGGCCAGTGGGGTCTCTGAGGGGCCTGTGCCTTTGGAAATGCCCACACGCCCTTTAATGTAGACTCAACTTCCGAAGCCAGGCGCTGTCAGGGCTGGGTCCCGCCCACACCATGAGCGTTTGGGAACAATAAAGTCCCCTGCCACAAAAAGAGAGGGTCTGGCATTTCCATGAACATCTGGGCACAAAGCCATGACTCAGAGGACAGATGTCGGTGACAGATATCCTTCTGTGACAGCAAGTGGCACGTCCCATGGGAAGGGGTCCACGGGTCCCCGTGGAGAAGCTGAGACACCCAAAGGGATGTGTATGTGGGCCTCTGCAGTCTTTGCTCCCTCCCTCCATCCCCCGGGGTCTGTAACACATGTGCACCCACACACACGTGCACGTGTTGGTGCATGTACCACATACATGTGTGAACGTGCCGCGTGCATGCACATGTGCATCACGTGCACGGTACATCATACCTGCACAAGAGTGCACACACATGCACTGCACACAGCATACGCCACACATGCCACCCGTGCACACACGTCTACTGCGCACAGACATGCACACAACACGTTACGCGCACACAGGATAGAGTGTTTTCCAGCCGTCCGAGCGCCGAGCTCTCCTTGCCCTGTGCAGCCTCATCACCAGGACTTGTCAGCGTCTGTGTCTTGGGCGGGGACTCCAGCAGGAGCAGATCCTTCCTCACACCCACCTGGGTTGGGGGGGTGTCCCGTGTCCCAGGCGAGATGCCCAGTATCTGAGCACAGGAGCCCCACTTCCTGGAATTCCTGTAAACCTAACAGTGACGTTGTAACAGACCAAGGTGGCCGGTACCTGCCCCGAGCCCCATATATCCTCACACGTCGACCAGACGGGCAACCGATGACCGCTGGGTGGCTCCTGTCTCCACCGCCGACCAGCCTGCTTGCCCGCTCCTGCGGCTGACAGGACCAGCACCCTGGGGCTGTGCTGGGCACATGCTGCAGGTGCAGAACCGTTGACGAAATACAGTGTTGTCCTTGTTGGCACTTTGGGAGGCTGGTTCATAGCATCCACAAGCATCTCTCTCCCTACAGGGGGGCAGGCCCACCGTGGTGCCCGGGGCTGGGAGAGGCCGGAGAGCCACAAGGCTGCCCTTTCCGGCCCCTCCAGAGGGCGTCCCCCATCCTTCCTGACCCGGTGCCCCTGACAGACCAGAGAGAGCAGCTCATCATTCAGACCAAAGAGATTCGACCTTAAATATTAAACATCGTGTGTTTCAATATCGGTTCAGCCTCCTGAGTCCACTTGGAGACAGGGTTGTGACACCTTCCGTTTGCAGGTAATGTTTTCCAGGAATAAAAATCCACGGCACGACCGCATCTGGGAGCGCCCCACGCGGACGATGCCTCCAAAAGGACGCAGGGCAGGAGGTCACAGCCACAGCCCATCATCTGAGGTCTAACGCTGTGTGTCACCCCTTCCTTTTTGCTATGTATGTGCATACACGCGGGGTGTGTGTGTATGTGAGAGTGTGCTTCCTGCGTGTGTGGGGGGGAGTGTGCCCATGTGCTGAGTGCACTGTGCATTCTGTGTTCAAGTTGGTTTGTGCACATGTGTGAGTGTGTGCATGTCACACATTAGTCTGTCACGTGTGTGTGCATTGTGGGTGCACGTGCAAGGGTGGGACTGTGCTGTGTTGAGTTGGGTGGGTGGGTGCCTTGTGAGTGTGTATGCGTGTGTGTAGTGTGAGAGCACGTGACAGTGCGCACGTGTGCACGTGTGAGCGCTTACGTGTGCGTGTGCATTGTGTGAGTGTGCGTGCGTGTGTGTAGTGTGAGAGCACGTGACAGTGCGCACGTGTGAGCGCTTACGTGTGCGTGTGCATTGTGTGAGTGTGCGTGCGTGTGTGTAGTGTGAGAGCACGTGACAGTGTGCACGTGTGAGCGCTTACGTGTGCGTGTGCGTTGTGTTTGGGTCACATGGCTGCGTAGAGGTGTGAGTGTGGGGACGAGGGTGCGTGTGTGAGCATGTGGGTGCCTGAGCTGTACGTGTGAGCGCAAGAGGAGCACACGTGTGTGTACGTGTGTGTACATGCCCTTCACAGAGAGCCCCCTGGCTGCTGTGGGCTCCTGTCTGACTACCAGGGTGCAGGCCTGGCGCCCTCACAGGGTCACTGTGACAGCCTCAGCCAGCCCGGAGGACTCGGGGAACTTGGCAGCCCTCTCCTGAGTGGTCCAGCCGGGGACGCGTTACAGTCCCTCCTGAGCGCTGGTGTGGCGTCATCTGCTGGGGACCTGGAAAGCGCTCACCCGCGGGTCTGGCCAGCACTGCTGTCTGCAGGGGGCGTTGGTGCTCAGCTAAGGGCACCTCCACCGACCCCCTCCCCGATTTCTCCAGGAAGCCCCTTGAGCCACCTCTGAGCAAGCCACCCCTGGGAGCCCCTCCGGGTCTGTGGCGTTGCCTCAGCTGGGTCTGCAGGAAGGGGCTGGACCAGAATTTGGTGGGGGGGGGCACCCACTCTGTCTCTCATCCTGCTGGCCCTCTGGGCTCTTTAAGGCGCAGACAGTCGAGGAGAGCCTTGGGGCCCAGGAGCGGCCTCTGGGGGGTGGGGTCACAGGGCATGAATCACGGCTGCAAAGGCTGCTGGCGCATCGTGCTGGGCCTCCTGGGGGGCTGGGGTGGCAGCAGCAGTGTTCGCCACTTCGGGAGGCCTGTCCTCTGCCAAGCTGGGGACGTTGGCAGGAGCGGCTCGCTCTCAGCTCCTGGGGCCCTGGGCAGGGGCGCAGCCAGCCATGCGAACGGCCACACGCAGACGTGGTGGCTGCAGCAGGGCCACATCTGCCCTACGGGCACCCAGGTTGCCCCTGTAGTCCTGCCACCCGCCCCGAGACCCGCGGTGTTGCCCAGGTGGGGAGGGGGGACTGGCGGGCCTCAGGCATTGGTGTCACCAGCAGCTGGACACAGGCTGACCGGCCAGGATTGGCCTGAGTCCAGGGCAGCAGGTGTGCGTGTTCTGCCCCTGAGGATGGCCGCCAACCCTGCCCTGCTTTGCACACCCCGGGTTCGTCCCTGAGCTGAGGCTTCTGCAGCAACTTTTGCTACATGACTGATTATCAAACAGGCCCCTCGGGGCATAAAGTTGCCTGTTGGATCCAACGTCAAAGAACATTCTGGGGCCTGCAAGCTGGGGAGGGGGTACCTCTGGTCCTGATAGAGGCCAGCTCTGCATCCTCCCAAAAGGTGGGACAGAGGGACAGGGTAAGAGCCCTGTGAGGACACAGGGAGCAGTGCTGCGGCAGCCACGCCAGCTGCAGGGTGGAGGGCGTGGCCCTGGTGGGCGCGGCCCTGGTGGGCGCCTGGGGAGGCCAGCGGGGGAGGAGAGCAAAAAGGCCACGTTGGAAGGTCTTGAGGACCAAATCGGAGAGCTTCGGCCATTCAGGAGGACAGGCGTGGCAGGAAGGGGCACACGGGAGACCCCTTGGCACGAGTGAGAAGGGCTCCCCCAGACATGACCCAGGGCCCTGTGCGGCCACTTCTGGGAGGTGGGCATCCCCTCACGGCAGGCGGCTCAGCCTGCAGGCGTGGGGCTGGTGGCAGGACGGCTCCGCGGGCCCCACTCCGGTGGGCTGGGAGGGAGGGGTTGTTGGTTGGGGCCGGAGTGCACGTGGCCAAGTCCCACGGCCCACCGGCCACCTGCCTGGGCCTCCCATGAGCCGCAGAGCCGGCGCCCTGAGCACAGACTTGCCACCCAAGGGACAGTCCTCCAAGGGCACCGGACAGCAGATCCAAAGGCGCTGGCCTGGCGTCGGAGGTGGACCAGAAACCCTGGTGCCCAGGAGGGAGGGTGGCTGGGAGGCATGGGGGACAGGGCTCTCTGGATCCCCCCACCGGGTCACGGCTCCACCGTCCTCTCCGCTGCCCTCACATCCAGCCTCCTGGGCACCACACGCCAGCGGCCTCGGCTCTGCTCTTTCCTGCTTGGATGCCCATGCGGGCACTGGACGGCCTCCCCCTCGCCCAGGGGCCCAGGCCCTCCCGCCGCCCTGGGAGGATGCACTGAGAGCGACACTGGTTTACATCCACTCCCTGTGCACAGACATCGAGGCTTGCCTGTCCCTGGCAGCAGGTTACTTCTCACACACACAGCTCTGGCAACACCCCCGGGTGGCCCCTTTCAGGGATAACCCGGCAACTCAGACGCGTGTGACCGGGGTCCTGGAGCGCAGGTCCCTCCCAGGAGCCGGTGTCCGTGGCCTGGTCCCAGGGTCGAGTCTCAGTCACTCAGATCCAGGAGAAATGTGTCTGTGTTGGGGCAAGTCTGGGGCCGAGGACAGACGATCCGCATCTCTTACGAAAGCCCGTGAGACTGAAACGCCGTCTCTGGGGTGCACGGACCTGCGTGGCGCCGCTGGCCACCAGGGAGGCCTCCCCCCCCCACCGAGGGCGGAGAGGGGGCCGCAGGGCTGAGCTCGGGGCGGGGGGAGCAGGGGGCGGCACGGGATGGACATGGTGGGAGCAGGGGGGTGGGGCCGCAGTAGATGCAAGAAGTAAGATTTGGGAAGGAGGTCCCAGGTCATGGGGGCCGACTGGACGTGGAGTTGGGGTCTCAGGTGGGACACCAGGGCCGTGTGGTCAGTCAGGGCGGGGCAGGCACAGGCCTCAGCGGTGCTCCGGCGGAGAAACCGGGGGGCAGAACAGCCCAGGAGTCAGTGGCTCAGCAGCCCTGGGGACGGTGGGCGGGGTCCCTGCACAGGCCACAGCCTCAGAGGGCAGGGGAGGCCGCAGACACACACAGGTACACGGGTGCACTCGGACGCACCCACAAGCTCTGCGCAGGGACGTGCCCGGATAAGCACACGCGTGTCCTCACACACACAGGAGTGCAAGGAAGCACATGAGAGACATGCCGGCCTGTGTACACACACATGTGCACACTCAGGCTTCTTTCACCCCAGCCCTCTCCCCCCAGAAGCAGGTCCTGTTCCCCACCCGGGTTCTTGGCCTTCCCCAATCAATTGAAATTGATCAGAGGCCAGACAAGAAATTCAGGCAAGGCTGTACTGGGGCCCCTGCTGCGGCAGTGGGGAGTGAGAACAAACAACAGGCTCCCTTGCTTGCTGGCTCCCTGGTGGGCGGGGAAGAGAGGGCGCGAGCTGGCTCCTTATATGGGGTGAGGGTAGGAGCGTGTCCAGGGGCCAGGCCGGAAGGGTGGCGCCCGTGGTCTGTCCACCCCTTAGGTGATGTTGTGTGCAGGGAGCAGGGGCAGTGCCCTGCTTTTGCTCCAGGCTCTTCGAAAGTGGAAGGTGGGCTTTTTGGTCTCTTTGTGTCTTTTGGGTCCAGAATTTGTGCCAACTGCGCGTGCACACAGTTATTTTTATTTTTTTTAATTTTATGTATTTATGTATTTTTAAAATATTTATTTTTTTAATTTACTTTGGCTGCTCCGGGTCTTAGTTGCGACACGCAGGATCTTTTTTTAGTTGAGGCATGCGGGCTTCTTCTTTGTGGCATTCAGACTCTTAGTTGCAGCAAATATGTGGGATCTAGTTCCCCGACCAGGGATCGAACCCAGGCTCCCTGCATTGGGAGTGTGGAGTCTTACCCACTAGACCCCCAGGGAAGTCCCCACGCAGGTCTTTTTAATCCTGCAGTTTCTCTGTATTTTGTTGCTCCGGGAGACGTGTGTCCAGGTGCAGGTGCGCAGCGCTGCCACAAACGGTCCCAGGTCCCAGCCTTTCTCAGTCCCACTGAGGCTCTGACCTCCCTCCCACCTGGCCTGGCAGCCCCTGTCTGCTGTGAGCCCTTCCTCTCTGGGAACCCTGGGAAAGGAGCCCAGGTCCCTCCAGGGGGTCCCCAGCCGTGCCTCCAGGGGCCCCAATATCCCAGCGGTTGAGTGGAAAGTGGGTGGCAGGATCTTTTCGTGCCCCCATGGGGAGGCAATGGGACACCAAGAGCTTCCCTCCATGGAACCTGGGCTGCTGGGGAGCCGATGCACATCCTACAGACCCTCCAGTCTGCAAGGACTGGTCCCTGGAGACCCAGCAGAAAAGACAGTCTGGGAGCTGGGCCCTGCCCTCGGGGGCTGACACCCCAGCTCGCCACACGGGCTATGAGATGCGTGGTCACAAATAAGGAGCAGACTGTCGCCGGCCCCAGGAGCCAGGAACAGACCCTCGGGGCCCCTGCGTGGGGGGTTCCTGAGGAAACACATGTGCGTGAGGGATACCAGGGCCCCCAAAACAGCTGGTGCCGTGCAGCTTCTACACACGTCACCCCATGCCAACGTCTCCAAACGGGGGTGGGGAGGGGGGAGGCAGACCGCCCCCACCGCCAGGTGGTCGCAGTGCAGCTGGGGCTTGGCTGATGAACAGCGGGCTCCGTGTGGCCTGCGGGCAGCCAGTCTGTGCCATCGCCGCTGCAGGATGGATCCTGGACAAATGTTGGGGGGCCCGCAAAGGCAGGAGGACCCCCGTGGCTGGTCAGACGCTGAGACCGCTTCTCAGGAGCATCGGCAGAGGAAGGGGAGGCCTGGGGACCAGGGCACAGGGCACAGGGCTTGAAGGGTCTGGGTGGGGGCCGGGAGCCCAGAGTCCCGGGGGGCGAGACTGCGGGGTCCGGCGGGAAGCACAGGCCGGAAGCTGTCAGCTCCTCGAGGGGTCGGGCGGGTGAGATGCTCAGAGCAAGATTTAAGGGGCCCGAAAACTCAGTAATAAAGCAAGTAATGTTGTGACACAATATTTTAAAAAACCAAAATTGATACCAAAAAATCCACGGTGACCGGCATCAAAATCTTAAATGGAGACAGAATCAGTGTTACTGGTGGTCCCCCAGTGGCCCCAGTGTGGGTGTCGGGGATGCTGAACTGACACACAACTCAGAGGAGAGTCCACGCCCAGCATCTGCCGGGTCCTCACCAGAGCCAGCGACCAAGGCCGTTACAGGGCACAGGGATAGAACAGCCCAAAACCAGGTGAAGAAATGAGCCCAAACCAGGCAAAGCGGGCAGAGAGGTGCTGGACATGCCAGAATCAATTTGCAGACAGAGCAGCAGCCACCTTATCTCTCGTGCTGGAGACACACAGGCTATAAAAGTGGAAACGCTGAAGCTTGAGATGGGGCAGCCGAAGTGCCCGTCATCCTTGCCCCACGGCCGGGCCAAGAGGTCCAGGACTGTGAAGTGCCCGTCATCCTTGCCCCACGGCCGGGCCAAGAGGTCCAGGAGTGTGCACCTCACTTCACAGTTTACAAAGAGCTGCCACCTCTGAGCTGGGGCAGGGGGCGAGGCCCTGGGGGAGGAGGGGGCCCACGGCGGGTGTACAGTCCCTTCAGCCCCGCGGCGCTGGGTCCAGGAACCCTTGCAGGGTGCAGGGAAGTCGGGGTTCACAGCAGACGGCGGCCCTACCCGTGGCAGTGTTCCCGCCCACAACCTGCCAGCAGCTCACAGCGACAGGATGTGGTCAGAACCCCCACCTTCCCTCATCTTGTCCTCCCCACACTCCCAACTCAGCGCCACCCGGGGAAAGCGAGCTCCCAGCCTCCTTCAGGGCACAGCTGGGAGCCTCCACCCACAGCCTCCGCTCCCACCTGCCCTCCGCTCACTGCCAAACCCAAGTGCCCAAGCGGGCCCGGCCAGGTGCCTTTCACACGTCACCCGTCAAATGCTCACATCCAGCCTCGTGAGCAGGCTCAGAGAGGTTGAGCAAATTGCCCAGCGTCACACAGTCAGGAAGGGCAGAGCCACAGCATCCGTGACCAGCTCCCCCGGCGGCTCCAGGGAAGCAGCGCAGAGGCCACGTTCACCGGGCCCCAGCCTGCCTCCTGCACTGCACCAGACGAGGGGCAGATGGGGGTCGTCCATCAGCCAGGGACCCTCCGTCTTCACACAACAAGCCAGTGGCAGGCTCGGCTGTCTGTCTGCAGCCCACAACCCACGTCTCTTCCCCGCTTGGTCCACGTCCTCACAGCTTGAGAGCAGTTGGGAAGTTCTGGGGATGCTGGTAGCCTCTGTGTGGGCTGGGAACCCAGAACGGGTCGGGGGGGGCCCTTCGGAGCCACCTTCGCAGGAGGATGTGGAGGGGCCCCTCCTGAGCCAGGGAAGTGGCATCGATGGATGGATGGAGCTCTCCAGGTGAAGCCTCCTTCAAGGCCTCAGACTGAGCTCATAGGATAAAGATGATGGACAAGTAAAGAAACAATTCTCTCATTTCCTACAAATGCTCCAAAGGCTGTGGCAGGTAAGTACAAATGCCTGGGAGGAGCACCTTCTGGAATGTCCGTGAACACGTGGAATTCGCTCCATGAGCTGCATGGAAACATCCGTCACAGAAGGTGTTGGCCTCGGGTTCCTGGGGAGAGCACCGCCTGCCCGCAGAGATGCATCATAAGAGGAGGGCCACAGCCAGCAGGGCTTGCAAGCCCCACCCAGGGAGGAGCCAGTCGGGCTTGGGGATGGAGGATAGAACTGAACACCTGGTAAAAAACGAAAAAGCCCACTCAGAAGTCAGACGGTGAGAAACACTGACGGGCGGTGGCCGAGGGACCCCTGAGAAGGCCCAGGAGTTCAGCCCGTGTCCCCAGCTGCGTGGAAAAGTCTCCAAAGCTGTGTCCTGCAGACACTTTGGGAAGAGGATGCTGGGAAGAGGCAGGGCATCCCCAAAGGGAAGAAACCTCAGGGAGTTTGGAGCAGAGGGGAGACAGAGACCCAGGACAACAGGTAACTCCTGTGCCCTGCTCCCCCTGTGGCCCAACGGTCCTTGTGTTCAGTATGTCAAGCAACAGATAAAAGAGGAGAAATATAACCGTGTATCTGAGTCTCAAATCTTTTCACCTTTTCTTGAGAAACGCACCCCACTGAAGTGAATTAAAGGGAGTTTCCGCTATTTTTCAAGAAACGTAAGACATCACCATCCAGGAAAGATGGTGGCATTTCAACATTTTGCTTACAGGGACCCACGGTATTAAACCAATTCTGATTTTCATACATAGGGCTAAGAGCCAATAAGCTCCACGTCTTGGCAATGTCTTGTTTAAACTGGGTTTAATTGAATTTATTCTGGAATTTTGTTTTTAAAGATCAACATTTGCTTTATGAAGGATCAGTGCTAGTCTAGGGGCCAAGAAAGTCTCAGCCGGCCCTGCCTGTCAAACGAACGGACCCCCTTCACATTACAAAGGGACTATTGCCCCTCCACTGGGGGCAGGGGTACCAATCACAGCAAAAACCCTTTCTGAAATTGGTTCCATGAACAGAAACAAAGAAAAAGAATGCTAGTGCCCGTGAGAGGCGTTGCTATACTTACAGACCCAGGACGGGTGCGCCCACCTCAGGGAAGGGCTAAGCCTTTGCCGGGACCCTCCGAACTTACCCGAAATCCATGCCAAGCTTTTCATTACAGAGAATCCAGAGCAGTGGAGGGAGCGGAAGAGATGCCTCAGGCGCCCCCACCCCCGGCACCACGGGGCGGCAGTCAGGACTCCGCCCTCGAAGGACCACAGCGTGAGGGCAGCAGGACCGAGATGCAGGAGATGATGTGTCACAGTTGGATGGATTTGCTCCCAGACTACAAAATTAGTCTACCTTAGACGTTAGCACACTCACGGAATAAAGGAGAAGATCAAACCATCACCTTAGTAGACACAGAAAAAGCATTTGATATAATTCAACATCTGTTTGTGATTTTAAAAGAACATTTGGCAAATTAGCAATAGAAGGGAACTTCATTAACCTACAAAAACCTACAGCAAAATTATCCCTGACGGTGAAGAAGCAAAGCCCAGCTGCTCACCTTGGGAACTCAGCCAAGAGGACCGTCTCACCACGTCTGCTCGGCGCTGCGCTAGGGTCCCATGGGGCAGTGAGGGCAGGGAGAGGCGTGGTGAGGATGAGAAATGGAGAAGCGGGACTTATTCCCAGGGAGTGTGATTGCTCCCACAGCAAATCTAAGTCCGTCTCCAGGTCAGAACCACTCAGTTAGTGGTTAGCACATTGCTGGACACAACGTCATCGGACAAAAGCCAATTTGAAACTGATTCACTTCGCTATACAGCAGAAACTAACACAACGTTGTAAACCAACTATACTCCCATAAAAATTAATTTTTTAAAAAGAGCCCATTTGACTCCTGTAGGCCAGCACTAAACAGGAAACAAAAATTCTACAAAGATACAGTTTACGATAGTACCAAAATACGCCCAATATTCATGATAAATACAATAAAAGAAACGCAAGTCCTCCTCACAGAAAACCACAAAATATTATCAAGAGACAGGAAGGGAGCCTGATTCTAAGGGGAAAGACCCACACTCGGGGTTAGAACGCTTGCTGCTTCTCAGGCTCGTGTGCAAGCACACGCCACACCACGCCACTCACACCCAACAGGGTCGTGACGGCTCTCAGCAGGCGGGCTCTCACGGGGCCAAGAAGAGCCCAGACGTTCTTGGAGGAAAAGGAGGAGGAGGGGGCGCGGGGGTGGGAGACTCGGAGCATGGGGACTTCTGCAAGGCTGAGCACAGACCAATGGACAGGCTCACACATGTGCACACTCGGTGTCTTTCCGGCAGACTGAGGCCGGTCAATGGACGCACGCGTGGACTTGAACACGAGCATCACCTCTGACCCGGCAAGAACACGTGCAGGTGCACAACGTGAGCAAAATACGTGCCAGGTGACACCCCAGACCTAGAGTATGTCTGGACGCCCAGACATCTGTCAGTGGTGGATTCGTGCATCTAACATCACTCAGCAAAAGCAATGAGCAGATTCCCGCTCCCAGGACAGCTCTGAGTGAGAGAAGCCAGACAAAAAAAGAAAACGCGCACAGTGTGATTCCATTTATACAAATTACCAAAAAAGAAAAAAATGAGCAAAACTAAACTATTTCTTTAACGACATATGCTTAGTGGTAAAACTATATGAAAAAAGAGAGTAGAGGAGTCTCTTCTGCAAGGGTAGGACAGTGACTGCCCTCGGGGTGCAGGGGGTGGATTGGGGGGACATTGCCTGCTACTCTGTCTGATAGATCAGGAGGGTGCCCCTCTCTCCCTGGATGTCCTGATTTGCAATTTACAATAAGTTTCCCAGCGGCCCTTCTCTGGCACCCCCAGGACCTGCCCTCCACGGGCTGTGACTCCCCCTTGCTTGGGGCTGGCTCCCCCAGGGGCTGGCAGCTTTATCTTTGGCCCAACAGAAGGCAGGCTCACTGCCGTCACCTGATGCCGGACAGGTGTCCACACCGGAGCCAAGGAGCTGCGAGGTGGAGCCCCAGCCCTCCAGCCCAGCTCTGAGCTCTGGGGCCAAGACGCCACCTGGGTGTTCGCAGGGGCAGCAAAGACCAGCGGTGTGGTGGGGGCGTGGGACACCCACGGCCAGGGTGAGAGAGACGGGCGGTTTAGCCCAGGGAGCTCGCATGTGACGGCATCAGAATCACACGGTGTTGGGGGGGAAGGGTTAGAGACGCAGCTTCCTGACCAGGGTCCCCCCGTCACTCTGCCCACCTCTGATGGGGGCCCTGCCAGCTCCATCCATGAGGAGACCCCAGTCTCTCTCAAGCTCCCCAGGTGTGAGAAATTGCATCTGGGGTCTTTGAATGCTCCCAGTCGGGCATGTTCCCTAGCAGGACAGCTGGACCGGCGACCTTTGTGGGTAGCGACCTCACCCCATCCGCCACACTGTGAAGCACTGCAGCACGCTTCGAGAGGTGAGGAACTTGGCCCGGGGCGTGGGCAGCGCGTGCCGGGAGATACGAGCCCGGTTTGCGCCCCCTCCTGGGAACCGTGAGCTCCCTCACGCGCTGAGCCCATGACTCGGCTGCACATTTGCGTGACTAAGGACATGGAGGCGGCCGATCCACACGACATCCGTGAGTAAAAGGAACTGGTCTGGACCTGTGGGCGGTGCAGCCGCGCCACTCACTTCCACAGAGAGCGTGTGCACGGGAAGCAGGTGCTGGAAGGCATGAGGGGCACGAGGGTGCCCCTTGGGGACAGTACCTTCAGGAGGGGCTTCCACGCCTGGGGGCAGGGCTGTTAGATCCTGGGGCCCAGACCTCTGGGGAGGGTGCCCCATGGGTGCTGGGGTCCCTGGGGTACCCCATTCCGCCCCCCCTGCCCGGGAAGAGGAGTGGGGCAGGGGCTGCCCTCAGCTGTTCAGGGAGGCGGCAGCACGGGGACGAGCCAGAGCGTGCAGAGACCAAGTGACAGACACGGAGTGACGGCCACCGAGTGACAGGACGGCACAGGCTGCCCCAGCAGCAGGTGGGCGGTCTAGGTCCTGTCGCCAGGAGGAACATGGTCAGAATATTTCGATACTGTAAAATGAATCTCATGGTCACTGGAAACAAAAATGTTAAAAATTTTTACTTAATAATAAGTATTCAATTTATTAAAACTTACATGCATTTTTGTTGCAAAGTATTATGGAGAATCTACAGAAACTTTCAAGCATAAAAATATATCACAGTAGGATAAAATTCTGGCTGAAGTTAGATAACAATAACGAGTTTAAGGAAAATGTTATGATGAAGATTTCCGACTATGAAAAAAAATGTTTATGTGTTTTTTTCTAAATGATTGATAGTGGGTATCAAAACCACTTTGGTTTTTAGGTCCTTGGATATATTTACAGGAGTGACTAACAGCTTTATTTCAAAATGTCAATAATTATACCACGCCAGAAATTACATTCTTCGCAATTACTTACATTTCTTAATTTTTCAAAAATGTAGATGTCGACTTCAAAATGTACACGTGGTGTGACAGCTTCTCAAAATCTTTCAGGAAAAACAGGAGCTTTGAAAACCCATCCTGCACCACTCCCTCCCACCCCACATTCGGCCTGATCTACTGACAGCCGCTGACTGCACCGCGGAAGCCAGGAGAGAGCGTGCCTGGGGACATGTGTGGCGAGGGCCCAGCCTAGCCTGGAGTACAGCCTCCCTGGTCACTGAGGGCGGCCGGGGGAGGGCTGAGGCCTGAGGCTCGGGGGTGGGCAGGGAGGGCGCTTGGGCTAGGACCTGCTTGGAGACAGAGGGAGGGTCTTGGAGGAGATGGGGGTGGAGGAGAGTGAGTCGACGGGTCAGGGAAGAGCAGTGAGGAGACGGGACTCCGCCTGGTCGCGGCCTTGGCCGTGGAGCTGACCGTGCGTCCAGGAAGCCTCTGCAGGATTCTGGCAGCGCCTAAGAGTCCCAGGAAGCAGACTTGCTCACTGGGCATGTGCTGGACGCGCGGGTGGTGGGGAGAGGCTGGTGCAGAGGCCGGGGCGAGCGGCCCTCACGGCAGTTTGCTCGTGAGGACTCAGCCTGTTTGGAGCTGAGCTTCAAATTAGCTTTGAGCGGCGCCCAGGACTGCCTGGACGTCCTTGTCCCATTTGCTCTGGGAAGGTTGGGGGTGCCTGATCTAGACTTGGTCTGATCTCGAAAGTAATGTCACAGTCATGTACCAACACTGACGAGCACCCACCACGCCCGAGGCACCAGGACACAGGGTGCCACGCCCTTCCAGGGAGCAGAGCTTGCCATAAACGCGGGCAAGTGTGCAAACACACAGTGAGACTCACAACACACCCAGCAGAAGCTTCCGGTCACTCCACTGAACAAAGAAGACCAGTGACCACAAACACTTTGGGGAAGCAGGCGGGTAGAAGAAGGAAGGGCAATGCGGCCCCTGCCAGGTGCCTCCCTAGGGCTCCCGCCGGCCCCTCCCCACTGGCCCAGGCCCCCTGGTCCCTGCTTGGCCGAGGAGATGGGACACGCCCACTAAGTGCTTTGAGGCTGTAACAGCCGAAGCTGACTCAGCCGGCATCTATAGCCCATTTGTTCTGTATTTTACCCAAATTGGATGCACCTTTTCCCAAAGTAGACAATGCCATTAGGCCCGGAACCATTGGCGATGACACTGCTCCTTCAGTCAAGGGGTTTGCATGCCACCCCCCAATTCAGTCCTCAGCCCAGACCCCGGGCCCGGTTGCAGGGAGACCTGAGAACCAGGTGATAAAGTTGGCATCTTCCCTTTGGGCCCACAACAGCTGAGACCCCCGGAGGGTGTTTAGGCTGGATGGCGGGTGAGGGGTGTCAAGGCCACACGCAGGCTTCAACAGCCTTCGACGCCAGCCTGGGACAGAGGGAAGGGGCAGCCCCCCGCCCCTGCAGCACAGGGACCCTGCAGGCAGGGCGCTCGGTTCCGTGGACGCAGGGTCCGAGTACAGGATGCAGCTGGAGCCCCAGGGCTCTGGAGCAGGGCCTGCCTCCCTCTGAGACCGGGTGGTGCCCACCGACAGCCCAGGCACTCATCCTGAGACGGATCTTCTCCAACTGCTGCTGTCCTCACCTACCCACCAGCCCGCCCTGGCTACTGCTCCCAGCTCCCAGACAGCCAGACCCACTTCTCTCAGGTGCCTTGGGTGGGCTGTACACAGTGGGGCTGCCGGCACCCCGGCCGCCAGACTGAGGCCTCGCTGCCCACGTTTCTCCCCTGACCGGGTGCTCCTCGCCCACCTGGGGTCACATCACAGGGCCCCCGGGGCCACGAGACCTGAGCCGGGATAGAATTAGTCCCCTGCATCCTCGGACCTGGCAGGCCCTGCCGCGAGTCAGCTTCCTTCGCCGAGGAGCATTTACACTGTGGCTGCTGTAAGCCTGGCCGCAGTGCCCACCGTCTTGTGGGAGCTCTGACCCCCTGCTCTGCGCCAGGGGAGGGGGCCCACCCGTCACCCTCCTGCAGAAGACGTGGAGGCTGTGCTGTCTGGCTCTTTGCTTCACTGTGAGGGGGCACCCTCCCTGGATCTCTGCCAGGCTGGGGTAGGGGTGTCCTGCTCTCTGCCCAGCCACAGGCCCTGGCTTGGGGCAAGGCTCGTCCCTGTGCTGAGGAAACCCGGTGAAGGGGTTAGTCACGAACCAGCAGGACTGCCAAACTGAGGGAGAGCTTGTCTGTTCTTTTGGTTCCCTTTCCACACCGAGGAGGCAGGCTGGCAAGGTCTGGATGAAGCTCTAATTATTGGTCCCCCATCCATGGGACCCTAACTCAAGAAAGGGGCAGGCCAGACCCCAACCGCTCAGACGGGTCTACTCCCTGGACTCTACCCCATTCCGCCCCCCCTGCCCGGCCCCCCCAGCCCTGCCTGGCCCTCCTGGGCACCTCTGCAGCCGCCCCTCCCCACCTCCCCGCGTGGACTGCGGCAGCCCCGCCCCTACCGGCGGGGGCAGGGAGCGAGGGTGACAGGGCGGAGGGTGGCCCAGCCGCCCGGCACTCTCCACGGGCTGGGCCGCGGCCCTCCATCCGTGCGCCCACAGAGCCCGCGGCTGCCCGCGACGCACCGCTCAGGAACACCGGCCACAAGGCTGGCCGCGCCCCCAAACGGTGCCTACCGCGCACAGGCCTCCACCCCTCCCCACCCCCCCCCGCAGTGCATCCCCCAGGACAGCGGCCAACGTCCCCGAGGGCCAAAGTCCCCAGAACGCCCTCGGAAGCCCCAGGCGCCCCCAATTGCCCGGCAAAGTGAGCACGGCCCTGCGACCGCCCCGACCCCCAGTCCCGCGCCCAGGTGCCCCCACCCCCGTCCCCGCTCTGGTGACACTGCGGCAGCGCGCGGGCGGGGCGCACCGGGGGCGGGGCCGGCGTGGGCCGCGGCGGGCGGCGCGGGGGGCGTTACCATGGCGGCCCTGCGCGCGTAGCCTTCCCGGCTCGCAGAGCCAGAGCCTGTGCGCGGAGCCGGAGGCCGGGGCGCCAAGGCCGCTGGGGGGCGAGGCCAGGCGGGGGGCGCCGGCCTCGCGTAGATCTCGGGCGGCGGGTGCGCGCGGCGGCTCAGGCAGTGAGTGAGAGTACGGCGCCGCCGGCGGCGCACGGAGGATGCAGGCCATGGACCCTGCTGCGGCCGATTTTTACCAGGAGGACGGCAAAGACTTAGACTTCTACGACTTCGAGCCGCTCCCCACTCTGCCGGAGGACGAGGTGAGCCCCCGACCCGCGCTGGGACCCCCACCGTTCCCCACGGAGGGGTTCGCGGAGAGTTCCCCAGGCCCCCTGCCCCCGGGCCAGGTCCTGGCAGCGGGGGGATACCAAAGCCCTTCTCACCAGCAGCACCAGCCTTCAACGTTTTCCCCCAGAGGGTACAGGACCGGGGGATGCTACCTGGGACAGCAGCGGGTGGGCTGTCACTGAAGAAGTTGGCGCCCTGCGGGGGTGGGCTCCGGATTACAGATGTCGGGGGGATGAGCGTGGGGGGCGCTTAGCGGCAGGGCCCGAGCACTGTATTCCTCCTGGCGGAGACCCTAGGAGGTCAGCGGAAGGCGCCAGCAGCAGAGCCCGGTCAGGCCAGACTGCTCAGGAGCTGGGGGCGGGGGAGGCCTCCATGACTGAGGGCTGATTCCTGCTCATAGAGGACAAAAGTGGCCTTCAGTCAGGAGCCCAAGTCCTGAGCCCCCAGCCAGGGTGCAGAGGGGCCAGGGTCTCTGTCACATGGGGCTTCTGGCCATTAACTGGGCCACTCTGCCCACGACTCTGTCAGAGACGCCTCCGCACCCGCCTGGGTTTGCCCCTGTAGCTCTGGCTTACCCGTAGTGCCCCACAGACCGTGGGTTGGGGTCAAATGAATAAACTCCGTGGCCCTTGAACAAGCCAGTCCCCGCCACACGAGAGGTGGCCCCCAGAGGACACAGCTGCTCCCAAGAAGACCCTCTAGTCTCCCAAGGCTGGGGGTCTGTGCAGATGCCCTCCTAGCCCCTAGCAGGTACAGGCACCCATCCGTGGGGTCTGCTGGCGCTGTTGCAGTGTTGCCCTCTAAATGACAAGACCCTCCACGTGCCCATCTGGCCAGGCCCACCAGCGAGACAGACCCGGCCAGCCCCTCCTGGGCTAGAGGGGGTTCATAACAGCTAAAGCTGCGGTCTCCAGGTCCCTCGCCCTCAGCTGGCCTCTGCCCACTTCCCCAGCAGAGCTGGTTCTGAGGACAGAGGGGCTCATGCCCTAGAAGCAGTCCTTCTGGTGGCAGAGTCTGTTGAGGCTGCCGAGGCAGTGCCCCGGGTTGGGGGGGTGTGCTGCCTCAACACCCCACCCCCACCCCCGTGGCCTGGATTCGGCGTGAGAGAAGGCTGCGGAGAGGAAAGGCAAGGGAATAAAGAACCGTGTGGATATCTCCGTGGCTTTGATGGAGCAAGAAAGGGTGCTCCCAGCCGTCAGCCTTCAAACGCTCCCCCCCGGGAGGACGCATTTCCGAAGTGTCTGTTGGGAGACTCGCGTCCCCCCAGATCACTCTCCAGGGCAGACGCACAGTATGTGCTTCTCCACGTGGGGCCTCTGCACTGGCTGCCCCCCACTTCCAGGGCCTCCTCCGTGCCTGGCACACCGAGCCGGTGACTGATGCCAAATAAACAGGACAGGCAGAGCCGGGATTTGGACCCAAAGCCTCAATCCTGAGCCCACCGTCTGTCCTGCGGCCGTGCCCTGAGGCCTCCTCCTGGTAACAGTGTCCCCAGCGCCCCTCGGGGCTGGAGCGGCCCCCAGCCGTGCACAGTGCATGGGGCCGGGGGTCCCCATCACCCTGTGGCCGTCACCTCCAGGTGAAGTGGGACGCCGCCTTTGTAGTAGCATCCAGCCGGGAAGCTCGGGGCTCCTCAAACTCCTCGCACCCTCCCTGGCAAGAGAGGCATTGCCTTTGGGTGTGTTCTCATGAAACAGGAGGAATGTCCCTGATTCCTGCACACGTTGGGTGCGGTTGGTGTTGAAGGTTTTAAGTCCCCGCCAGGGACATGTGACCGCCTGGTACAGCGTTGTGTAGTCAGGTTGTATCCGAAAAGCCATCCTGCATGAGAGGAAGGAGGGCCATGCGGAGGAGCCCCCGGAGGGAACCGTGGCCAAGGACAGCGGGCAGCTTCCAGGGAGGGACGGTGGGTGCCAGACCCAGGACTGTACAAGCCACATGAGACACAGGCATTTGCTGGTTATACAGCTAATTATATCAACTGACCACGGTGAGCTCAGGAAATAGAACCCTGTGGACCCCACCCCGCAGGAGCCCCTGGAACGTCCATGCCCTGTTGTGACCCCAGAGAAAATCCAAATTGCTGGTGGACACATGAGAAAATGTTTGACTTCATTATTATCAGGCAACACAAAATACACCCGCTGCGAAAACCTTCCCACAAGCGCCAGGTTGGCGAGGACCAGAATGCTGGACGGTGGCCCGAGTTGGCGGGGAACGGGCAGCGGCCCTGCCCCTCTGCCAGGGTGTAGGGGGGATGGAGTGGACCAGCCTCTTTGGAAAACAGTTTGGCATCCGATAGTGGGTGGGGATGCCTGCACTTGTGTCCCAGCAACTTCAGTCTGGGCACCTGCCCCAGAGACACATGACCCATGGGCGACGCATGAGCACGAGAACTCAGGGCCAGAGACCACCCGGGGGGCGTGCTGAGGGGGCTGGCACCGCCCAGCAAGGTCCTGGAGGTCACTGCCCGCCGGTCCCTGGCCACCTGCAGGCAGCACCACTGCGTCGGTACAAGCTAAGGCCGGGGTGTGGATCCGGCAGACCCCAGGGCATCGGAAGGCAGGCAGTGCCACTGGCCTGCAGGGTCCTTCGGGGAGCAGGGCATCTGCCAAGCCCCAGACTCCCCCAAGGGGTAAGGAGTCCAGCGGGGCATCTCCCCAGCATCTGTGGGCCGGGAGCTGGGCTGGGCCTGGGGATCTGAAAGCAGGTGGGGAGCATTTGAAATGCAGAATGACCCATGGGTCCTGCGGCCCCACATGGCCCTGGCTCGCAGTCTGTGTCTGCGGGGCAGGAGCTCCCGCACGGCTGGCGTGTTGCCGTCACTGGACAGCAGCCCGTGGCAGGAAACCAGCACTGCCCTGTAGGACCCAGACTGGCGACGGGCTGCCTTGGGAAGCCGCGTCCTCTTGCCTCCCAAGCCCCCCTCCCAGCCAGGATGGGGGTTGAGTCTGTGCCCACACAATTGCAAGGGGGGCCCTCTTTCCTGCCCTGGGTGGTCTCCCCCTCAGATCTCCCCCCAGAGCCCACCCAGGCAGCGCCTTGCTGGGCAGTAGTGAGGGGTGAGGTGCGAGCTCCAGTAGGCTTTCTGGGTCTGCCCGGAAGGCTGGCTCTATACCCAGGAGATGGAGCTGGCCGGCAATGACCAGGTCAGGCCACATGGGCAGTGGCAGGAGGGAAGTCTCCCCAAGCCTGCCACATCCCCTGGTGGGTGCCCAGAGGCGAGGCTGGAGCACAGGCGTCTGGAGGAGCCTTGCTGGCTTTTCTGTGTGTAGCACGTCACCCCCCCCCCCCACACACACACACACAAAGTCTGTCTCGGCCCGTGAAGCCCCTGCTAGCCTCCAGGCACCGTCCCCTTGAGTGTGGATCGGGGCCTCATGGCGTGAGGCTGAGGGCCCATGGGGTAATGAGCTGCCCCTCTGGGAAGAGCACAGGCTCCCATCTATCAGGGCTGGAATTTTGGGGCGGGTGGTGGACTGAGGGGTCCTAAATGGCCAACACCTGCTTCCCGGTCTCTCCATCTCCTTGTCTTTGGCCCATTAGCCAAGGCGGCCCAGCACCCCCGCCTGCCCTACTTGGGCCGTGGATTCAGGCAAGGAAGGGTCATTCTTCCTGCCTGGGCCAGAGCAGGATGGACCAGGGGGGCGGGCTGCGGGTCCCAGAGGGAGGTGACCGTGAGCACAGTGTCCGGGATCCGTCATCATGTGGCAAGACCTGCCCTGGGTTTGTTGGGAGCCTGCAGCGTCCCTCGGTGCTGTCCTGGAACTTGCTTCAGCTGAATCCCACCTTCCCGTTGTAACAGTGGGGTTTCAGAGGAGCTAAGACCAGTGAATGGAGGCGTTAGCCACACGGAAGCAGTGACTCAGGACCCATGGAAGTTACCCCATAGAGTCACGCAGAGAGTCCCCCCAGCAGGAGCTCCCCCCAGTAGGTGCTTTCCCCAGCGGATGCTCCCCGTGAATGGGTGCAGGTCTCCAGCTTCCCCGAGGAGCTTCCACCTCACCAGGTCATCTTTCCGCTGGGCAGGGGCAGCAGAGGCCTGGGCCTGAGCAGGAAGCCGTGCCATGGTTCTGCCCTGGGCTCCCAGCTCCTGGCTGCCCAGCTGCGTGCCAACAGCCAGTGGAGAGTCAGCGAGGCCGCTGTAGGGGGACTGGCTCACTCACCCTCCTAAATAACCAAGCCACGGGGTCCTCAGGCTGTTCACTGTGCAGGCGTCTGTGTGTACGTGTGCGTGTGTGTGCGTGTGTGCACACGGTGCCCAGGTGTCTCTCTAACCAGGCCTCGCGGGCATCCCTGGGAGCCTCGGGCTCTCCTGAGTCGTGGGGGTCCTGGGTGGGGCAGAGAGGCCCCCAGGTGGAGCAAACCCGGGGAACCAGCCGGGAGATTTGGAAGCTGAGATTTCTGGTTCACGAGCCTCTCAGCCGCCCCAGTCTAATCGTGTGCTCTGCTTTCTGCTATGCCCCGTCCACCCTCCTCCCACGGTCAGTACAACACGGGAGCCCAGCAAGGGCTCTCTGCTCTCAGAGCTGCCTTTTCCTCATCCATCTTAACCACCACCCCCCAAGAGAAAGAGTTGGGAGGGCCCAGGAGGATGTCATTGAGCCCCTCCCTGAACTGAGAAGGAACAGACGTGGGATGAGCCTAGTCACGCGGGAGGACCTGCCGCATCCCCCTCCTGTAGCCCCCCCCCCGCCGCCCCGCATACCACACGCTGCTTGGCCAGACACACGGCGGCTCCTCACACTGCTGCTTTCTTTCTGGGTTTAAACCCTTCATCTCCTTTGCTGTGGTCAAGGCCCCCGTGCAGTACAGGTGGGAGAATTTCAAGGGCAGGAGATGGTAGGCTCCTTTTAGGACCCGGCAGCTTGGCTACACGTGAGAACATCCTGTGTGCTGGAAGGATGGAGCAAGGAGGCTGGAGGGAGAGCTAGGTAGGGGGGCGGAAGCAGGGGCACCTCTCTTCTGTAGCACCCCCAACTCACCCCAACCCTCCAACCCAACTCACCCCGACCTCCACCCCCAACTCACCCCGACCTCCACCCCCAACTCACCCCGACCCTCCTCCCTCTCACCCCGACCTCCACCCCCATCTCACCCCGACCTCCACCCCCAACTCACCCCGACCCTCCTCCCTCTCACCCCGACCTCCACCCCCATCTCACCCCGACCTCCACCCCCAACTCACCCCGACCCTCCACCCACACCTCTCCCTGAGTCTCCGCCCTGCCCTCCGAGTCGGGTGTCCAGGACCTTTCCTGACCCTCCGGCCTGCTCCCCCAGGCCCCAGCTCCCAGCCTGGCTCCCTCAGTCCCCTCCCCTCCTTAGGCTGGTGGTGCGTGAACATGCAAATACCCGGAGCTAGCCAGGGTGCCAAACAATGGCCCAGAAAAGGGCTGTGAGGTACAGGGTGTCTGATGTGTGAGCCTGTGTATTGTGTGCACCCATTGATGAATATGTTTGTGCATATGTGACTCACGTGAATACATGTGGGCACGTGTGTGGATGTGTGGGTTTTGCATGCCTGTGCATCAAAGTTAGTAAATGTGTGAGAGCTGTGTGCATGCTGGCGTGGGTCCGTCTGTGCACACACACTTGACATTGTGTTAGCACGCTCTGTGCACACACGTGTGTGTGAGTGAGTGTGGGTGGCACAACCACAGCTGAGTCAGACCAGGAGGTGGAGCCCGCTGTGTGGGCGCCTCAGAGTCTAGCTGTGCAGGAGCCAGGCGACTGTGTCCTCCACGTGCACCGCCCAGGGCCGTTGTCCAGGCGGCTCTGCAGCCGCGGTGTCATGAGCATGTTCTCGCGTGTCCCGTGACTGTCGTAGGCTCACGTCATGTTCATGGGCTGGCGGCTCCCCGCGCACGGCTGTGCCTTCGTGGCAACAGCTCCGTCTTCCCTCACCTGCTCGCAAGCTGGAAAGGTGAGGCTCCCTGCGTGCCCACCGAGGTCTGTGTGCTGAGCCCGTGGGGCCGGGCCAACGGCGGGGGGCCGCACTGTCGGGCGAAGGGCAGACTGCAAACACCTGCTCCAGCGCCAGCTGATGGTACAGCACATGCTCTGCGGCTCCTGACGTCCGGGAACCGTGGCATGTCGTCTGGTGGGGTTTTTTAAGACATTGCCGAAAACCTCGTTCCCGACATAGAATGAAACGTTGCGGCGTGGCGTCTGCTTCCCGGGAGCTGTCTGGACGTTGGGGGCTGCGGGGGCCTGTCCGCAGGCCCGCGGCCCCTCTGCCGGCGCCCGCAGCTCAGCCCAGGCCTGTCTTGCAGGAGAACGTGTCCCTGGCCGACATCCTCTCCCTGCGGGACAGCGGTCTCAGCGAGCGGGAGGCCTGGGCCGTGTGCCTGGAGTGCAGCCTGTCCATGAGGAGCGTCGCGCACTCGGCCATCTTCCAGACCCTGTGCATCACGCCTGACACCCTGGCCTTCAACACCAGCGGGAATGTGTGCTTCATGGAGCAGCTCAGCGGTGAGGCCTGGGCGGGCACCCGCAGGGGAACGTGAGCGCAGAGTCCAGCGGACGCGGGCCCTCCCTGGGCCGATGGTCCGGGAGCCGGGTTTCCATGGTAACCTGCTGGTACCTCCGCCCCTCCCCACCGTTGTGAGGCTCGGGATGCGCTGGTTCTCGCAGCTCCCCATCCCGGGAGAGCCTGGAGGCCTGTCTTCCCCAGTGACCCGGGTGGGGAGTAGTGAGAACGGAGGTCGCCGTGTGACCCGGCGCCTTATCTTCCCTTCCCAGACGACCCTGAGGGAGCCTTTGTCCCCCCGGAGTTCGATGTGACTGGGAACACCTTTGAGGTAAGTGGCAGCAGGTGGGCCAGTGCCCGGCCCCCCTCCTACCGTCACCTGGCGGCAGTGAGCGCCTGCGGTCGGCGCGCCCACCTCTGTCCCCTCAGATCCCCAGCGACTTGGCCGCAGCGATAGCCCGCGTCCGGCCACACGCTTCTCACTACAGCGCGTAGCATGTTGTCTGAGTGCGAATTTACTATATTTAAGATGCTAAAAGTGCCTGAAATTACCGGTGGTGACTGACGGGGGTCACAGCTCCTCTGAGGGGCTGGCAGGGGCAGCTCACGGCCCCAGAGAATCACCCACGAGAGTGAGAGGCAGCCACGCCTAGGACAAGGCCAAGGTCACCGAGGCCTCCGGGGCCCCTGGGCACCACCAGTGCAGCGAGGTGGGCAGGGGACCTAGAGAAGGGAGGGGGCCCGCTCATGCTGCTTTCACTTTCTAAAAAGAGTCTCCTGCTGTGTCTTAGCTTCTGGAACTTCCTTTTATGTGATTTCCCTAGACACTTCCACACTGGGTGTCATGGCCTTCGTGGGGGGAGGCCTGGTGGGGTCAGCGCTGCTCCCCGTGGCCTCCGTGTGTCCAGTGAGAGCTCCCAGCGGGCTGGCGGGGTCGCTTGCAGAGCAGGGCAACTCTTTCCTGCGGGGCTGCCTGAGGTGCGCTCCCACCACCGCCCAGAGACCCCTCACACCCCCTCCTGCGGGATCGGTTCCGCTGGGATTGCCAGGGGTTGCGTTCCTGTCGGTCAGGTGGTGGGGTGGGGACCCCCTCTGTGGGAGAGCCCATTTCCATCCAGTTGCTCAGCTTTTCTCCCTGTATTTTCGTCCGTTTTGTCAGGACTGCAAATGCCATGTCCACCGTGTGTCTCACTTCCTTGAAGGCAGCGGTTCTCAAACTTTTTGGTTCTTGGAACCCTTTACACTCCTAAAAATCACTGAGTGCCCAAAGAGCTTTGTTTGTGTGAGTTATATCTGCCAGTACTCACTGTATTACAGGCTAAAACGGAGAAATGCATGAAAAGTCTACCTATTAATTAATTCAGTGACAACCGTAAACCCATTGCATGGTAGCACATATAAAATACTTCCGTGAGAAATGACAGTATCCCCTCCAAAAACACAGTGAGGAGAGTGGCATCGCTTTACGTGTTTGTAAATCTCTTGAATGCCCGGCTCAGCAGAGGCCTGGGTTCTCACAGCCACGTCTGCGTCCAGTCTGCTGTGACAGCACAGGCCCGCGGCCCTGGCAGCCTCCACGGCCTGTTGCTGGGAAATTGTTTGGCCTCTGGAACCCCGCTTTGAGAAAAGCTGCCTGAAGCCCTCCTCTGATGGAAAAAAATGTTTCTCATTTCTAATATAGTCCAATTATTGGTGTTTTCTTTCGCTGTGTTTTTTTGTGCCTTAAGAAACCTTGCCAGCCACAAGATCCAACGGGTATTTACTGACATTTTCTACCAAGAGTTTTAAAGTTTTGTTCTTCATATTTAATCCGCCTGAGGCTGATTTCTTTTTAATATTTATTTATTTATTTGGCTGCAGCAGGTCTTTTAGTTGCAGGATCTTTAGTTGCAGCATGTGGGATCTAGTTCCCTAAGCAGGGATCGAATCAAACCCGGGCCCCCGGCATTGGGAGCGTGGAGTCTTAACCACTGGACCTGCAGGCAGTCCTGAGGTGGATTTGTAATGTATGTGAGGCAGGGACCCAGGTTCCTTGTTTTATGTGGATATAACCAGTGCATGTGAGGCAGGGACCCAGGTTCCTTGTTTTTATGTGGACATAACCGGTGCTCCCAGCATTGGGAGCGTGGAGTCTTAACCACTGGACCTGCAGGCAGTCCCGAGGTGGATTTGTAATGTATGTGAGGCAGGGACCCAGGTGCATTGTTTTATGTGGATGTAACCGGTGTATGTGAGGCAGGGACCCAGGTTCATTGTTTTTATGTGGATATAACCGTTGCTCCCAGTTGTTAGTTGGTTGGCCCCGGTGCACGTCACCTAAGCCATATACACCCCAGTTTCAGACAAAAATGGGTCTGCTTCCCGGGCCTCTGCCCTAGTCCATGGCGGTCTGCCCACCGCTGCACTGAAGCTGCATTTATTGACCGCAGCTCCGCCACGAGCCCAGCATCTCACAGCGAACGTGCCCGGTCCCTGTTCTTTTCAGAAGCGTTCTGACTATGCTTAGCTCTTTATTCTTCCACATCAATTTGAGAATTAGTATCAAGTTCCAGGAAAAGCTCTGTTGGCGTTTTGACTAGAATGGCTCTGAATGTGTGGATGAGTTTGGGGAGAATTCATGCGCCTATGGTATGTTATACGTGTTATACCTCTCCATTTATTTAGCTCTCATGTACCGTCTCAGTAACGTTTGAAAGCCTTTATTGTAAGTTTTACTTGGACGCCCTTTACTAGTTTATCCTCAGGAATGAGATATTTTCTGACTCTATTCTAAATGGTGGTCATCTTTCTAATCACATTTTTTTGCTTTTTGGGGCAAGTCTACAGAAATGCAGTTTGCTTTACCATCTTAATCTTACATCAGCCATCTTGGTAAATTCTTTTATTATTTCTGCTAACTTACAGAGTCTTTTAGTTTCTCTATTTAACTGATCAAATCACCAGCAGAAGGTGGCAGGCAGTGTTGATACCACTGTCCAAGGGCTTGCTGCCAGGTTCCCCTTCCAAGTGTCCTGAGCGGGCCTGGAGCATTGCTGTGACGGGGTCAGTGATGTCTCCACGATTCTAAGAGAGTCTTTCCACCTCCCCACCCTGGATGACATTTGCAGCGGCCCCCTGAAGTCCCCAGTGTGCCAGAGGGATGGAATTCTATCAGGAAATGCTTCTGCATACTTTGAAATGATCATTAAGATGTTAATATCTCCCTTTTTTATTTTCTAGCATTAAATCAACCTTTCCTGCTTAGAGAAACCTAAGCTGGCTGTGTCCTATTTTTTCTTTACGCCGTTGCATTTGATTGACTAATGCCTGCTTTGGGTCTCTGTGTATTTTTCTCGAGTGGACTGGTAGTTTTCCATTCTGTTGATGTTTTTTGTTTGTTTGTTTGTTTTGCGGTTCGCGGGCCTCTCACTGTTGCGGCCTCTTCCGTTGCGGAGCACAGGCTCCGGACACGCAGGCTCAGCGGCCATGGCTTACAGGCCCAGCCGCAACGCAGCATATGGGATCTTCCCAGGCCGGGGCACGAACCCGTGTCCCCTTCATCGGCAGGCGTACTCCCAACCACTGCACCACCAGGGAAGCCCTCTGTTGATGTTTTTGACTCGTGTGAGCCCTCAGGACTATGCTGGCTGTATGTAAGTGCCCCCGCTTCCTTTGCCGTGTAATAGTTTATGTAAGAATGGGATGGTCTGTTCCTTCAAAGTCTGGTCAAACTTACTTATGAAGCCATCTGTTTCCTTGGAGCAAAGATTTTTAATTGCTGCTCTATTTTTAATAATTATAGGATTTATCTGTTTTGTATTTCTTATTGAGTCAGCTTCTTGGTAAACCATATGTTTCTAAAAATTTACCCATTGTTACCTGTGTTTTTAAAGTTGCAGGTGAGGTCCTTTCTGAATCACTGCGTCATCGTAGGTGCCCTGTTCCGCTCCTTGGATAATTTATTTGTACTTTCTCTTGCCAGCCTTGCCGAGGGGGTGGGGTTATATATTTTCTTAGTTTTGTCAACAGAAATAATCAATAACAATTCATAACAGGAAAGGAAGGAGTGTTATGTGAGCCAAACTGAGGACTACAGCCTGAGAGACACAGGTTCAAGAGGCACTTGAACCATGTTCCGCAGGCTACAAAATGGGGAAGGCTTGTAAAGGCCAAATCCACAGAATTCCTGAAGTTGTTTGTCAGGAATCAGGATTGGAGCTGCAAGAAGTAAGGGTGCTGGCTCAGCACGATTGGCTGGGGTCTGAAATGGTAGCATAGTTACCAGGAGAGACTTGAGACCTAAGGCTGTGGGTGGCCGCTGCTGGCAAATACTGTTTTGAGAGCGGCCAGTGGCGTCATTGAGTCTGATAGGGTCCCGAATTCAAGTTCTCAGGGATGCAGGAATGTGTCTAAAACCACATCCACAGCAGCCACCCGGCTCCATCCTGGATGCCTGAACCACAGTTACTCCATTTTGATTTTTAAATATATCCTTTTCTTTAACGTTAAAGCAGTTGCACAATGTGTGTTCAGCAGGCCTTAAGACAGGCTGCTCTAGATGAATGGATGGAGAAGATGAGATATATATGCATATGTGATATATGTATATATGTGATACACACACACACACACAATGGAATACTACTCAGCCATAAAAAAAGAATAAAATAACGTCCTTTGCAGCAACATGGATGGACCTAGAGATTATCATGCTAAATGAAGTACATCAGAAAGAGAAAGACAAACACTATATGATATCACTTATATGTGAAATCTAAAATATGACACAAATGAACTTTACAAAACAGAAACAGACACACAGACATAGAAAACAGACTTGTGGTTGCCAAAGGGGAGGCGGGTAAGGGAGGGGTGGATTGGGTTTGGGATTAACAGATGCAAACTATTATATACAGGATGGATAAACGACAAGGTCCTACTGTATAGCACAGGGAACTATATTCAATATCCTGTGATAAACCATAATGAAAAGAATACGAAAAAGAATATATATATGTATAACTGAGTCTCTTTGCTGTACAGCAGAAATTAACACGACAATATAAATCAACTGTACTTCACTAAAATAAAACTTTTAGAAAGACAGGCTGCACGCGAGTGCAGCTGACACAGCAGCAGCGAGCACACAATGATTTGCCCCCGGAAGGACTTGCTGGGCCTCCTCTCTGCACCAGTCAAGTCCACCACCTTCCAGAAGCCTTCCCAACCGGTGGATCCCGTGGGGATTTCTCACCTCTCTGATGTCCTGTAGCCCTGATCTCCTTAGCAGCCCTTCGTGTAGTGAGTGCTGAGTGAATGTCAATAATGAGTGTCATTATTGTTATTAATATTATTAAATGACGGTTATTCCCTTTGCCCTCCTGGAGCACAGGGACATGTATCTTAAAACAAAACAAAACAAAAAAAAGACGGGCTGCTCTGACCAGCACAAAGTTCAAGCCAAATCACATACGAGCCAAAGCGACTTCCCCAAACCTCCATACGTGGAAGTTTCTTCCAACAGCTTTTCAAAGAGCCCACCTTGTATGGTGTGAGGTCTCCTGTCCTGTCTTGGTTTCTTCTTCTCCGTCAATTCTGCTCTTATGTTCCAGTCTCTTTCTTCTTTTACTTGTTTCGAGTTTAGTGAGTTTTCCTAACTTGAGTTGGACACACAGCTCATCAGTCTGAGCTTTTCTTCTTTCCTAATATTAGGGTCAACACCTAAAGCTAAGAATTTCCCTCCGAACACGAGTTTTGCCACTCGGCATATGCGGTATCATTCGCTTCTAGGTGTTTCTTTATTTTGTTAAAAAAAGACTTTTTGATGTGGACCATTTTTAAAGTCTTTATTGAATTTGTTACAATATTGCTTCTGTTTTATGTTTTGGTTTTTTCGCTGCGAGGCATGTGGGATCCTAGCTCCCAACCAGGGATCAAACCCACACCCGCTGTGTTGGAAGGCGAAGTCTTAACCACTGGACCACCAGGGAAGTCCCTCTACGTGTTTCTTTATTTCCATTGGGATTTCTTCTGAAAGAATGGGTTGGGTTTTTCTTATTTTTTATTGTGATACAGGCAGACCTCACTTTATTGTGTTTTGCAGATACTGCATTTTTTACAAACTGAAGGTTTGTGGCCGCCCTGCCTTGAGCACGTCTGTCGGTGCTGTTTTCCCAGCTGCATTTGTTCACTTCGTATCTCGTCACGTTTGGGGACTTTTCACGATATGTCAAGCGTTATAATTATTAGCTTTGTCCTGGTTGTCCGTGATCCGTCATCCGTGATCCGTGATCTTTAACGTTGCTATCGTGATTGTTCCGCAGCACAGTTTACTGACCAATGCGGTGTGTGTTCTCACTGCTCCACTCACTGCCCTCCCCAGTCCCTTCCTTGGCCTCCCTGATCCTCGAGACACAACAGTATTGAAATCAGGCCAATCAGTAACCCTGCAATGGCCTCTAAGGGTTCAGGTGAAAGGCAGAGCCACAGGTCCCTCCCCGCGCGTTGGGCCATTCGGGTCTTCTGTCGCTTTGTTGCTTTTCCTCTTTTGCCGAGTTGTCTGCTCCTTACTCTGAGGTGTAGACGGCACTGTACCCCTCCCTTTGCAGAGAAAGCGAGTCCAGCAACGGAAGGGAGCTGCCATCCACTCTCCAAGTGACAGAGCTCCCTGGGTGGAGGGGCTTTCCCGGGGCAGGGACCCCACCTGCTGCAGGGTGTAGGGACAGGCAGGCCCACGACAGGGAGGGAGGAGTGATGGTGGTCCACGCTCAGGGGGCAGGGAGAGACTGTCCTTAGCGGGAGGGAAAGGGGGCTCCCCCTTCCTTTTTAATGCTTCCTGTCCCCGGAATCTTCCTATCATGACAATTTTTCTTCTCTGAGTCGCCGTAATTCCTAGCGGGTGGTTGGTGACTTTCCCTGTTGCTCCTCCCATGGGGCAAGCAGGTCCTTCTCGCCTCACACCTGTGTCAGCACAGGCGCCCCGATCCCAGTGTTGGCACCGCCCATGATTCTGGGGTCCCCGCTCGGTGTTCAGATGGCAGCAGAGCAGGTGGGATCCTGCCTCATGGGCCGTGGTCCACGGGGGCACGGACTTGATGCGAGTACGGTTCACAGGATCACCACTAGGGGGCTTCCAAGACAGGAATTAAAGGCGGAAAGACCTCGAGGGCCAAAGACGCTGGTGCTGGCCAGTGTGTAGTGGACAGTGTCATCTGACAGCCAATGAGAAGTTTGTTTGCTGAGTTATTTTCAAACTAAAAGAGATGGATGGATAGATGAAGGTGGACAGAGACAGAAAGATATAGATACAGATACAAAGAAAAGTAGGAAGGAAGGGAGGGAGGGAGGAAAAGTAAATGTGGGTGGCAGATGGAGAGGGGATGGACAGATGGATGGATGGATGCACGTGTGGGAGGGTAGACGGGCACCAGTGTTCCTGGAGGGACGACAGGGCGTGGACGGCAGGGGCAGGTACCCTGGGCAGAGCCACGTCTCACCCTCAGGGCTGTGACTTGCTGGGGACCTCACTGCTGCGGCCTAGCCTGGGCTAGTAGGATCTGCCTTTCCTTCCACCCGCAGCACCCAGTAGGGCTCCCAAACCAAGGCGTCTGCCTGAGTCTGTGCAGCAGCTTGACCTACTTTTGGCCCCTTCAGGAAGCCCTGGGTGCTGGCCCCGTGGGGACCCAGATGGAGGCCCTGGGTGCGGAGGGCGAGGTCAGCGTGTGAGGTGGGGAGCGGGCTGCCGTCCACCTGGGGACCAGGGCGGGGGTGCCAGTGTCTCCCGTGAGAGGCTGGCAGCGGCCCAGGGGCCCGGCCTCGTGCACAGGGAGAGCGGACAGACTCCAGGCCATCAGGGTGGGCACCAGCCGTGTTCACAGGGCCCCGAGCGGGTAGCCGGCCACCCTCCTGAGCAGGCTGGCGTTGTCTGTAGGTGACGAGATTGTGGGCCTGAGAGGTCAGGGGCTTCAGTGGGAAATGGTAGAATAAAAGACTGCAGAGGTCAGCGGAAGGCAAGATACATCCCCCAAAGTACGTAGCTTTCCTTTGTGTTGGTAGTTACCAGTTCGAGAGGAAATGGAAAATGTCCCACGTATAACAGCCACGACCACAGAGAGCCCGGGAGTGAACATGGCAGGAAGGGTTGAAAGTGCACAGCAAGCCAGTTTTCTAAAGATGAAAAAACAAGGCACGAGAAAATGAGGAGATGGACCCTGTCCCGACACTAAGTATTTTTTCCAGCTTTACTGCAACAAAACTGACATTCAATGTTGTGTAAGTTCAGGGCCTACAGCCTAATGATTTGATACACTTAACATATTTCAAAACTACTTCCCCGTAGGGTTAGTCAACACCTAACACCTCCACCACTAATTACCATTCGTTTTGGTAGTGAGAACATTAAAGGTCTACTCTCTTAGGAACTTTGAAGTATACAGTACAGTATTGTTGACTGGAGCCACCATGCTGTGCATTAGATGCCAAGAACCTATTCGTCTTATAACTGGAAGTTTGTGCCCTTTGACCAGTGTCTTCTCATTCCCTGCCGCCCACAGGCCCCTGGCAACCTCCATTCTACTCTCTGTTTCTATGAGTTCAGTTTTTTAGATTCTGCGTGTAAGTGAGATCATACAGTATGTCTTTCTCTGTCTGACTTATTTCACTTAGCATAATGCCCTCAACGACCATCCTTGTTTCTTGCAGCTGAATAATATTCCATTGTGTATATAGACCACATTTTCTTTATCCATTCACCCAAAGACACGTAGATTGTTTCCATGTCTTGGCTTTTGTGAATAATGCTGCAGTGAACATGGGGCTGCAGATATCTCTTCGAGAGCCTGATTTCATTTCCTTTGGACATACACACAGAAGTGGGATTGCTGGATCATATGGTGGTTCTATTTTTATTTTTTTGAGGAACCTCCACGTTGTTTTCCACAGTGACCGCACCAATTTACATTCCCACCAGCAGTGCACAAGGGTTCCCTTTTCTCCACATTCTCACCAACACTTGTTATCTCTTGTCTTTTTGATAACAGCCATTCTAACAGGTGTGAGATGACAGCTCATTTTAATTTTGATTTGCATTTCCCTGATGATTAGTGACGTTGAGCAACTTTTCATGTACCAGTTAGTTATTTGTATGTCTTCCTGGGAAAATGTTTATTCAGTTGCTCTGCCCATTTTTTTAAAATAGCATCTTTTTTAAAAAAATTATTTATTTATTTGGCTGTGCCGGGTCTTAGTTGCAGCACACGGGATCTTTAGTTGCAGCATGCGGGATCTTTTAGTTGTGGCATGCGAAATCTTAGTCGCAGCACGTAGGATCTGACCATTAGGAGCATGGAGTCTTAGCCACTGGGCCACCAGGGAAATCTCCCTCTGCCCATTTTTTTTTTTAAATAAATTTATTTATTTACTTATTTTTGGCTGCATTGGGTCTTCGCTGCTGCACACGGGCTTTCTCTAGCTGTGGCGAGTGGGGGCTACTCTTCGTTGCGGTGCGTGGGCTTCTCGCTGTGGTGGCTTCTCTTGTTGCAGAGCACGGGCTTTAGGCTCACGGGCTCAGTAGTTGCGGCACGTGGGCTTAGTTGCTCTGCAGCATGTGGGATCTTCCCAGACCAGGGCTCAAACCAGTGTCCCCTGCATTGGCAGGTGGATTCTTAACCACTGCGCCACCAGGGAAGTCCCTCTGCCCATTTTTTAATCAGATTATTTTGTTGCTCTTGAGTTGTGTGAGTTCTTTATCTACTTCAGATATTAACCCCCTATGAACCACCTATGAGGTAAATGGTTTGCAAATATTTTCTCCCATAGGTTGCCTTTTCACGTTGTTAATTGTTTCTTATGCAGAAGCTTTTTAGTTTGATGTAGTTCCATTTATTTGTTTTTTCTTTTGGTGCTTGTGCTTGTGGTGTTATGTCCAAAAAAAATCATTGCCAAGACCAATGTCAGGGAGCTTTCCCCCTATGTTTTCTTCTATGATTTCTATGGTTTTCCGGTCTTATGTTTAATTCTTTAATCCATTATGAGTTAGTTTTTGTGTGTGGTGTAACATACAGGTCCGGTTTCATTCTTTTGCATGTGGCTGTCCAGTTTTCCCAATATCATTTATTGTAGACACTGCCCTTTCGCAGTAAGGGTTCTTTGCTCCCTTGTCAAATACTAGTTGACTGTATAGGCGTGGTTTTATTTCTGGGCTCTCAGTTCTGTTCCATGTGATGGTTTTTATGCCAGTACCATACTGGTTTGATTACTAGAGCTGTGTAATACACACACCAGGAAGTGTGGTGCCTCCAGCTTTGCTCTTTCTCAGGATTGCTTTGGCTATTTGCAGTCTTTTGTGGTTCCATACAAACTTTTTGATTTTTTTTTTCTATTTCTATGAAAATGTCATAGGAATATTGATAGAAATTGCATTCAGTCTATAGATGGCTTTGGGTAGGATGGACATTTTAACAATATTAATTCTTCTGATCCATGAACACAGGATATCATTCCAGTTATTTGTGTCTTCAACTTCTTTCATCAAAGTCTTATTCTTTGCAATATACAGATCTTTCACCTACTTGGTTATATTTATTCCTAAATATTTTATTGTTTTTCCTAAATATTCTATTGTTTTTGATGCTATTGTGAGTGTGATTATTTTCTTTATTTCTTTTTTAGATATTTCATTGTTAGTGTATAAAAATGTAACTGATTTATGCATGCTGATTTTGTATCCTGAAATTTTACTGAATTTGTTGTTACTAAAAGATTTTTGGTGGCATCTAAGATTTTCTATATATAAGATCATATCATGTGCAAATAGAGACAATTTTATTTCTTCCCTTCTAGTTTGGTTGCCTTTTATTTATTTTTCTTGCCTAATTGCTCTGGCTAGAACTTCCAGTGTGCTGAAAAGGAATGATGAGAGTGGGCATCCTTGTCTTGTTCTGATCTTAAAGGAAAAGATTTCAACCTTTCACCATTGAGTATGATATTAGCTGTGAGCTTGTAATATGTTGCCTTTGTTATGTTGAGGTACATCCCTTCTATACCCAGTTCATTGAGAGTTTTTACCATGAAAGGATGCTGAATTTTGCCAAATGCTTTTTTCTGCTTCTATTGAGATGATCATATGATTTTTATGTTTTATTCTATTAATATGGTGACTCACAGTTACTGATTTGTGTATATTGACCCATTTTTCATCTTAGGGACAAATCCCCCTTGACCATGGTATATGATCCTTTTAATTACTTTTGAATTTAGTTTGCTAATACTTTGTTGAGGATTTTCACATCTATATTCATCAGGGATATTGGTCTATAGTTTTCTCGTACTGTTCTTATCTGGTTTTGATGTCAGGGTAATGCTGGCCTCATAAAATGAGTTTGGGAGTGTTCCCTCTTCTTCAATTTTTGGAAGAATTTAGGAAGGATTGGTATTAATTCTTTAAATAAATGTTAGTAGAATTCACCAGTGAAATCATCTAGTCCTGGGCTTTTCTTTGTTGGGAGGTTTTTGATTACTGATTCGATCTCCTTACTAGTAATAGTTTGTTCAGATTATCTATTTCTTCGCGATTCAGTTTTGGTAGGTTGTAGGTTTCTAGGAATTCATCTATTTTTTTCTAGGCTATCCAAGTTGTTGGCATATAAATAGTGGTCTCTTATGATCCTTTGTGTTTCTGTGGTATCAGGTGTAATGTCTCGTCCCTCATTTCTGATTTTATTTATTTGAGTCCTCTCTTTTTTTCCCTAGTTAGTCTAGCTAAAGGATCCACAACCAGGACAGAGGTTTGTCTGCCTCTCACCTGACACACAGCTGGGCAAGACTCCTGCCAGGTCCCTTGGCATATGTTGCTGGATCCCACAGCTCCCACAAAGGAAATTTTGTCCACAGATGGATGCCAAATTGTTGTTGAGGGGGATACAATCTAGGGACAGCCATCTTGCTGGCATCCAAGTATTTCATCTTGTATGACGTTGGTCCTTCCCAAATTCTGCCACGTCAGTGCTGTTACAATAAAATTCTAACCTTTTGGTTTTTTTTTTTTTTAATGGGAATGGGGGAACCTATATATATCTTTTTTTAAACCTGACAAATGTGAAAATAATCAAACATTTTTGGGAAAGAAATGGAGGACCATTTGTCCACCAGGTATGAAAATGCACTCTGGGGAATTCCCTGGCAGTCCAGTGGTTAAGGCTTGGCGCTTTCACTCCAATCCCAAGTTGGGGAACTAAGGTCCCACAAGCCACACGGCTCAGCAAAACAGAAAGAAAGAAAGAAAGAAAGAAAAAGAAAATGCACTCTGAAGCCACCATAATTAAAATAGTACAGTAGCACAGTCTGGACAGAGGGAGAGATACAGAGTAAGAGGAGGGGAGGCCAGCCGAGCCTGGAGCCCCGGGGAGCTGAGGGCAGCAGGACGAGGGTTCAGGGTGGACAGAGGGTGGGCTCTTCTTTAACAGTGTGGAAGATGGAGGTGGCTCTCCATCAGGAAGGAGCCAAAACCAGATCCCTGCAGTGTGCCAGCTCACAGGTACAATCCACAGGGATTAGAGCTAGATGCTTTCAAATTATAGAAGTATTGGAAAAAGCAGAAGTAAGCTGTTTTTATTGTCGTGGGCTAGGGAAGGTCCTCTTAAGAAGGCAATAAAAAAATTATCCAGTTTCACAAATTAAACATTAGAATTTTTGAATGTCAAAAGACACATGAAAAAGTTGAAACATAAGTGACAGAATATACGTGTGACACACAGACCAGGGATCAGCCCCTTCGTGTGCCAAGAGTGCACTCAAAACAGGCAACAGCTCAGCAGACAAATTAGCAAAGTCCACGAATGGGCATAAAGAGGAAAATTTTAAACAGCGAATAGAGTTGAACAGATGCTTGGTCTCATTCACAGTCACAGAAACGCAGGTTAGCCCGAGACACTGAGCTTGGGGAAGCTGCAGAGGCCGCGAGCTGGAAGCGGGAGGCGGTCTGACCCACACACACACGCACAGACACACGCACACGGCTGGGCCGGTGACTCACAAGGGAAGCTCCTCAGCAGCTCCAAAAACTGCAAATGGAACGGATGTAGCCCAGGTTGTAGCCCCACTCGCGGGGCCTGAGGCCTCGTGAACACACTGTGGATGCACAGAGACGTCCACGTGAGGACGGCCACTGCAGCACTGGTCACAACAGCAAAACACAGGAACTGCCCTGAGTGGCGAGGGGCGGACCCCCACGTGCCCAGCTCCTGAGACAGACGCTGGCAGGGAGGTGGGTCAGGAGGGCGTGTCTCAGCCAGGCGGCCAGTGGAAACCAGACAGCCCTAGAAAAACAGCAGGAGCCGGTGGTCCCAGACTTCCCCACAGACCAGGAAGGTGGGGTCTGAGGGTCATGTGAGGAGGCAGGGCAAGACGTCCCTGACAGGACCCCACCACTCAGCCATGCTGAGGCTGGCCCTGGCTAGGTGTTGACCCTGGACCAGAGTGGGCCCAGGGCTGGAGGTGGGGGATTCACTGGTTGGGGTGGGGAGAGCACCAGGGCAGGGAGGTGGGGAGAGCCGGCCTCTGGGGGCCCGGCCTCTACTCCTGAGCTGTGTGACCCACCTCTCTGGAGTCACATAGCCCAGGGCCCCCACCAGCTCCTCCTGGCCCAGCTGTGTGGCCCCGGGCAGGTTCCTGAACCTCTCTGGTCTCAGCTTCCTGTGAGTGAAGCGGGGATGATGAAGCCCCACGTGCATGGTCCTGAGATGAGGCGAGAAGCCCAGATGGTGTTGGAGGACACCTGGCCGCAGGGGTCGGCAGCCCCTCCAGGACCCGAGGGCTGAGGCCTGCCCTGTGAGCCTGTCCCAGTGGGCATGGGGTGAAGAGCCCCACTCTCACAGGGGAAAACCCTGACTTCCAAACTGCAAGAAACCTGCCTTTCCTCCTCCTCAAATCGGTTTTTGAAGCATACACTTGAAAAAGAAAAGGCTGGCCCTTTGAAGACAGGGCCTGTGCCAGGCGAGGGCCTGTGCCGGGGAGGTGGGCTGGGGCTGGTGGCGCGGGGCCGGCACAGACCCCAGGCCCGGGAGCATGGGGGTGGCCCGGGGCCAGGAGAATCGCCGCGCTGGGGGCAAGGGAGGCGGCCCTGTAAAGCGCAGGTGCTCCTGGCCCAGAGGAGCAGCGGCTGCCTGGGGACAGGTGCTGCCCGGGAGGCTGCGAGGCCCTGCCCCACGCCCAGTGGGCTCTCTGGTGCTGCCGCAGGCCCACATCTACTCTCTGGGGGCCACGCTGAAGGCAGCCCTCGACTATGTGACGGACCCCGAGCCCCAGCCCAGGCTGAGCCGGGAGCTGGAAGCGCTGCTGGGCCAGATGCAGGCCGAGGACCCCCGGGACCGGCCCGACCTGCAGGTAGGCGCGAAGGCAGCCCCTGCTTCCCCCACCTGCGCCCCACGCGCCCCCAGCCAGCGCACACGCACAGCCAGCGCGCACACGCGGGCCCCCACCCGCCCATCACCTGGGCTCCTTACTTCTTTACTCTGCATTTTTGCGATGAACAGCATGTATTATAACCATCACGGGCAGGACAGAATCCGCTGGTTTCACGAAGCAGATTCCGTCCCACGGGGATCATGTAGCTCAGGACGCCCCGCTTCGTGATCCCGGCGCCTCGAGCGGCGGCGAGGGGGCAACGGGGGCTGGGGCGGGGCTGAGCGCTGGCTCCGGTCACAGAGCATCATCGCACTGTGCGAGGAGAAGATGCAGCTCACGTCCTCCTGCCGCCTGTGCCAGAGCCTCTCGGCTGCCGGGAGGAGGGTGCTCTCCATCGAGTCCTTCGGGGCGTTTCAAGGTAAGCACACAGGTGGACGAGCCTGCACACACGCCCAGGCATGTGCACGCCCTCACACATGCACACATGGGTGTGCACAAGCATTAACACGATCACATACACACACGTTCGCACCAGCGTACTCACCGTGTAAGCCACTCACGCTGACATGCACACGGATGCAGACAGATCACATGTGCTCCCACAGCACACATGGAAACACACAAGCATGTGCAAACTCGGACACACCTATTTAGACTATTAACTCACACAGCGAGCACACCCCCAGTTTCCCACACGCACCAACACGTCTGCAAGCGTGCACACACTTACACGCTCTGACCCACAATTGGAGGTGAGAGGCAGGTCATATGGGAAGTGACTGCCCTCAGGACTGGTCACCTCTGTCCTCTTCTGTGGGCGTTGGGGACATGGACACAGCACTGCCAGTCTGGTGGCCACTTACTTCCTGGCCACACAAGCTGTTGCTGAAGCATCTGGGATTTTCATGGCTCACAAGGCATAATCTTGGGTGGCATTTTGAACAAATAACGTCTGCTCTGCGCTGTGCTCGCAGCAGGGAGCCTGGAGGGCCCTGAGGGGAGGTGTGGAGCCTCTGGGGGTGGCAGGGCCCCTCCCCCAGCCAAGCGAGCGGCATTTCCCACCACGTTGGCATTTGTGACACTGCAGCACCAGGCCCGCTGGCAGCTCTAACATCGGGGAGGGCGTTAACACTGAGAGCAGAGGCTCCGCTGAGGGGGCTGCAGGCCACTGGGAGGGGAGGGCGTGTGTCTCTAGAGGGGTTCACACAGACACGTGTGTGGAAGATTGTACGTCAGGACGAGCTGGGGCTGCTGCCAGATTTAATTTATTCCTTTGGGGAGTATCACTTGTGTAACCGTAATAGCAAAACCATGTGCTTTTTGGATGAGCTAATTAGACAGGCCTTAGGAAACCCCTTCGGGAAGCTCACCCTGGATGGGGTGGCGGGGGGCCGAGAGCCTCCGGAGACTCATTACTTAGCCAAGAGGGTGTGATTAAGGAAGCAGATGAGGACGCTTCTGGGCCAGTCCTGAGGGAAGGGGTGGGGGGCCTGGGAGGCCCCGTGCTCTCTGTGATGGGTGGGGGTCCAGGGGTCCTGCAGGAGTGGGTGCCTTGGTGGCCGTGAGCGTGGGGATTGCAGGGGGAGGTCCATCCTGGCCGTGGCCCTCGGCTGTAATCACGTCTTGCTTTTGCCCAGATGTCAGTGAGATCACCTGGAGGGAGAGACTGGCTCCAAAAAGTGTGGGGCCCAAGAGGCAGCCAGGGGACCGCTCCGCGGACCCAGCGGCCCTGCCTGCCCTGGAGGGCCAGCCCCCGAGCCCTGCCGGAGAAAGCCTGGAGCACCCGGGGACCCCGCCCTCCAAGGCTCTGCTGTCAGCCCCTGTGAAAAACGGAGAAAGCCCGGGCCAGGAGGGGCTGGCCCCCGAGAGGCTGGCCTGCCTCCTCCTGGACGCCCAGCGGCCCCTGGGGGACCCGGACAGAGGCTTCCTGGAGAGGAGCCGCCTGAGGAAGGTGCAGACGCTGCCCCGGCTCCTGCCCTGCAGCCCCGAGGCCGGCGCCCTCTGCCTGTCGCTGACCAGCACGAAAACCCAGCCACGGGCACCAGAATTCTTCCCTCCAGACCCCAGGAAGCCCTTTCCGGAGGGGAAAAATGGCCTTACCAGCTCCCAGGCACAGCCCGAATCCAGTCTGTGGCCGGAGCGAGACGCCGAGCTCCGGCGCGTTGGGGACAGGGGGGCGCGTGGCCGGGGCCCCGCGGAGGAAAGCCCCCCGCCCGGTTCCAAGGGCCCTCGCGATGCCGGCAGAGACCCAGGGACTCCCGAGCCTGATGACGGGACTGCGGACAGAGCCGGGGAGCCGGGCGGAGCAGCCCTGGAGCAGGTGGGTGACCGTGGCCCGCGTGGCCCGGGAGGGGCCCGCGTGGCCCGGGAGGGGCCTGCGTGCACACGCACCGCGCACGCGCTCCCTCCGCAGGCGCGGGCTCTTGAGTACGAAGTAAGTCGCTCCCCTAAGGTGGGTGCCTGTGAGCATCTTGGGACGAAGTCACCTGGGGTTCGGTGTGTCTGTGCAGCAGTGCTGACTCCACCAGCTTCATTCCCACCGTGCTTTGCTGACCCAGAGGTCAAAGGGGAGGGCAGACTCTGAGTTACATTTTTATTCATATCCTGATAAGCACCTGAGGGTAATTTACTTGAAAAATATGGTTACTTTAAAATGAAAGTCCATCCTGGAGACCCCAGTGCGTTAACACATGCTCGATGCCCACGTGCTGTCTGCTCAGCCCAAACCATCTCCACTGGCCTCCCCATGTCCACCTACCCGACCACACTCATGTACCCAGAGCGCCCAGGCACCGAAGTGAAAACCTCAGGCCTGAGCCCAGGGCTCTGCTCACCTTCAAATGCCCACCAGCCTCACAGACAGCCACCTTCCGGATGGGTAAACTGAGGCTGGGGGCCGCCATGAGGAGGGTGGGCGGTCGCTGAAGCGCAGACCTGATTGGGAGCCCAGCCATGGTCTTAACCACCAGGCTTCCCTGCCCCGAAGACTCAAGGGATCAGGGCCCACCAGACCTCGGCCCCCACACAGGTCACAGCCTGTCCGGTGTCAGGGCTGGTCCAGAGTCGGGGACCCAGATCTCCTCTAGAGAGCACGTCCTGGGTGCAAAGCTGGCTGCTCCAACCCCACATGTAGCAGGAGGCTTGGGGGGCCCTGTGCCCCAGAACCTGGGCCCCTGGCCAGGCACAGGCTGGATGAGGCAGGCAGTGAAGTCTCAGGACCGAGGCAGCTACATCCTGGGCACAGAGGGGGGTCCAGGAGGGGTGAAGACACTGCCTCTGGAACCCTCCTCTGAACATGCACTTCTGTGTCCAAGCGGGCAGTTGTACTCCCAGCTCTTCCCGTGGCCGCAAAGCAGAGAACTCCCTTCCAGCTGAACTCATTCTTCTGACTCTGGGACTTTAATCTGTGGGGGGGCAGTATGAGGGAAGGGGAACCCATAACATAAAGTTTACCATCTTAACAATTTCAAGTGTACAGGGCAGTGGCATTAGGCACATTCACACTGCAATCATGACCATCGTCCATCCCCGGAACGTTGTCATCACCCCAGACTGAAGCTATGTCCGCAGTAAACACTTACCCGCCATCCCTGCCCCGGCCCTGACAACCGCTCATCTACTTTCTGTCTCTACGGGTGTGACTGCTCTCAGTCTTTGATAGAAGAGAAATCATACAATGTTTGTCCCTTTTTGACTAGCTTACCTCACGGACCACAGTGTCCTCAGGCTTCATCTATGTTGTAGCTGTGTCAGAATTCCCTTCCTTTTTAAGGCTGAATAGTATCCATCTTATGGATGGACCACGTAATGCTTATCCATCCATCCACCAATGGCGCTTGGGTTGCTTCCACATGTTAGCTCTCGTGAATCATGCTGATTTGAACATGGGTGTGCAAATACGTCTTCAAGACCCTGCTTTTAAGTGGAATTGCTGGGTCAGATGGTAATTCTACGTCTGATTCTTTGAGGAGCCTCTGTGCTGTTTTCCACGTCATTGCACCGTTTTACGATCCCACCTGCCGTGCACAGGTGCTGGTTTCTCCACGTGCACCCCCAGCACCTGTTGTGCTGACGTGGGGACTCTCCCAGCCCGTCATGCCAGGAGTGCATTGTGTGGGGCAAACCCCACATGTTTGAGGTGGTCCCTGCCCTGTCGTCTTCCTCCATGCATCCCTCTGAGGTGCCCACACACTGAATGTGGCTCCTCCCCCCGCCCCCCTCAGGGCGTCTCCCTGCAGGACCTCCTGTCTAAGCTGGGCCGGCCCTTCAAGGAGTACGAGCTCTGGGCTCTGTCCCACGCATGCCTCAGCACCCTGCGGACGCACGGCCAGCACCCAGGTGACGCCCTCCCATGGGTCCTCGTCCAGCCCGCCGACCCCCAGCACGTCCGGGCCAGGACCCAGGGCCACACGTGGCCTCTGTCGCCCGTGTGGGCTGTGTGGACAGCCTGGGGCTGGGTGGCAGTGTCCATCCTGTGAGCCGGGGGTGGCCTGGGGGTATCTACTCTGGTCTCAGGACCAAGGGGGTCAGAGGGCAGCTTCAAACATGGGCCTCCTCCTGCTGAGGCGGGGCGGAAGCTGTGCGGTGGCCCTGGGCCACACCCTCTCAGCAGGGGCGACGCTGTCCCCAAGGAGACGAAGGTTGGCTGGGGCGGGGGGGGGGGGGGCTGGTGGTGGTCCTCGGACGTTAGACTCATTTGTGACCCCTGAAGCTCAGCCCTACCAGGCAGAGGGACCAGTCTCCGGCCCCACGGTGGTCCTAGCAGGGCAGGGACGCTGCTCTCTGGCCTCCCTCGGGTCCTGTGAGCCTCAGGCCTGTGGGTACGAAGCACCGGCACCCAGCCTCCCCCGGGACCCCTCCCAGGGCCGCGCTCGGCGGGTGGGTCACGTCCCTCTGTCCCCCTCCTCTTCCCGCAGCTCCTGTGCCCCAGGGCTGGCTCAGATGGCCCTTCCGTGGCCTGTCGCCCAGGCTTCTGGGAAGGGGAGCCAGCACTTGGCCCCTGTGCTGTGTCCAGCTAGGGCCTCAGCGTCCCCGCACTCCCTGGGTGGCTTGGGAGCCCGTGGGGTGGCTGAGAGAGGGGGCTGCCCCACGACTGTGGCTCTGCCAGCCCTGAGGGGGATCAGGTCCCCCAGTGAGTCTACAGCCGCCCTGACCCTCGCCTTCCCTTGCAGCCTACCTGTGTCTGGACTCCGTGCTGGTGGCCGAGGATGGAACTGTGCTTTTTGGGCCACCTCCCGCCAGCGGTGCGTAAGTGGGCCCCCCCGGGGGGCTGCGCTCTGGTTCCGACAGCCAAGGCTGAAGGAAAGCTCAGTGGGTTTGGGGTTTTCTGTCTCAGGTGCTTACAACTCGTTCTTTCTGGCTCCCGAGGTCGCAGAGCAAAAGCTGACGACTGAAAAGGTACCTGGGCCCTCCCCACCCCTTCCCGTGGCCCCCTGCCCCGCTCCGTGGTGCCCACGCCCTCCGTCCAGAGACCCTGAGGGGGGAGGGGGTGGGGAGAGGATGGGCCCAGCATCAGGACTCAGCAGGGTCAAGGCGACCCCCCCCAACGCAGCCCCCGCGTCCAGAGCCCAGCTCTGCAGGGGCCTCCCGGAGGGTGACAGGGGTGTCATCTGAGCCTGGACTTCAGCTCCGGGCAGTGCTCACAAGACCCCACAGCTGAACTTTCAGGGATGTTTGCCAGATGCTTGTCAAACACAGCCGTTATTAAAAATTCAATTGTACAGACTTAAAATCAAGTAAATTATATTCAGAACCAAGGTAGAACTTCTGCTTTCGGGAACGTGGGGGAGACGTAAGTTCCCTGCCCCCCAACAAAGCACGCCGTTCTGAAAGCTGGCGTGTGAGGACAGAAAGGCCAGGGCCCTGGGCCCCGGGGAGCGACGGTCCTAAGAGTCCCGGGTGTCCTTCCTGCCTCACACGTGGAGGATGAGGAAGCACATCTGGGAAACACCAGCGGACACAGCAGAAGCCCACTGGAAGCCCGCATGCTGGAGCTGGAGCAGCAGGACAAAGGGAGGGCGGCCCGCCCAGGCCAGGTGCTGTCGGAAAAGGCTGAGCATCCAGCCTGTGACGAGGAGCCCTGCGCATCAGTGAGACCTGCCCCTCCCGGGGTGGGGGTGTAAGTCAGAGGAGGCCTCAGGAAGAGTTGGGACTTTCACCATCACCCAGTGGTAACGAGGCAACCTCCCCTCAAAAAAAAAAAGAATCGCTAAAAATGAAATACTTAGATGTAAGTCTAACAAAGCATGTACAGGACTCGTATGCTGAAAACTAAAAAGAGGTAAAGTCTCAACTCAGTAATCTAAGCACCCACCTCAAAAGAAGAGTGAAATAGACCCAAAGCAGAAAGAAGGAAACAGTGAAGCTGAGAGCAGGACTCAGTGAAATGAAAACAGAAAAACAGTAGAGAAAACCAGTGAAATGAAGGGCTGGCTCCTGGAAGAGACGAATAATATTAACAAACTTCTAGCAAAACTGACAAAGCAAAAAGAGAAGGAAGACACAAATTGCCGATGTCAGGAATGACTCAGGGGACATCCCTGCAGACCCTGCAGACATCAAAAGGATAATGGAATACCACAGACAACTCCCCACACATAAAATTCAATGACTTAGATGAAATGGACCAAATCTTTAAAAAATATAAACTACAACTCACCCAAGATGAAATAGACCTTTGAATAGCTCCATAACTGTTGAGGAGATTGAATTTGTAATTTTTTTTTTTTTGCGGTACATGGGCCTCTCACTGTTGTGGCCTCTCCCGTTGCGGAGCACAGGCTCCGGACGCGCAGGCTCAGTGGCCATGGCTCACGGGCCCAGCCGCTCCGTGGCATGTGGGATCTTCCCGGACCGGGGCACGAACCCGCGTCCCCTGCATCGGCAGGCAGACTCTCAACCACTGCGTCACCAGGGAAGCCCTGAATTTGTAATTCTTAAACTCTCAAAAATAAATCTCTAGGCCAAGATGTTTTCACTAGGGTGGTATACCAAATGTTTAAAGAAGAATTAATACCAATTCTACACAGTCTTTTCCAGAAAACAGAAGTGAACACTTCCCAATCCATTTGATGAAGCCTAATATTACCCTGATACCAAAACCAGTCAAAGATAGTACAAAAAATATGTATATAGGTCAATATCCCTCATGAATATAAAGGCAAAAATCCTAAACAAAATATATGCAAATAGAATTCACTAAGATATAAAAACAATTATACACCATAAACAAGTGGGGGTTATTCCAGGGACATAAGGCTGGTTCAGTATTTGAAAACCAATCAGTGTAGTCCAACATATTAACCAGCTAAAGAAGAAAAATCCCATGATCACATTCACTGATGCAGAAAAAGCATTTGACAAAATTTAACACCCATCTATTAAAAAAAAAAAACTCAGAAAAATAGAAGAAACTTCCTCAACTTAATAAAGATCATCTACCAAAAAAACTGTACAGTTAACATCATACTTAGTGGAAAGACTAAATGCTTTCCCCCTAAGATCAAGAACAAAGCAAGGATGCCCACTCTCACCACCCTATTCAACATTGTACTGGAAGTTCTAGCCACTACAGTAAGGCAAGAAAAGCAGGTAAAAAGCATAAAGGCCAGGAAGGAGGAAATAATACTGTTTGCAGACGACATAACTGTCGACATAGAAAATTCCAAGCAATTCCAAAGAATCTCGAAAAAAGCCTCCCAGAACTTAGAATTGAGTTTTGAAAGGTCACAGGATATAAGATAAACATTCAAAAATCAATTGTATTTCTATATACTAGAAATGAACATGTGGACACCAAAATTAAAAACACAGTATATTTACAATCACTCCCCCAAAAATGAAATACTTAGATGTGAATCTAACAAAGCACGTACAGAATTTATATGCTAAAGACTACAAAAGGCTGCTGAAAAAAATATATCAAAGTAAATCTTTGGAATGGAGGGCTAGGCAAAGAGCTTTTAGACTTGACACCAAAAGCACTATCCATAAAGTTTTCCACAAAAGGAAAAATGGATAAATTGAACTTCATCAAAATTTAAAACTGGCCAAGTGGCATTTATTCCATGTATGGATGGCTGGCTCAACAATTGAGAGTCAATGTAATACATCACATGGACTAAAGAAGAAAAATCATAACAATAGATGCTAAGCTTTTGACAAAATTTAGCACCCATTCATAATAAAAACTCTCAGCAAACTAGGAATAGAGGGAAATTTCCTCAACTTGATAAAGAATATCTACAAAAAAGCCAACAGGTAGCATAAGTAATGGTGAGAAACTAGATGCTTTCCCCCTAAGATTGGGAAAAAGGCAAGAATGTCTCCTCTCATCACTCCTATTCAACATCGTACTGCAAGTCCTAGCTAATGCAATAAGACAAGAAAAGAAAAGAAAATGGATGTAGATTGAGAAGGAAGAAATAAGACTGTCTTTGTTTACAGGTGACATGATTGCCTAAGTAGGAAATCCCAAAGAATCAACAGAAACCTCCTGGAACTAATAAGCAGTTGTAGCAAGATTGCAGATGGAAGGTTAAAATACAAATGTCAATTGCTTTCCTGTTTACCAGCAATGAACAATTGGAATTTGAAATTAAAAATACAATACCAGGGCTTCCCTGGTGGCGCAGTGGTTAAGAATCTGCCTGCCAATGTAGGGGATATGGGTTCGAGCCCTGGTCCTGGAAGATCCCACATGCAGTGGAGCAACTAAGCCCATGTGCCACAGCTACTGAGCCTGCACTCTAGAGCCCGCGAGCCACAGCTACTGAGCCCATGTGCTATAACTACTGAAGCCCGCATGCCTAGAGCCTGTGCTCTGCAACAAGAGGAGCCACCACAATGAGAAGCCCATGCACCACAACGAAGAGTAGCCCCCGCTCACTGCAACTAGAGAAAGCCTGCACACAGCAACGAAGACCCAATGCATCCAAAAATAAATAGATAAATAAATTTTTAAAAATAATAAAAAGTAAAAAAACAAAAAACAATACCAGGGACTTCCCTGCTGGTCCAGTTGTAAAGAATCCGCCTTCCAATGCAGGGGACACAAGTTCGATCCCTGGTCGGGGAACTAAGATCCCACATACCCCGGGGCAACTAATCCCGCGCGCCACAACTACTAAGCTCGCACGCCTCAACTAGAGACTGCGTGCTGCAAACTACAGAGCCCACGTGCCCTGGAGCCTGTGCGCCACAACTAGAGAGAAAAAACCAGCACACCACAACTAGCAAGAAGCCCACGCACAGAAATGAAAGATCCCGCGTGCCACAACTAAGACCAGACACAGCCATTTAAAAAATGATTAATTAATTATTTTTTTAAAATACCATTTACGTTAGCACCAAAAAAATTACTTATGTATAAAATTTAAGAAAATGTGTATAAGATTCATATGAGGAAAACTGTAAAATTCTGATGAAAGAAACCGAAAATGATCTAAATAAATGGAGAGATAGTCCATGTTCATGGATTGGAAGACTCAATATTATAAAGATGTCAGTTCTTCCCAATTTGATCTATAGATTCAATGCAATTTCAGTGAAAATCCCAGCAAGTTATTTTGTTGATATCAACGAACTGATTCTTAGGTTTTTATGTAGAGGCAAAAGACCCAGCATAGCCAACACGATATTGAAGGAGAAGAACAAAGTCAGAGGACTGACACTACCCAGTTCTAAAACTTACTGTAAGCCACAGTAATCAAGTGTGGTTTCGGCAAAAGAAAAGACAAAAAATAAATGGAACAAAGTAGCCCAGAAATAAACCCACACAAATACAATTAACTGGTCTTTGACAGAGGAGCAAAGGCAATCGTTGGAGAAAGGACGGTCTGCTCAACAAGTGGTGCTGTAACAACGGGACATCCACAGGCCAAAAAAAACCTTTACACAGACCTTGTTGCACTTTCATAAAAATTAACTCAAAATGGAACATAGGCCTAAAAGTAAATTCAAAGCTATAAAACTTCTAGAAAATAACATAGGAGAAAATCTAGCCAGTGAGCCTTCAGATACCACACCAAAAGCATGATCTATGAAAGAAACACTCGATGTTAGATTTCATTCAAATTAAATGCTTGATTTTAATGCTGTGCTCTGTAAAAGACACAGTTAAGAGAATGAGAAGACAAGCCACAGATGGGAGAACTATTTGCAAAACACGTATCTGATAAGGGACTTGTATCCCAAATATGCCAAAAGCTCTCAGAAGTGAACAGTAAGAAAACAAATAACCCAATTAAAAAGTGGGCAAAAGATCTGAACAGACACCTCACCAGAGAAGGTATCAGATGGCAAGTAAGCACGTGAAGGTATTCCATTTCATACGGCATTCGGGAAACGCAACTTAAAACCATGAGCTACCTCTACACACTTACTAGCAAGGCTAAAGTCCAAAACCCTGACAGTACCAAATGCTAGCGAGGGTGTGGAGTGACAGGAACCCTCATCCACTGCTGAGGGGGATGCAAGATGGTGCAGCCCTTAGGAAGACAGTTTGCTGGTTTCCTACAAAACTAAACATGCAACGATCATACAACCCAGAAATTGCACTCATAAGACATTTTTCCTGGAGAAATGAAACTTATGTTCACACAAAGTCCTGGACACGAATGTCTATGGCAGTTTTATTTGCAGTAGCTACAGCCTGGAAACAACTCAGATGTCTTTCAGCGGGTGGCACGTCCACACCGCAGAGCGGCAGCAGCGGTGAGGGGAACGGAGTGTTGACGAGGCGACCACAAGTTGCTGGGGCTGAGAGAGAAAGGCGCCCCGAAAGGCCGCATGTCATATGACTCCATTTATATGAAATGATGAAATTAAGAAATGGAGAAGAGATGAGTAGTTGCCAGCAGCTAAGTTGGGAGGGGACAGGCCGGATCCTGGTGATGGAAATGTCCTGCATCTCCCGGCGTCCACGCCAGGGAGCAGGTTGTGATACCACACTACAGCCTTGTAAGATGTCACTGCGGTGGGGAGCTGGGTGAAAGGTACATGGGGTCCCGCTGGATTATCTCCTACAACTCTATGTGAATCTACAGTTATCTCAAAGTAAAAAGCTTAATTTTTTTAAAGGTTGATAAATACTCAAAACCAAGAATTTCCTAATGATTTGCTATAGTTGACTGTTATCTGTGCTCCTGGGCAGGAGCCCTATAGGAAGGGGGCCCCCCCATCTCTCCCCCTGCCCGGCTCACTGGCACCACCTTGGCAGCTTGCAGCTGGCCACACGGGAGTCTTCACACCGTGGAAATCAGCAAATGCTGAACTCAGGGCTTGATTCGTTGTTTTGTCAATTGACTAGACTTGACGTAATGGAGGAAACATGAACAACACAATTAAACTGAAAAGTGTGTCAGGTCTGTACAAAAGCTCTGGGAAATACTCCTTTGGGGATTCAGCCACTGTTAACCTGACTCAGCACAGATGTCAGCTGTGTCTCTGGTTTCACTTTCTCTTACTTTTCGAGAGAAACGAAGGTATCGGCCACGTGTACGTCGGAACCACGTGTTGGTCCCAGGTCGGCTGCAGATACAAGAGTAGAGGGTAAAAATCGGGGAAAGCATTCAGGGAGAAGCAGTTGACTCTATGGAGCTCACGGAGAAGAGCGTCGCCCTTTTCATTATTATTTTCCAGTGCATGCGACACACCCTTTTCATCAGCAGATTTTAGAATAAACCTCTTTGTGTGCCAAGAGGCCTGGGTTGCTCAGAGAGCCCGTCCTTAGCCATTCAACAGCGTAGCACGGTTTCTGGGGGACTCCTGGCCTCGGGCTCCCTGAGGTGCCACCTTTGCCCTCGTGGAGAGAGAGCTGGGAAGGTCCAGCCGGGGCCCCAGGTTGTCCTGGTCACACTGAGACTTAAAGGCCTGTGGGTACTTGTTAACCATGCAGCTTCCCAGGCCAGGCCCCCGGGTTCTGGCTCAGGGTCTGCGGTGGGGCCTCCAGGTTCTGCGGAATCTCCCAGCCCTGGGGGACGGTGCCTGGGTGCGCCCTTGGCGGGGCCCGAGCGGGGGCAGGTCTGCTGAGCCAGCCGGCCGTCTCTCCTCCTCCACCCAGGCGTCTGTGTACTGCGTGGCCGCGATCCTGTGGACAGCAGCCAAGTTCAGCATCCCCCGAGACCACAAACTGGCCCTGCCACGCAGGCTCAAGACGCTCCTCCTGCACATGGCCAGACGCAGCGCCCAGGAGCGGCCGTCCGCGGCTGAGGCCATCGAGGTAACTGTGCCGCGGGGGGGCCCCAGCTCAAGGTCCAGGGCCCGGGACACGGGTTCTTGCTTCTGGGGCAGGTCAGTGCTGTTGGACAGGGAAGGACATGGCTTCATTTGTGGACGGGCGGTGAGGGGTCTCTGCTGCTCAGTGCCGGCCTTCCCCCCAGATGGTCCTGTGTCTCCAGTGCATCCACCAGCCGGAGAGTGGCTGGGGATGTCCTGGACCCGAGCGCTGACCCCTGACCCCCTGCAGCGCGTCCCCCACATGCCCGACTTGCCCGCACTCCTCCGAGGGTCCTCCAGGCTGGGTCAGGGGGAGCCCCGTCGTTCCGTGGCTTCCCAGCTCAGGATAGCCAGGAAGGACAGCTAGAGACTCTGAATTTCATCCCAGGCCCCTGAGGGAGGCTGGGGTGCACGTGGCTCTAACCAAGAAGGGGTGCCACGGGGTCCTCCTGGAGAGAAGCCCCCGGGCCGCCTGGCTGCCACTGCACACTCCAATGGGCTCCGCTGAGGGAGTGAAGCGGGCCGGTGCCCCAGGCGTGCTGGACGCTGGCCTGTGCTTGCTTTCAGACCTGCAGCGGTTACCTCCTGCACAGAGGTATGGACAGCAGAAAGATCCTAGCCCACCTGAGGGCATCGACCTGCACGGTAAGCTGGGCACCACGGAGACCCCGCAGGCCCTTTATCCTACCCTGGGGCCGCAGAGGTGAGGCTCCTTGCTCTTCCGTGTTTACTGAATAGATGCATGGAGACTCTAGGGCGGAAGGCAGGTCACCCTTCATCCTCCCGACGTGACTTTCCTTGGCTCCTTCACCGCGAATGAGCCCACAGAGCAGCCCCTCCCGCAGGCCCACACCCTGGTCTCTGTTGACCCCTGGCACATGCGGGCGGGGGCGCACCCTGGGGGTCCCGCCGGGGGACACTCAGTGCCTGTCGGCGTCCTGCTGTGCTGACCGGCCGGGGCCCCGTCGGGCAGTGACAGGGTCCCTCGGATGCAGACAGGAGCACACAGCAACTTTGGGGAGTGTGGGTTCTGGCGGTCTTCCCATGCCCCGGAAACCCACCGGAACCCTGCTGCACTGGGCAGCCCCATGCCCCAGGGGCTCCCGCTCCAGAGAAACAGGCCTGCGCGTCAGCACAGGTGGGGGGCTCGCGCCGCAGGGGTCTGCTCTGCACCCCCGGGGCCTTGCGCCCGTCTCAACCGGGAGCTCTCCGTGTCCTTCTGCCCCAGGTTTGCCAGGAGGAAGAGACCATCGGTCTGCAAAACGCCTTCTTGGTGACTGAACTGAGCCCCAGCACAGCAGCTGCGCCCAGGCCCGGCTCAGGTGGGCCCCGGGACCGGCCTGTCCCCACCGCCCCTGCCCTGCAGGCCCCTCGCCCCGCACCGCGCCCCCGCTGCCATCCCCCCAGAGGCTGCCTCCGGGAATCCAGCCCCAAGTGGACGCCACCTCCGGACATGGCCGAGACCGCAGGCAGCGTGCCCGCAGCTGGCCCCCGGCTGCCCTGCTCTGGGCTCCCGCCGGCCCCTCTGGCCCCGGCCTCTCAGGCCTCGCTCGGGTCAGCCCTCCCGTCTCACCAGCAGCCAGAGCAGGCGACTCGCCTCCACCCCCGCAGCCCGCACTGATGACCCAGCTCTTGTCTTGCCCTGTCTGCGCCTCAGTGGCACCTACGAAGACCCTTCCCCACGGGCCCGTCCAAGCTTCCGGTCTGTGGCTGGGTCTTCTGGCCTTTTCCGTCACTCCAGCCCCCCACCGAGCACCGCACCCCCCCCCGCCTGCTCGGGGCAGCCCTGGACTCCAGGCCCCTCCCTCAGGCCTCTCCCTGGAGTCTCCCTTCCTCCCAGTGCCCCTGAGGCTTCCTGGGCCCTTCAAGTCAGCACCCCACTAAGGCCGGCACCCACTAAGGCCGGCACCCACCCTGCTCACCCCATGTTTGTCTCCAGGCTTCCTGCAGATCAGCAGTGACAGCAGGCTGGTGGCCGTGCAGGGGCCAGTGCCCAGTCAACCCTCCTGCCTCCAAGGGGCCACGTTGCTGCCAGAGGCGTTCGCCTCCCCGGCCACTCACTTCAGGCCCATCGTCCTCGCTGCCAATGCTGGTGTCGCCAGGTGAGTGTCCCCACCCAGGGGCTGGCGGGCTGCCGGGCCCCCTGAACACTCTCTCCTCTCTGCTCGCAGGGACACGCTCGCCCTGACCTCGGGGCCGGCTGAGGGGCCTGAGGAGAGGAGAGGCCGGCTGGACGGGGAGGGTGATGGGAAGCAGGCGCCTGAGGCCCATGGAGCGGCCACCGGCCTGAAGACGCCTGACCGACCAGCACCCGGTTCCCCAGAGCCCCTCAGAGAGTCAGCGCCAAGAGACTCAGCCCAGGGCTGCCCCAGCCCCCCAGCCCCTCCCCCGGCCAGCCCGCTGGAAGGGGCTTCACTGGTGATGCCCAAATCCCCGGCCCCGCCCACGACAACACAGATGCCACCCCCGGAGCGAGGGCCGAAGGAACCCATCCCAACTGCAGCTGCTTGTGGAGGCCTCGAGCCCCGCCTCCCCGGGCCCACCGCAGCCCCCCACAGTCCTTGCCACCCAGCCAAGCCGCCCAGGGGCAGGGCCACCCAGGTCCCAGGCCAGGAGCCCGAGGGCCCCCCGTCAGCCCTGCGGAGCCCCTCGCCGGTCACAGGGAGTCCCGACGGCCCCGGGGGAGCCCCCGTCAGGGAGTGGGATGACCGGGCCCCAGAAGGTCACCCGGAGTGGCCCTACCCAGCAGACCACAAGCCCTGTCCGTCCAGTGCGGATGCCTCGCCCCTCTCACAGGGGACAGCCTGCCCATCGCTGCAGGAGGCCACACGCCTCATTCAGGAAGAGTTTGCCTTTGACGGCTACCTGGACCACGGGCTGGAGGCTCTGATCATGGGTACCACGGGGCCACGGGGACCCAAGGACCAGGGACAGGCCCGGGGGGAGCCGTGTGCTAGGGGAGGTCACCACAGGAGGGTCCCCCATCCTCCCGTCTCTGCACAAAGGGCAGAGCCCCCAGGGGCTGGCCGGCAGAGGAAGCCAGCTGCACCCCGCCCCCCGCCAGTTCCCGAGGCCAGGGGAACCCAGAAAAGCACTCATACATTTTAACTCACCCCCGTGGTTTTCTTGCGAACTCAGGGGAGTATATTTACGCCTTGAAAGACCTCACCTATGCCACTTTCTGTGGGGCCATATCGGAGAAGTTCTGTGACCTCTACTGGGGGGAGAGGTTGCTGCAGAATCTTTTCAGAGTGGTGAACGGGAGGACGTCACCCTCCGAGAAGTAAGAGCCCCTCCTCGCGGCCTCCCCACCCCCGCTGTGCCCCTGAGGGCCGTCCTCCTGCCCGGCGTCCCACTCATCGCCCTCCCCAGAGCGACCACCTGCTGGGCCCCTCTTTCCTGGCCCGAGGCCCACTCTGCTTCCAAAGCTCTCCCTTCAGGCAAGCGTTCCTCTTGGCAGGAGGGGGGGCTTGTGGGGTCACAGGGCGCAGAAGGCACGTCCGCCTCCCTGGGACCAGCTCAGGAGGCAGAGCAACGGAGCCCGGAGGCCGGGTTTGGCTGCGGGGAGGCCCCTGCAGGGACCAGCGTCTGCCCCCCCACTCCCGTCCAGCTCCCCTCCTGGCGGTAGAAGATGAAGTGACAGCTCAGGAGGGAGGGGGGCAGGCACCTTCCCTCTCCTGCCCCTTCCCCCAGCCCTCTTGGGCCCCACCCTTCACAGGATGCGCCCAGGGCGCCTCAGTGCCAGGCCTGGCCCAGCCCCTCCCAAGGGCTGCAGAGGGCCATGTTGCAGGGTGGGCGGGACCTGTGCCTGGGGTGGTCCAGCGCCCTGACGCCCTGACGCCCGAGCTCACGGCAGCCCCGTCCCCGCCCCCTCCTGGTCCCCAGAACCCCATCCAGAGGCGGCGCACACCCTGCTCTCCACCCCAGGCAAGCCCCACATTTTCACATCACTGGGGGAGCCGTCGAAGGACCCCAAGAGGCGGACGCCCAGAAAGTCGTCTGCTAAAGGGCCCGTGTCTGTGACATCTGTGGCCTGTGGCCAGGCCGTCCTGGAGGTCTGGGGGGGGGGGGGCTCGGTCACCAACACCCCCACTTCGCTCCCAGGGGAAGCCTCTAGTAAGCCTGTGGGAGGGTCCCAGGGGTGCCTGCAGTGTCCTCCGTTCTGATGGCAGCACTTCCGAGGAGGCTGGGCCTCAGCCCGAGGGCAGCGGTGGGACCAGCGCTCCGAGCACATGCTCACCGTCCAGCAAAAGGCCTTCACATCTCGGAGCGGGTGAGACAGAGGGCTGTGGGTTGAGACCCTCCACAGCTGGGTCTTCTCCACGCTTGGGGCCAGGTTACCCTGTGTCTCTCCAGGGCCCCAAGGGCAGGGCCCATCCTCCTCTGGGGGGTCTGTACTGCGAAGGGGGGCATTCTCCCCAGGCCACCAGGTGGGCAGCAAGGGCAAGGGCTGGGGCCAGCAGCATGGTGATGGGGGGCTCTGCATTCTTTCTTGGAAACGTGCCATTTAAAGACCCTGAGGCGTATCTTCCTAGATCCATAGCCAGGACTCCCTGGTAACTGAAAACTTTGTAATTTCTCCAAATCTGGTCTGAGTGGGACTTGGCTTTGGGGACCATGTCCTTTAGGTTGTGTGACTACAGTCACACACAGGATGGCAGTGAGAGCCCCCCATACCGTGTGCACGCTTGGGAAACTGGAAAGCAAAATGGAGATGCCCAGAGAACAGCTCATGACCAGCTGGGACCCTTGGTTCCTAGGGGACTCTCTGCTTTGTCTGTTTACGGACAGTTCAAAGTTCCCTCGGGTCTCTGCCACAACTCTGCCCTGCATGGCAGCCCATTTGGGAGGGGACCGAGGGACCCCAACCCTGAGGACCCTTTGCGGCTCCTCTGGAGCGGAGGTGGGGCCACCTGGCCATCCCGAGGGGCCTCCTGCCCCCTGCTAGGGACCTGTCGCCTCTCTGCAATCAGGGTCGGATTCTTCCCCGGGAACCCACGTTGCCGCGTGTGACCCGCCCCCGCCTTCCTCTGTCCAGGGAAGGAGAAGCCGAGCGTGGACTCAGACGAGCTCTCGCGGAGCAACTTTGAGGTGGGGTTTCGGCCTCAGAAGTCGGTAGCAGCTGGGAGGGAGCAGCCCCAGGCAGGAGAGGCCCGGCAGCAGGTCGGGGGCCTGGCTGGGGGCTCTGAGGCAGTGGCACGGCTAGCCCAGCCCCCGGAGGGCAGCCCGTCCGTGAGCCCAGGCCCAGGCGGCTTGCAGAGCTGCAGCCCCGGCTGGTGCAGCGCCTTCTACGAGGCCGACTGCTTCAGCGCCGACGTGCACTGCTACGTGAAGGAGCTGGCGAGGCAGAAGGCCGCCGGGTGCCCCGCCGCCAATGCCCAGAGCCCGGTGAGTCCTGGGCTCCTGTCCACCGCTGGAAGGGAGGATGCTCGGCCCCAGGGCGCCGTGGGGCGTGAGGACGGGTTCACGCTGGAGCTCCCGATACCTCGGGTGACAGAAGGGCCCCCGTGTCTCCCAGCCCTGGTGCCCGTCGGTCACCAGCAGCCACCACGCTGGCCTGGGCCCCTGCCTGCGTGCCCCCCGGGGTTGTGCTCATCTGCATGCGCCCCCGCCGTCGGGGAAGGAAATGGCTTTTGCCTCTGTTTTGGCTCCTTGGCCACCAGGGGACACGTGGCAGGAGGTTGCCTCACGCTGGTGACCACAGTTGGGTTTGGGCATCAAGGTCAGCCCTCGGGCAGCACCACAAGATGAAAAGCAGCACAGAAGCACCTGGCCCGTGGCGGTCAACTCGGGCCAGGCCCCAGGGGCGTCTCTGGTGGGCAGCGCACTCTGCGTGCCGCCCCGGCTCAGGGGCAGCCTGGGCTCCTCCCGGGTCAGCAGGGCGAGGGGACGCCCTAGGCTGGAGAGTGTCCGGGCCTGGCCAGCCCGTGTGCAGGGCAGCCCCACAGAGTTCTGCACCCAAGGTTGCTGCCCGTGCCGTTGGGGGTCTGCCCCCCAGTGACCAGGAGCCCTGACCTGGGCTGCAGCCCCACTCCTGAGTGGCCAAGAACTCAGGCCTGACCTGGGCTGCGTCCTTCCCCCCGTGGCCAGGGGCTCCCACTTGGGCCACAGCCACACGGGGCCCGGGCCCCAGGGTAGCAGACGGGAGGGGGCTGTCAGCGGCCTGGCGCCCACTCCTGCCCCCACCGTCACCATCTGCGGCCTCCGAGCCGTGAGCCCCGGGAGCTGCATCTCCCCTCATCTCAGCACCGTCCGAACCGTCTCGCTTGGTTCCTCAGTCACTCAGTCCCAGGCTGGAAAGAGACCTGCGTGCCTCGGGCCTGGAGCACCGGGCACGGGCCTGTGTGCTTGGGAGTCGTGCTGCGCCCTCCGGGTTTCCTTAAAGCCGGGCCCCGAATGTGCTTGGCGTCGTGCACTGGGGGAGTGGGGGGGCTGCAAGGACTCAGGCCTCCCATGGGGACTGGTGAGGACAGCTGGCACGGCAGACGTCCACCAGACACCCTGGCCCACCAGTGCGGTATCCAGGTTGGGGAAGCCCGATGCCTCTGTGTCAGAGTCCAGAGCTCTGACAAGGAGAGGGTGGCCCCCGGCCCCCTTACCGACCCATGAGCCCCGGTCTCCTTCCTCCCACTTCAGTGCCCTTTCTTTGCTGTGCATTTGTGCACAGTGCAGCTCACTCGGGGTTACTAAGTGTCGTGGTCCCCGTCCCCAGCGGCCTTCCACAGACAGTGCCAGTGTGGCAGGGTGCCACTGCTCCGCCTGCCGTCACAGAGGAGGAGGCGCGGGGGGCGGGGGGGCGGTTAAGGGACTCGCAAGGCTGATGAGAGGCCAGAGTGCAGCATCAGCGACGGGGCAGCGCTCACGGCAACCCCGAAACAAATGCAGGCCTCGTAACCGAGTATGGAGCAGGTCCTCCCAAAGTGGAGCCGCTCTGACACTGAAGGCTCCTGAGGGGCCTGGGGCCTCGGCTGCCATGAAGGGGTCTTACAGTAGAGCTCCTGGTTCTGTCAGCTGAGAGAGCCTGGAAGCAGCGACACCCCAGCAGCAGTGGGTACACCTAGTGCCCGGTTCTTGGTTTCTAATACCGTTCTCAGTCAAAGGAGCCAGGGCTCCTTGGAGAAGTAGCTGATCTTGGGACTGGGACCAAAAAAAAAAAAAATGGAGCCGGGAGCATCTCTGGTGCCGGAAAGTAAGGAAATGATCAAGACAATGAAGAGGGTGTGTCAGCCGTCACAGGGGCCACGGCGGGAGCGGTGGGAGCTGTAAAAGCAAGAACACAGCACTGGACTCTGGCTCATAGCGTGGGGCGTCCGTGCATCCACGCGTCCGTGCGTCCACGCGTCCACGTGTCCACGCCGATGCGGACGGCCGAATGAAAGAGGGAGACACAGCCCTGTTTACAGAGAGGAAATCCCACCTAAAAATTCATACAGGATCCCAAGTGGACCCCAACAGCCAAAATAATCGTGAAAAGGAACGAAGCTGGAGGAGTCACACTTCTGATTTCAAAACTTATTGCAAAGCTACTGTAACCAAAGCAGTGTGGGACAGGCACAGAGACAGACGTATAGACCAGTGAAATAGAACAGAGAGCCCAGGAATAAACTATCACACATATAAGGGTGCCGTGACCATTCGACAAGGAAGGACAGTCTTTTCAATAAATGATGCTGGGAAAGCCGGATAACCCATGCAAAACACCGAACCAGGACCTGCACCTTACACCATATACAAAAATTAACTAAAAACCCAAAGACCCAAACATGAGAGCTAAAACTCTAAAACTCTTTGAAGAAAACATAAGGGAAAGCTTCATGACGTTGGGTTTAGCAATGCTTTCTTGGATATGATGCCAAAAGCACAGGCAACAAAAGTAAAACACAAATTGGCTTCAAAGTTAAAGCCCTCTGTGCATCAAAGGACTCCATCAACAGAGTGAAAAGGCAGCCTATGGAATGGAAGAAAATACTTGTAAACCATCTATCTGATAAGAGGCTAATATCAAGAATATTTGAAGAACTGATGAACTCAACAATAACAAAACAAACAACTTGATTAAAACACGAGTGAAGGACTTGAATAGATTTGTACAAAGAAAATATACGAATGGCCAAAAAACACATGAAAAGATGCTCAACGCCATTGGTCATCAGGGAAAAGCAAATCAGAACCGCAATGAGCTACCACTTTACACCCATTAGGAAGGCTATTGGGCTTCCCTGGTGGCGCAGTGGTTGAGCATCCGCCTGCCGATGCAGGGGACACGGGTGCGTGCCCCGGTCCGGGAAGATCCCACGTGCCGCGGAGCGGCTGGGCCCGTGAGCCATGGCCGCTGAGCCTGCGCGTCCGGAGCCTGTGCTCCGCAACGGGAGAGGCCACAGCAGGGAGAGGCCCGCGAACCAAAAAAAAAAAAAAAAAAAAGGGATGGCTATTAATAAAAGATTTTCTTAAAAAGCACAAAACAACAGCCATCGGTGAGGATTTGGAGAAATCAGAATCTCTGTGCACGTTGGTGGGAATGTAAAATAGTGCAGCCACTGTGGGAAACAGTGTGGCAATGCCTCAAAAAATTTAAACATAGAATTCCCACGTAAGCCAGCAGTTCAGCGTCTGAATATACACCCAAAAGAATTGAAAGCAGGGACTCAAATAGGTATTTGTGCACCTCTGTTCATAGCAGCGTTATTCACAACAGCCAAAAGGTGTTAACACCCGAAGTGTGCATGAATGGAAGAATGGATTAGCAATGTGCCGTCCATCCACACCAAGGGTATCGTTCAGCCTTAAAGCAGAAGGAAACTCCAGCGCTTGCTGCAGCGTCAACAGACCTCAAGGACATTATTCTAAGGGAAATAAGCCAGTTCAAAAGGACAAGTACCACACGCTTCCACTTACAGGAGGTCCCTGGAATAGTCAGTCAACCAGGGGCTGGGGAGCTGGTGCTTAATGGGGACAGAGCTTCAGTCTGGGAAGATGAAAAACGTCCGGAGACAGTGGTGGCGATGGCTGCACAACGACGTGAATGAATGTACCTGATGCCACTGAGCTGCACAATGAGGAATGGTTCAAATGGTAAATTTTATGTATATTTTGTCACAATTAAGAAATTTCAAAATAAAAAAATTTTTAATGAGTCGGGAACAAAAAAGTAGGGAGGGGTGAGCACTGGGGACTTGAGGGTGAAACGAACTTGCAGATGTCACTGGAGCTGAATCGAAATAGGGAAGGGACGCTGGGGGTCCCCGATCCCTGGTGGGCTTCCTGTGCCGCCCCCAACTCCGAGCCCAGGTGTCCACAGCGTCCCACCAGAAGCACTGTGGTGTCACGCTGACCTCAGCTGGACCACAAGATGGGACCCCTGCTGACCAGGGCTGGCAAGTGGCAGGGCTGGGAGCCCACATACCCCCGGAGCAGCCACCAGCCCCAGGGAGGACGGGGCCCCTTCAGAGGCAGCTCCACGCAGACTTGCCCACAGCCTCCTCTCGACAGTGCTGGGCAGGGTGGGGGGCTGGTCCCTGTACGGGTCATGTCCTGTGACATCAATAGTTACATCCTCTGGCATCACAGGTCACAACCTCTGATGTCACAGGTCACGCTCGCTGGCAGCATCACGTCCTTGTGGACCCCTGTGGACAGGCACGACCATCAGCCTGTGTCGTGTTCAGGGCCGTGGAGGGTGGTGCCAGTGGGGCCACTGTGCAGGTGCCTGGTTAGGGCCGGGGGGCCTGTCCTCGATCCCATGCTATCCTGGGGTGGCTGCTCTCTGGAGGGAGACGTGCCCACAGGTGAGCCCCGGGTGCACGTCGATCGTCCTTGAAGGTGGACGCTGAGACCAGCTCAGGTCCCAGATCTGCTGGGCCAGCTTCTGTTCTTACTTGCTCGTGATCCCGTGGTTGGGACAAGGCTCCCAAACTGGGTCCCACCATCACTCTGCGGGCGGCTCACGTGGGGGACAATCTGGAGGGGGTGAGGTGGGCTGGGAAACGCCGGAGGGTGTCCAGTGACCATGTTTCTTCCTTTCTCCTGCTCACCTGGGAAGGCGTGTCTCCTGGAACCTGAGTGCATGCAGGTGAGTGCTCTGTGCCCTCCCCTGCCTCGCAGGTGGGTTGGGTGACCCCGGCCACAGTTCCACTCTCTTTGAGACCCACTGTGTCTCTTTCAAACAGGGGCCTCAGGAAAACACAAAAGGCATAAAACAGCTAGTGGACATGTTTCACATTTGCTGCCCAAAAAGAGAGTGCGCGTACAACAGGCCAGGCGCTGGGGTGGGCGGGGCAGCTGGAGGGCAAGCGGGTGACTCCTCCCATCACTGACCACACAGCAGCGTCTGTCCACCCAGCACTGCCGTGCGTGTGGGCGCAGCCATGGCCCTGGCCATGATTTTCTGTGTCCAGCACTGTGGGCATCCCCCAGGCCAAGGGAGCCAGTCTGAGCACCCAGCTTGCCTTGTAGCTAACACAGGCTTTGCTCCCAGCGTTTAGGTGGATGGCACTGATGTTGGTTCTTTCCTCTTTCTGTTTCTGACGTCTCGTCTTCCAACTTCCTTCTATTGTTTTGTTTACTTCTTCATATTTGTCCGCCTCAGGGCCACATTAAGTCCAGTAGCCGCTGGGCCCAAGCTGTGCCTCAGATCATCCTCATTTGTTTGTCCAGTGAACTGATGCTCTTTTAATTCTATGAGAACAGCCCTTGGTCGGGTTAGGCCGGGAGGAAATACCTAAACCAAACTGATTCTGAGTATTTCATTTAGACCTACCAGTCTGCCTCGGCCTGGGGGCCACGCCTGCCTGTGGGCCTGCTGGGCTGTGGCCATGAGGGTGACACCAGCTAACACCAACCGCCCTGTGAATCTTGGTTCGTGTAGATTTATCCTTAAAATCAGTCAAAACGGTCCTTTTCTGAGAGTCAGTCTGCAGTTCAGTGATGAGAGAAGTGGCCCTGACAGACTTCACGCTTTATAAACCAAGGTGATGGAGGCACTGACAGCAGCCCCCGCTATGCCCACAAGCCCCTGCTGGGGAGTTTTCTCAAGTCAGCATCTGGGCAGCGGCCCAGGTGTGAAGGGCTGGACCTGAGCTGTGCCCTGGAACACAGGCCGGGGTCCCCGCCACCGTCCTCGGGAAGCCAGGGCCACCACGTAGCAGGCATGGGGGAGGGGGTACCGTGCAGACCCGTGGGCCTCGCCGACACAATGCCGGACAGCAGAGGGTGATGGCACGGGGCCACCTCGCCTACTGCCGAGCCCCGAGGCACGGCCCCTGCCCCCCAGCTGCCCTGGCCTGGAGGCGCCCCCCCACCCCGTGGGGCTGCCTACGACCGTAGTTAAAACACTAGCACGTGGACAAGGACAACCACGTGAACCACCGGTTTTCAGTGAAACCACCAGACAGAAGGGATTCGGGTGTTTAAGTAAAAGTGCCACAGAACTGTTCAGAAATAGACGCTCTCGACAAAGCTAAGTCCATCGCTGTAGGATGATGGGATGCGGGAACCTTGTCTGGACTGCGTGTGATCAGACTCACCAGAATGAATGCCCAGATGCTCGGCTGTCAGGGTAGAGCTTCTCCAAGCACGGCAGACTCAGGACCTGGGGGGGTCACCTTGACCCTTGTGTTAACAGCAAGTGGCCTCCCCAGGGGTCTGAGCGAGCCCCTGGCCTCTGCCCCCAGCCCAGCCCCTCTCTGTGGCCTGTCCTCCTCAAGGTCCCAGCAGAAGACCCACCAGAACCCAGGGGCCAGCTCACAGGGACCCCCAAGGCTTCCCAGAACCCACTCCTGCCCCAGAATCATGGGCTCCTCTCCCACCCCTGAAGGGGGCAGTCCGGCCCCCAGGGCTTCCCTCCCCCCATGTGAGAGGAGAACATGCAGATCCTGCAGTAAGGGGCTGGGACCCGTCGTGCTGGGCACGCGAAGCAGAACTGGGGCGCCCTCGGCTCCCTTGCAGCCTGCAAGTCTTGGTCTCGCTTCCCTTGTGGAGACCTGGCCTGGCTGAAGCCCCCGCTGTCTTTGGGTTTCTGGACAGAAGCACCAAGTGGGCAGCGGGGGCTCAAGGGGGCCTACACGGTGGGCTCAGGGGTGGGACGATCTTGATGGGTCAAGTGGGGTCTGCGACGCTGGGCGTGTCCAAACCTCATGTTCAAAGCAGGGCGGCCGAGCGCATGGGGGGCTCGGGAGGCACCCTGGCCCACAGGGGTAGACTCGGGCTGCACCGCGACGGGGGTACTGAGAGGCAGAGGCCAAGCGTGGGGTGGAGACCTCAGGGGGTGTGCCTGGGACCACAGAGAGGCCTCAGGACCACTCGTGCCCGTGAGGACAGCCACCGCCTGCTGCGTGGACCTGCCCTGAAGACCCCACCGGAGGCCAGTCTCCAGGGCCAGAGAAAGCACAGGAGGCGTGGACCTAGGCCCCCCGGCCCCCAACAGTGGGCGTGCTGCCTGCATATCTCACTGGAAGGCAGGCCCTCCGTGGCCCGGACCCACCGGCAGTGGACGCGCCCCACCCCGCTCTGCCCACCTTTCCTCCTGGGCGGCTGGTGGGGGCAGGCCACCTGGGGGTGTTAGGAGAGGCTGACACCATTGCCTCACACATTTGGCCTCGTCTTTTAAGCGAGTCCATCGCATCTGGTTCTTCCCAATTAGTTTACTGAGACATTTGCTAACCTGTCTGGATGTCCGGTTCCATCGACCAGACGCAGATATCCCTTCTCTCGCCCGACGGCCAGCCTCGGGGTCCTGCGTGCAAACCTGCCTCCCCTGAACTACCGAGGGGCGGGCACCTGGGGCGC